>NW_020897756.1:4908899-5055597 GCF_003984885.1 Neopelma chrysocephalum | reverse complement strand
GCCTTCTCTTCTCCCGCCTCAGCAACCCCAACTCTCTCAGCCTTTCCTCAGGGCACAGGGGCTCCAGCCCTCGCAGCATCTCCGGGGCCTCCTCCCCACTGGCTCCAGCAGCTCCACGGCCTTCCTGTGCTCAGCACCCCAGAGCTGGAGGCCGGGAGGAGCCCTGCGGGGGCTGCAGCTTCCTGGGGAACGGGGGAAGGTTTGGTTTCCCTGGACAGCAACTCCTAAACGCACTCCTGTGCTGAGGGATAAAATCTCAGGAGCGAAGCCTGTGCTGGGCAGAGTCCTGCTGCCACGGGCGGTTCTTTGTGGAGTCTGCAGGGATGCATTGGGAGCAGATCCTGTCTGTCCCCTGGGCCCAGCTCCCAGCCCGGAGCGGCTCCACGGGGCGCCTGGGCCGGGCCGTGGGTCCATCCCCCAGCTCAGCTCCGAGCTCCCTGTGCTCCCACAAGCCCAGGCTCCAAAGCAAACCCTGGCAATGGGGACACAGGGGCTATTTGGGGATCCTCTGAGCAGTGCAGGTTACAAACAACAGTTTCTCAGGAGGTTCATTGAAAAACAATTTTTACTTGCGCACTTTAGAACATCCAGATAGATTAAGGCAGTTGGCAAGGCTTGGACTTGATTTTGGGGTTCCAATGTATTTTGGGGAGAAGAAGGTAGGAGAAGAAAAAGACAGAGAGAAAAAGGAGAGAAAGGTAGATAGTCACCGGCCTTGGATCCAGCAGGTTTATCTCCAGTGCATGGGAGCACACCACCAAGCACATACCCTTCATCTTTTATCAGTCCCCAGTGCCCTGGGGCCCTGCCCAGATGGGCATGTGCTAACTGTGGCTCCCAAGTCTCCTGCCAGAGCTTTACACAGTGCCAGAAGATTCCTGGTGCCATTTGGAGGCTTAGGGTGTCCCATGTGCCCAAACACCCCATTCCCTTTTATTGTTTCTGAATCAATCTTTGGGGTTTTTTTGTCTGCAGTACTTGAGGGATTTGCTTCCAGGGAAGGTGTTACACAGTGGCTGAGCTGCTCTGAACTTTTCTCCTTCCATATTCCCATTAAATAGAGCACCAGCAACACACTCATCTTGGAGTAAAGCCTAAAGTTGCTCCTTCTAGGACATAAGCTTTGAAACCCTTATCACTTACAGTATTTAAACAAACAACCTCTTGTTTTTATCTTCTATTTTCCCTACAGCTTCTCCTTTATACCTTCTATTTTTCCCACTTCCCACTATTTTAGCTGATGCTTTGAACCAACACACTGAATTTCTGTAAAGTGTTTCTTTTTAGGGAGGAAAAAAAATAACCATTGATCTCGTGTATTATTAAGAAGAGACATAACACTGTGTATGAGAGGAAATGGTCAAATTTGCTAAAGAAAAGACAATTGCGAAACACAAGCATGACTTTTGCTTAACAATAAAACCCCTCTCTGCTTTGGAATATTGTGTTTCTAAGGTGTAATTAATAAAGTGAGTTTATCAACGTAATGAACGAATGGCAATGTAAGGGCATGAAGCTGAATCTGAGGGGTTTAGGCTGGATCTCAGGAAAAGGTTCTTCCCCTACAGGGTGGCTGGGCACTGAACAGGCTCCCCAGGGCAGTGGGCACAGCCCTGAGGCTGCTGGAGCTCCAGGAGCATTTGGACAATGCTCTGAGAGACAGGGTGGGATTGTTGGGGTGTCCTGTGCAGAGCCAGATTTGGACTCGATGATCCTTGTGGGTCCCTTCCAACTCAGCGTATTCTATTCTATTCTATTCTATTCTATCCTATGCGTTAATGACAAAGTTGGGAGTCACTCTGTACTTTGGGAACGTTTTGTTCCCTCAGGTCCCAGTGTCTCAGGAAGCTCTGGGGAAGCTCCTGTTTGCCTGTGGGCACAGCCAGGGGTGCAGGAGGCTGCAGAGTCTGCACCGTCCCAGCCATCCCACCCTGGGGGCTCGGGGCAGTGGGAACTGCCAGAGTCTGAACCCCTGTCCTGCTGCTGCCCATGGGGGCTTTGGAGCTGGGACAAAAAGGTGGGTGGTGATGCAAACCAGGGAAAACAGGACTGGGTTAGATGAGCCTGGCCCAGGGGAACAGACATGCCACTACTTTGGGCACCTTTTCATTTACAGAACTCCTTGGAATGGTCTCAGGTGTCTTGGTGCATGTGTAGCATTCCAAATATTAAACACAAATCCTGTTGCTTCCATGTGTACTGCCTGGACAGGTCTCCTAGTGGGACTTTGCCTGGACAGGTCTCCTAGTGGGACTTGTGTCTTTCTGTGTGGACTGTTCACTGTAGGACAGTCACTGAACATCAGCTGCTGCTCAGATAACAAATACTGAGCTTCATTTCCAGGGAGGACTGGGAGCTGGGGTCTCAGGGTGAACTCTGTGCTGAGAATTATTTCAAACTTTGCAAAATATATCAGTGAGAACTTCTGTGAGGAAATCCTCACTTTTAAGCATTTCACAGATAAAAGGAGAGGTGCACGACAGCCTGGCTGAAAAGTTCACCACAGTTTATAACTGGGGCTTGTGAAAAACCTATTGGAGACGTCAGAACAGGAGTGAACGTGTGTGTGACCCCCAGGCAAGGCCAGAGCAGGGCTCTGCCTCCTGCCTGTTTGGCGGGCATTGGCTGTGCCAGGGGGCCGGGACCGCAGCCCTGCCCATGCCAGCCCTGCCCTGCACCAGCCAAAGCCACTGCAGGCTGGACAGGGGAACTGGGAGTCCAAGGTCCAGCTCACAGAGCGGCTCACGAGTCGGGCCAGCTCTGCCTGGCACCCCACCAGCGCCTTCCCTGCCTCGGTGCCGGCTGGCTGAGCTGTACAGCGAGGGCTCCCTGTGCCCCAGGGTAACACCTGAAAATGGTGGTGCCCCAGGAAAGTGGGACAAGAAGTGCTGCCTGCTCAGTGCCCACAGTGGCTCCGTGGCTGGTCCTGGCACCGTCCTGAGCCCCACTGTGGCTCCAGCCACAGAATCCCAGAATCCCAGAAGGGGTCAGGTTGGAAGGGACCGCAGTGGGGCATCCAGTCCCTGCTCCTGCTCCAGTTATCTCAGAGCACATAACAGAGGATTCTGTCCAGAGAGTTCTGGATTATCTCCAGTGAGGGAGACTCCACACCCTCTCTGGTCTCTGCTCAGTGCTCAGCCACTGCACAGGAAAGAAATTCTTCCTCATATTCAGGTGGAACTTCCTGGGCATCAGTTTCTGCCCGTGGCCTCTTGTCCTAATTCTGGACCCCCCGAGCAGAGCCTGGGCCATCCTCTGACCCCTCCCTGCAGATATTTATATATTTATATATTTATATATTTATATATTTATATATTCATATATTTATATATTATTTATATATTTATACACAGGGTCCTGGCTTGGCCTGGCTCTGGTGGGTGGCAGTGAGTGCCAGAGCCTGCCCGGCCGTGGGGCTGGGGCGGCGGCCCTACTTGGGGTGCATGTTCTGGGGACAGGGCGGTTCGTGGGGCCGGGGCAGGCTGCGGGGCCGGGGCAGGTTCAGGGCACGGCCCATGCCGGGGTAGGCGGGCCCGCGGCCCGGAGGAAGCGCGGCCCGGCCCCGCCTCACGCAGGCGGCACCGCCTCTACTTAAAGCGGGCGCGGAGCTGCTTCTTTCTCCTGCTCCTCCTGCTGCCGCCGGCCCCGCAGCTCCACCATGTCGGACCGGCTGCCCTACAAAGTGGGTGAGTGCGAGCCCCGGGCCGGCCCCGCGCGGCTCCCCCGGGCCGGGCCGGGGAACGCGGCCTCGGCGGCCGTGGCCGGCGGGTCCTGCCCGCGGGGGAGCCGGGCCTGAGCCCCCCCTGCGCTGGGGCAGCGGCCGCGGGGAAAGGGCGGCTCGGGGGGTGCCCGGAGGGGTTTCCCCCGCCGTGGTGCCGCTCTCCTGCCCCGCAGCCCCGGCCCTGCCCCGCCGCTGGGGCCCTTGGCGGGAACGGGCTTTGCTGCGAATGGGAAAGTATTTCCCGGCCCGGGACCTGTGATTCACGTGCCCTGGAGGTTTTGGCGGGTGTTTTTGTGGAGCTGAGACTCACAAAGAGCCCCGATTTTTATAAAGAATTGGGTGTTCCTTGGAGACTGATTTCAGAGAGAAGAACGTTCGTCTCTAAGGCTCAGGTTCATAAATAATTTACCCTGGAGGCTCTGAACCCAAAATACCGCGGGATATTTTTTAAGCAGCCCTGGTAAAGCTGCCGAGCCCTTAAAGGGGTAAGATTCAACCTCCTCTTGATGTATTTGCTTCCATGGTCCTTCCATTGCCTGTTTTCAGGCAGTTTTCAGACCCTGGTTGTAGTACAGTCAGCTCTAACACGTGCGGTAGCTTCAGTGGCCCCAAGCTTCATCCTGCAGCAAAATGGAATTAGCCTGTCTGTGTTAAACCCGCCAGTCTGACTCGGAGTCCTGGTGTTCCCCAGTGCTTTAAACGGCCCCTGTTCACGAGGTAGGTGAAAAAAAGCATCTGACCATGGTCTAAGTGGAATCTTCTGAAATCTCTGGAAGAGCAAACTGAGTAAGAGGGACAGTGGGTTGATGCACCTGGGCATTACCTGTTTGACCCCTGTGTTTTTAAAGCTGGGGTCAGACATGGTGAGTGCAGTAGCCTATTAGAAGCCTCTCTTCATTTTTTTTGCTGAATTTCTACCTTTGTAAAAAGGATCTATAGTAGAAGGCTGGTAACTAAAGTAGTAACGTTCCCTTAAAATAATTTCTGTGCATCCAAGGGGGTAGAACCTGCAGCTTTGCTTTGAGGAGGGGGAAGGTTCCCCTGGGAACCACAGCTCCTGGTGCATTCTCAGGGAGCATTCTACCATACAGGCAGCCCCTCCCCACATGCAGGTCGTTACTGTGGAAATTGGTCTCTATAGGAAATGTTGGACACTTGGGCAGTGTCTTTAAGTGCTTAAGGCTGTGGCTTACTAAATTAATGGGCCTCAGGATGTCTGTGTGCTAGATCACAGCTGATTAATATGCTCATGCAGTGTGCTTTTTTCCAGAGGGGCTCTTAGCTTTGGTCTAAACTCGTTTGAAAGCCTTTTACGATAGTAGAAACGGAGGGAGTAGCTGCAACAGGGTCTAGTTTTCCCCCAGCTCTGCCTCCCAGCTGTTGCTGGGTGCTCAACTGTTGCAGCCAGTGCCTCCCCACGAGTGTGAGAACAGATCCCAAGGTCTCAGCTATTTAAACTCTGACAGCTGTCCTGCTTCTCTCGCAGCCGACATCAGCCTTGCAGACTGGGGTCGCAAGGCCATCGAGATTGCGGAGAATGAGATGCCCGGGCTGATGAAGATGAGGGAGATGTACTCTGGGTCCCGGCCCCTGAAGGGCGCCCGCATCGCTGGCTGCCTCCACATGACGGTGCAGACAGCAGTGCTCATCGAGACCCTCATCGCCCTGGGGGCTGAGGTACAGTGCTGAGCTTCCCCTTCAGCTGCTGGGTAATGCCCTGCCGGGGTCACTGCTCCTGCTTGTGTAACACCTTCGGGAATCCTGGCTGTATTTTTTGGAAGAGGCTGCAGTCTCCCAGTGGATGGATTATGTCTTCTCTCCTTAAGCACAAGCCTTGTTGTGTGTGCTCTGTGCACCTCTGGGGTGTGGTGCCCCCCTGGACAAGCTGCACCTCTGAGTGCCTGTTTTGGGCTGGGTGGGTAGGTGGGTGCAGCAGCTCCATCAGCCGTGTGTGCAGTGCCCCAGGCAGTGCCCACAGTGCTCCCACACAGCCCTGCTGTGCTGGGGCATGCAGTGCTGCTGCTGGCTCGAGCCACTGCCCCCACCACAGATTAGCCTGTATTAAGAACCACACTGTGCCCTGGTAAAGTCAGCAGAATCTAATGAAGCTCTCTGAGAGCTCATGCTGCCCTTGAGCTGTGCAGGAAAACAACAGGGATGCAGTGGGGCTGGGGACTCACTGACTTTGAATTTGGTGCACGTGTGACTCTGCACCAGTTACTCTGGTCCATATTAAACACTGAGATACTAAAAGCCATTTACAGACGTGTCCTATGCCTGACTTGCTGAATGAAGTCCAGAGCTCATGGCTGAGTGTTCACTGTACAGGGATGAAGAGCCAGGCATCTGAGCACTGCTTGTGTGCTGAGCAGGGAGTTGGCTGGAACTCTGATGGATTGTTAAGTTTGTGTGTGATCTGAAATTCCTTCTTCCTGAAGTTTAGCTGCCTGAACTCAGGCTGCCCAGAGGTGCCCTATATGGGATCCCTCCCTGGGAATGGTCCAGAACTGAGCAGTGTCAATGCTGATTGAAAGGCACTGGGAGAAGAGGAAGTTTCCTCTGTACCACCTGTGGCATTGCCTCAAAAAGAGGAGGAAGCAGTAGGTGTGGACACTGTGCCAGGTCAGCCTGGGCAAGGTACAAGCTGCTGTGCAGGTGTTCCTCAGCCTGGTCAGAGCTGTTCCGTGGTTGCAAGTAGTGCAGTGCTGAAGGGGAGCTTTCTGGAGGTACAGCCTTGGCTTTGTTCCAGTCACTCTGTGTATGAAATTCTTGTCCTTCTACAGGATTCGAAAGAGAGCAGTAGCCCCTGAAATTTGGGAAGCTCCTTGCTGCTCCTGTTGGTTGCTCTGTCCCAGCATGGCTGACCTAGGCAGCTGTGTGCTTAGTTCAGCATTGCCAAGCTGCTTTAGTCTGAGCACAACCCCAAATCAGTGTCATATGGGATTCATCTGAGTTGTTCAGGGAGGTGCCTGCAGAGATTTGGTTCCTCTCAGTGTGTTGTGGTTGTGCCTTTAAGGTGTGTGGTGCTGTGTTAGCTCCTTGTTGTCATGTTCTCTATTCGTTTAGGCTTTGACTTGGGTTAGGATTCAGCCCTGGTTCATGTATTCTACCAAACTCTGGTACCAGGGAGGGAGGAATGAAGCTGAAATCATACCCTACGTAATGAGGATGTAGCTCACTGCTGTGCAGTAACCTTGGTGTCCCTTTTTTGGCTGGGTTAACAAAGACAGAATAAATAATCTGTGCCTCAAGAGTGTAAGTTCTGAATTTATAATAAAAATGCATCCTCTTCATAACCACTGGCTCCAAGCCCATCAAGTGTGCCAGTTATTCAAGGATCTGTGTCACAAACTGGTGTTACAGATCTGGGGGTGCAGAGTTGAAGTGGCCTGTGTCTGTATCAAGCTTGAAGTGTAACAATATATAGGTATTCTGTATACTTTGAATGTCCTGATGCCTCCTCACATCATCTGTATTGATATGGGGGGAGCTTACAAAAACCCAGGTGAGGAGATGCAGTGCTTGAGGTCATGGTTTCAGTTTTCCTGTGCCCTTTCCCGGAGTGTTTTCACTGGCAAGTGTTGGTTGTGTAGGCTCAGGTGAGGTGGGTCCTACTGCAGCCCTTACTTTGAAATGTCATTGCTGAAGCAGGGTGTGTATCTGCAAACAGGCTGAAGGATTGTGCCTTATTGCCCCCTCTCCTCAAGGTCTGCAGCCAATGAACACGAAATACCTGCCAGTCAGCCCTGTGGGGAGCAGAGTGGGAAGTGTCTGTGGCTCTGGGGTGTGGTGGTTGGAGCTGCAGTAGGTGTGCAGATCCTTTTCAGTGCAATTCAGCAGCATGCTGTTGCTTTTCCAGGTGCCTGAGCCTAGTTATGAAATCTGTGGAATACACTTAGCTCAGCTGGAAAAGCTTCCATGACTGGAGCACAGAGTGGGAGGTGGGTGAGCATAACCTTGGAGAATGCCTGTTGATTGAGTGTAGTGTTTCAGCTGCATTTCTGACTGTTGTCAGTGCCAGCAGGTGTGTTGCTGCATGTCCATGTTCCTCAGTGGACACTTGCTGTGGGGCTGTTCTGAAAATCTGACCTTTAGTGACCAAAACTTTCCAAACCCACCCTGCTGTGCACTCCTGAAGTTCTATAGCTGAAGTATGCTCTGGCTGTCTGGGGGAAGCACTCATGAGCAAGGAGATGGCTGAATAAGTGGCACAGCTAAAGCTCCCTTACTTTCTCTCCCAAAGTGACATTATTTTCCCTGGCTTAGTCACACACTTAGTTTTCACCTTAATTTCACAGAGCTACTGAGAAAGGCAGGAATCTGCACTAATTTCTTTCTGCTCTTGCCCCCTTTCTAACTCCTGTGCGTGGTAGAGAGTGCCTGATATCTCAGAACTTTGTTCAGCAAACAAAACTTGGGTTGTTTTCCAGGTACAATGGTCAAGCTGCAACATTTTCTCCACGCAGGACCACGCTGCAGCTGCTATTGCAAAAGCTGGTGTCCCTGGTAAGTTATCCATGTTCTAGTTTGGCTGTTCCTGCTAAATCCAACTGTGTACATATCAGGCTCTTCCAAACAAGCTTCAGGACACATACAACCCATCCAAAGCACTCGGGACATTTGATTCAGGCTGTGTTGCATCAGCCTGTGTACAGCACTCCTAACAAAGGCTGTGGCAGTGCCTGCCTGTATCTTACATCTCTAAGCCTGCTCATTAAGATGATTGAATGGGCTGGTGATTAAATAAATGGATTGGTGTGTAGGTGTGTGTAGTTGGAGGTGTTTTGTGCTTTCCAGCAAGTGCTATGCTGAACAGGGGCTGGGGAAGGGAAGTGAACTGCCATGTGCCCTTTACAGTGCCAGGGGCAATACCCAAGGTATTTTTAGGCTAGAGCTGGCCCAGCTGTGTTCCTGCCTGGTATCCCTGAAGTGGTGTATCAGGATGCTGCTGTCAGGTTACTGTCACCTTGCAATGAAGAGCAGTTTCTCAGGGATCAGTATAAATACATTAAGCTGTCTGCTGTGTTGCTCAGCTTAAGGACATGAAATCCTCATGGCTGTGTGCTGGGAACTGCATTACCTGAGCCCAGGTGTTGGCAGAGGCTAAATCTGATTTCTGGCAGCCTGGTTCTCTGCTTTGGGAGGTGTCTCTCATTTCTGTTATAATTAACTATTGCCACAAGTCTTTCCCCATCTGTGGTGCATTCTAGGGCAACAAAGTGGTCCATTCATCAGCTCCTTTGGCATTGCCAGCTTCAGGCATTGCCTCTGCCTGCCTCTGGCATGGGATGTCAAAGGGCCAGGGGGGACTCTTTAGGTGTTAGGTTATTGTTTTCCTCACTGCTCTCAAAACCCAAAACTCCACTGAAGAGCCCTTTACAGGTGGAGTGTTTGTCTGTTTGACCTCTGCCCGTGGTGTCCTCATTTTGTGGAACTTGCTCTTTTTGTTAATATTGCACTTCACATCCTGAATTCGAGGCCTTGGAGGGATGCTGGTCCTTTGGATACAATATGAGATAATGATGCACATTTCTTCAGAAAGGGCAATTGCATGATTGGCTCTTCATGGCTCAAGGTTAGTTTTCTGTGTAAACAGTGAAAACACGACGATTTAGCCAAATGTTGAGGGGTGTAAATAATGTGCCTAATATATGTTTGAGTGGTTGAGTGCCACTGAGGGTCAAGTATAGCACGAAGCCAGTACAAATGCCTGGAAAGACAAATCCTGCTAGACACAACATGCCGGTGGTTGCAGCACCTTGCTGGGGCTGGATGTGCAGAGCAGATGAGGCACCTCAGCTTAGATTTTAGTGCTGTGCTAGAGAATAAAATTTAAACTCAAAGTTGCTGAAGAGTTTATATTTTGCTGCTCAGCTCGTGCTGTAGTCTGGTCCCTTTTTTCTGCTGTGCTAGAAACTGCTGTAGTTGTGTTTTCATTTGTCTGTACCAATATGTCCAGTGGCTGTTTCTAATTCCTGGTAGCGTAGGATGTATTAGAGGAGCCAGTGAGGTGTTGTGGATGTGAGTCTGCTTTAGTGTACTTTGCCTTCTCTCTCTTAACCTGGAAGAAGAATGAGAGCAATGAAGTCTCAAGATTTTGACCATGTTTGTGGCCTGGAACAAGAGGCAACGTGATTTAATCTTTGCTCATTCTGAGATCTTTTTTTCAGTACAAATGTCTTTTCTGGCCTGCAGGCACGGATAATCATCTATCTGTTGGCTGCTACTGAGAGCTGCTGATGAAATGTTTCTTTGGCTGCTTCACTACATGCTGAGTAAGAAACTGGTTAATGGTGTGTTTGTTCCCATGTAGTGTTTGCCTGGAAAGGGGAGACCGACGAGGAATATCTGTGGTGCATCGAGCAGACCCTGTATTTCAAGGATGGGCAGCCCCTCAACATGATCCTGGATGATGGTGGAGATCTTACCAACCTAGTTCATACCAAGTACCCACAGCTCCTGAAAGGTGATTGTGTTTTGTTTTGTCAGGCACAGCTCTGCCTGGGAGGCTGTTGGGGAGTGTTTCTGTGGGAATTCCCTGCTGGTGGAAAAGGGGTGGGGGAAGAGGGACAGGCATGTGCAAACAGGCTGGGAAAATTGCTTACAGCCCAAGACCAGAATCTCTTACCTGCAGGAGCTGTTTGCATCTCTGCTCTGTAGTACATAAGGTCCAGTGACCTGTCCTTCTGACCATCCTTCACAGTGCCCATTGCCTGAGACTGACCAGTGGTTCTGCTGTCTTGCCAAAAGCTTCCTGGAAAAGGGCTGCATTCTATGATTGCTCAATGTCTGTTTGCAGTTAATATCTTTAACATTGATGCATTTCTTCCCCTTCCTCTTGGTGCAGCTCTGGATGAAGTCATGACAACCTGTAGCCTTTCTTGGAAAGGGAACAGTTTTCTGCAGTGTAAGGCATTAATTCACCCAGTTTGACAGTGAAGAGGCTGGTGGAGCCAGCATTGGGACTCTTGCTTTGACTTTCCTTCAGTGCAAGTTAGTAAAACTGAGAATAGGCTGTTGTTGCTAGAACATGTTTATATAAAAGATTTATGTGAAGGGAATTTGGCATGACCAGGCTGATCTGTGCCTGGCAAGTGTGACAGACTCTCCTCAGCCCTGCCCAGTGTCCATCCCCTGTGCTGCAGCAAGCCACGGGTGCCCAGTGTTGCTAAAGGCATCTGGGAGTGAAGAAAATTGGGTGGTGATACAGTGGGGTGTGCTCATGTTCTTGTCTATAGAGCTGAGGTTGCTGTAGGAGCCCCCTGGGTCAGCTCTTCTCTGACTCTTCCTCTGCTTTAGGAGGAAGATGTGGGGGAAAAAATCTGAAGGGGGCAGGCTGTGGGTAGGGCTGTGTGAGAGGAGTCTGGGGCTCTGCTCCCCATCCATGTGCTTGTGGGGGTAGGAACACCAGGAAGAGGGAAACTTTCTCTGTGACAGGCCTCACTTTCTCCTTCATCCTCAGCCTGATGTCACTTGTAATCCATGTGTTATTTGAACTGTACTGAGAGGTTTTCATTGGTTTTTGCTCAGCCATGCTGGGCTCCTCTCTCTTCCATCAAAGCTCTTGTGCTTCCTGGGTTGCCCCTGTCTGATGCTCATGACCTCTTGCTTTTCTCATGTTTTTGATGCCAAAGAATACCACGGCTGATCACGCCTCTCTGTCTTCCTGGCATTGTAAGAGGCCAAAAAAGGCATTTTCTGTGTTCCCACTCTGTTTTGCAGGGTTGTTTCCCTGCCATGCCCATGTAGTACCTCTGTTGGTGTCCCTGTTCCCAGGGGTCCTTGAGCTGAGCTGCTTTCACACTTCCAGCCCTCTTGCTTTCTGCTTCTTTCCCCCCTCCAGCCCTTTGCTCCTTCTTGCTTGTCTTTGTGCTCCTGGTGTGGAAGGGACCAGCATAATATGGTGCAATAAGGTAATGACTGTTGAACTGTCTCATGTCTTGGCATCCATCTCTGATAAAAACATCCCTACTGCCTGGGTTTGCTTCCTAAATTCATAGGAATGGCTCTTCCTCTTGGTTTTCAAAGGGTGGAGGCAGGATATCATACCAGTCAACATTTCCCTTGCCAAAGTGTGTGGCCATCTGCACTGGCTGTAGTTAAAAAGCCTCCTTGCAGCAGTTCAGTAAGTTGAGTGATCTCTGTAGAGGGTGACAGACTTGATCTGTTTTACCTACCAGTCCATTGCTCCTTGGAAACAGCAAAACTTCCAGAATGGGACCCACTGAGTAGAGTCTTGATCTCATTTGTCTGAGCTCTGTCCTGAGCCCTCTGCTGCAAAGTCTGCTTAAATGGAGCTGTGTAGCATCCATTTTCATGTGTCTTGAAGATGATAGAGGCTAATATATCCTGAGGGCTTGTGGGGATATTTGACCTCTTTGCTGAGAGGTAGAACAAGAGTAACATTAGCAGAGTATGTACAGTGTGTGTCAAGTGTGTTGATTGTGGGCACAGGAGACATTTGGGAATGAGGCATTTAATGGGAATGAGGCAGCTCAAAGTGCCATTTAAAGGCTGGAAAAATTTTCTGGGCTAATTTCAGAGGGAATTGTCTTCTGTGCTTCAGCTGCTTCTAATTTAAATAGTTGAGTCCTAGTGTGCAAATAACAGTTGCAAGTAGGCCTCCTTCAGCAAGGAGATGTGTTAAATACCTCTGGAGCTGCTCAGCAAGCTTCCCCTGTCCTTAGTGGTGCCTGCTGTTAGAGGGCAGAATGGCCTTTGTACCACTGGCCTATTCCATTCAACTAAATTCCCTTAATAGCAAGATAAAAAAAGGTGGGGAGGGAGAAAACACTGAACAAAGGAGAAAGTCGTGTGAGCTTTTACAAGGGAGGTTTCTGGCATCTGTGCAAAAGTCCACTGTTGAGAAAGGATGGAGAAGACTGGATCAGTTGTGATCCATTGATTCATGTTTGCTTGTTTCTTAGGTAAGAAATACAGGGGAGCAAAGGGGTCTGGGTGCTTAGCAAGGCTTTTCCAATTTAGTCCAACCTTTTCCTTGCTGAATGCCCTTCTCTGTTCCCCAGTCACTTGAATCCCTCAGGCTTTGAACATGAGATATGCAGGCAGCACTTGGAGCAGCTGCAGAGTGGTTTACAGCAGCTATAAATGTCACCTGGGGCAGTGTTCAGGTGGCCTTCAGAGAGGAGAAACTGCTGGCATACAAGATGGGAGGTTTGCTTAGTGCCATTTAAAGGTAGTGTGCTAAGCTCAGGAATGTCATCTGGAGAGCTCTGAGTGTGTCTTCCAGCTGCCAGACTAGAAGAGAGAAGGCAGATCTGAACTGGAGGTTCCTGCCATGACCTCCCACAGATTTCCTTCACGAGGGGATGGATGTACTTAATCCAGGCAGTTGCACTAGACCATCGATGCTTTTGGGAGGCTTACTGCAGATGCTCCATTTCACTGGGCATGAGGCAATGTTCTTTAAACTGTCCTGTCCCCTCCATGGAAGCCCTGAATATGCCAAAGCCTGGATGCATTCCCTGTGCAGGTGACCATCAGGGGAGTGGGGTTGTCTGGGGCTCTGTGGTGAGACACGGGTTGGGGATCAGTTGGCCTCCTCTCAGAATGGTCTGGGTTGAGAGGGACCTTTAAAAGGCCATCTTGTCCAACCCCCCTGCAATGTGCAGGGACACCTTCAACTCACGTTGCTCAGATCCCCTTGAATGGTCCCAGGGATGGGGCATCCACCAGCTCTCTGGGCAACCTGTACCAGTGTCTCATCACCCTCATTGTAAAAAAAACCCCAAATTGTGTGCCCTGTGTCTAGTCTGAATCAATCCTTCTTCAGTTTAAAACCATTTCCATTGTCCTGTTGCAACAGGCCCTGCTAAACAGTCTGTCCCCCTTTTACAAGCCCACTTCAAGTACTGAAAGCCTGTGGTGGCATCTCCCTGGAGTCGTCTTCTTCTCCAGGCAAATCCAGCTCTTCCCTTCTAGTGGCATTGGTCTCATGTCCTTTCTGTGTCACAGAGTGCTGGTGCCTCTGCCTGCTGGCTGGGGAGCCATGTGCAGGTCTCATGGGTCCCTCTCAGGCTCCACTGAGGCATCTGTCCAAAATCTGGTGTGAAAACCACATTGAATTGCACTCAGAGGCTTGGCCTGAAGGTGCTCTTGGTTTGTGTTGCTCCCCTGAGCTTGGACCACCTCACAGCTGGATTTTTTTTTTTTTTAAACAGTGGGGGGTGGGTTTGGACCAGACTGAGCAGCTGTGTGTGACTGCCCTGGGAGGGGGTGTTGGGCTGGGGGCTGTGGGGGCAGCGCTGTGCTGGGGTGGGACTGGGGAGGGGCAGTGGAGGGCACTGCTGTGCTGGAGATCAGGGACTCTGAGATAAACTTGGGATTCCCCTTCCCTCCCTTTTGCCCTGCTCCCCCTTAGAGGGGGTGCCCTGGGCTCTTGGCAGCTGTTTTCATCCACGACTGTTCCAGCCAAGCAAATGAATCCCAAAGGGTTGGGGCAAAGCACCCTTCCTGCCTTCCCCTTCCTCCTGCCTTCTCCTGGCTGGGAGGCACAGCATCCCTGGGTGCTGGAGGGTGCAGAGGTTTGTGGCTCAGAAACACATCCTCTGGCCTTCATTGCAAGACTGTGGTGTTCTTGCAGGGTCCTCAAGGAGCCTCCCTGGAACCTGCAGGCCCCTGGGCTGCCTGACTTCTTTGTCCTCTGGGGGTAAAACCAGCTGCCCAGCTGGAGGGGCCAACCACAAAATCCTTTAGGTTGGAAAAGACCTTTAAGATTGAGTCCAGCTGTTCCCCCAACACTGCCAAGCCCAGTGCTAACTCATGTCCCCAAGTGCCACATCCACATCTGATCTTGCTGCCTTTGTCCCTGCCCTGGGGCTGTGCTGCTGCTGTTGCTCCCAGCAGTGATGGCTGTTCTTGTGCTGTTCAGAGAGGGGATTGTCCAGTCCTATGAATTTCTCAGGGGTCTTGGTGGGTGGGGAGGTGGTGGCACTGGGACACTTCTCCTCTGTGCCCAGAATTAACAAACTACATTAATAATTTTGGGGGATTTTGCTGGGGGGTTGTTGTTGTTGTTGTTAGTTCCCTCTTACTCATCCCTAAAGTAATATTGGCTGTCGAGGTGTGTGGGCTGGGCTGTGGGCAAGGAGCTCTGCCAGTGCTGCTGCCTGGTGATCTCAGGCAAGTCCTTTGGCTTCCCTGCTGTTACTTGTGACATTTAAAGGTAGGACTCACCTTTCTGAAGTACTAGGAGGGCTGTGGATAGAGTGTGGGTGAAAAAAAGATGAGTGTAGGAACTGTGAGTAATTACGTGTTATATAGTGAGGGAGACAAATTAAGAAAAATGACATGAAAAGGGACAATATTTGTGTCTGTCCATGTGCACTCACATGAGATAGCCTGGGCTGTCACCTGCTTCACCAGTTAAAAGGACATGAATAGAACAATTAGTGAATGTTGTTTATTTCTTAGAGTTTTTCTATCAAAATGGCTGTAAAATTATTTTCCTGAGGAGCATCCTGTCAGTCTTATTCCATGAGGTCAGTGGGAGAGGTTGCTTGCCTGGAGAGGGCAGTGTCTCCTCTGCAGAGATTCCTGGCATGGGTAGACCTTCTTATTCATAGGTTTCATAGCTCCTCTTTTCTTGTGGATCTGAATCAGCTCCAGATTAGTGAGTATCCAGATTTGGGGGGTGTTGGCTGTTTAAGCAGAGCTGAAGGAGATTACAACAGGAGGATTGGGAATGGTGAGCTGTGTATTTGATTTTTTTTTTTCCCCCCAATTGATCCAAGTGCTTTAGTTTTAAGTGTGGTTGTCTGGGTATCATCTCCTTTCGGGCCACTTTCTAGAATGGACTATGCTGGTAAAACATCACTGAGGTGAACATCTTGTCCTTTTTGCAGAGGATCATTTTGTGAGGAAAATTAGAGTGGGGAATCCTTTTGGTTCCCTGATCAAGAGCTGGTCCCTTTCTTTTTTTTTCAAAGAGTATTTTGTCCTGCTGTTTTTTAATTGCCTTGTGGGGGAAGAAACTTGAAGTTCCAAACTATTGTTTCAGGATCCAGATTAGGGTTTTCATCTCTTCCCTGCTCCCTGCCAAGGGTTTGTTTAACTTCAGGCCTCTGGAGGATGGTCCCAGCACTGGTATGTGCTGGTTTGCAGCAGCAGTAACTCCAGCTAAGGTGAATCCTTTTACTCTCCCCACAGGAATCAGAGGTATTTCAGAAGAGACAACCACTGGAGTTCACAACCTGTACAAGATGAAGGCCAATGGGACGCTGAAGGTTCCAGCGATCAACGTTAACGACTCTGTCACCAAGGTGATGCAGATGGACCTTCTGCCCTCTCCTGCTCTCTGACCAGCTTGGGGTTGGGATGTTGTCATTCCCATGCAAGTCTTCCTTCTCATCCTGGGTTATTCTTGACCTGGTGCTGAGCAATTCCCACCATATCCTTGAAGTGAACCTGTGATGTCTCTAGTGGGACGTACCATTGTAAATGTCCCGTTTTCAGAACATCAAGGTTTCTTTTGCACATAAGGACATGCATTCTTCTGCTTTTTAATAATGTGAAAACCCCTTTGGGAATCATGGCTCCTGGGGCACAGTCAGTTCCTGGGGCAAGGAGCCTGTCCCCACTCCTGAATACAGAATTCCAGAATGAATTAGGTTGGAAAAGACCTCTGAGATCATCAAGTTCAACCTGTGACCCAACACCACGTTGTCAACTAGACCGTGGCACTGAGTGCCACGTCCAGTCTTTCCTTAAACACCTCCAGGGACAGTGACCCCACCCCCTCCCTGGGCAGCCCATTCCAATGTCAGGTACCAGCTGGAAAAGAGAGTGTGACCTGCATGAGCTTGTGGCTGATAAAGGCTGGTTGCTCAGCCTCTGGCTGATCTCTGTGAGCAGCAGTTCCAAGGACAGGGCAGGAGGTGTTTATCCCTTGCTTAGCTTTGTTACTGCTCCCCAGGATAAATCCTGGTGAATCCAGGATGAGGTGGAGTGCTGTTTAAAGGGTGCTGCTGCTTTTTGGCTGCAGGTGAATTACAGTGGGAATTTCAGGTGTATTTGAGGTTTATGCATCTTGATGGTTTTAAATCCAATTGCTGAATCTATTTTGACTTCCCATGTGAACATTTTCCTGTTGGGCTTGGCAATTCTCATGGACTGCTTGGCTTGCCTTCCCTGCAGTGCTGTCTGGAGAGCATCTCCTTTCTGCTCACTGAGATGCATCCAACACTTTTATTTCCTAGCTAGTGGGCTGGATTCCAGTTGATATTGGAAGAAACTTGTTTCTTTGACATCCTTTTCACCTAGATTTGTGCCTCTTGCATAATAACTATTAATGCTGTTTAGTAGATTTGGAAATCCAGATGTTCCTATAAAAGCCTGTTGAGTTGATTTGGGTTGAGCTCACTTTATTCCAGTGCCAAAAAAGTGCTTATTTTCGAGTACTGTTTGGTGTTTATATTGTACAATATTTGTACTAACCACAGTTGCAGACCTCTGGGAGGATGTGCAACTGAGCTGACATTCTGCTCTCCCAGTTCTTGGCAGTTGGTGCCAGGTTCCTGTGCTAGTATTTGGAGAGAGAAGGCAGGCAGCAGCCAGTTCTGTTCCTCCCTTCTGCCACTCAAGTGTATTTTGGGGGGGGACAGATGTCTGCATCCAGCATGGGAATGCACAGACACCTGGATTGCAGGCAGTGATGAGGAATCAGGTCTGACCATGCTGTTTTCCTCCATAAGAAGGCTTATACTGCAAGGAAAATCTGATAGGGGAGTGGGAAAGAAAATTGCCAGCTGGTGCTAGCTTTGGAGTTTGAAGGATCAGTAACACAGATTTTCTGAAATATTAATGGCAGATGTGCCAGTGATAAGACTTGGAGCCACTGAGTCAGGAACTTCTGGATCTGAGGTAGAAGTTGTTATGCATTAGTCCTTGGCCAGCTCCTGAGGCTGGGAGTGACCTGCTGCTACTCCTTGCTCAGATAATGCATTGGAGGAGGAGCAGCAATGGTTTTAAATGTGGAGTTTGCATTTATTTTTTATTACAAAGACTTTACAGTTGTAAGCTGTAGATGGAAAACCAAACTGTAACATCACCTGATGTGGCACCAGCTGCAAGGGGGGTCCCATTTGAAAGAGCAGTGCCCCTGCTCACAGAGAGCCTCAGAATGGTTGGGGCTGGAAGGGACGTTAAACCTCATCTTGTTCCAACCCCCTTCCATGGACAGGGACACCTTCCACTAGACCAGGTTGCTGCCTCTTGGTATTTAATGTTAAGATTGCCTACAGCAGACAGTGTTAAGTAAAAAGGATTGGTGCCCTAAGGCTGTAGATGGCCCAGGCAGGCTTTGAGACCAGAATTTTCCTGTGAATGGTAAACATTAGTAGCCAGAATTTTAAAAATTCTTGGCTTTTGTAACTCTCCAGATAATGAAATATTTTTGGACAGCTCCTCCTCCTGGTCAAAACAAAAGGCCCAAGGAGAAGGAACATCACAAAAATAGTACAGCAATGTGTGTTTCTGGGTTTAGGAAGGTGTTCAAGTGGTGAAGTAGTGTTTGACATCTGACTTAGCAGGGCAATTTTAATTTGAGGGTCTGGCTGTTAATCTCATGTGATAGTGTTACAACAGGAGGATGTTGTGTGATGGGGCATTAGGAGATGCAATCCAGGGGTTCCTGATTGCAGTGACCACTATTGTGAATGGATACTTGCTGGATTTTCCTAAATCTGAGCAATAGTGAGGCGTTGACAGTGTTCTTTGTCAGCTCTTCACAGGGGAAGATGTAATTTTGATCTTCTTGGGCTGCAGGAACCAGTTTCTTGTGATTTATGAGGGCAGCTTGCTGCTCTGCAGGGTGTATTCTTGCAAACATAAGGTGATCTGCTGGTGTATTTTGCCTGCCTGTGGCACTTGGTTCAGTTCACTGTCTGATAAACAGCAGCAGAGAACTGGTGAACATCTGGTTAGGGCACTCAGACCTACCTCTGTGTACAAGAACTGCTTGTGCTTTTACTTGATAAATTCAGGTTACCAGTAACAACTTTCTAACATGTCCAAGCCCTGTTCAGTGGAGAGGATGTATTTGTAAAATGCTTTTTACCTGGGACGTGTCAAAGCCTGTGTCTGGTATAACTCCATAGATGGAAACTGGATAAATTAAACCATCAAACCAGGTTGCCTTCTTCCCATCCCTCATGGTGGTTAAAATATTTAGCTGACTCTCAGCCTCCTTGCACAGAAGTCCATTTTCCTTCTGTAAGGAAATTTCACTTGAGTGCCTTTGATCTGTTCTGAAACCGCTCCTTTTTCTTCCTCAGAGCAAGTTTGACAACCTTTATGGCTGCAGAGAGTCCCTCATCGATGGCATCAAGCGTGCTACAGATGTGATGATTGCTGGCAAGGTGGCAGTGGTGGCAGGTTATGGGGACGTGGGCAAGGGCTGTGCCCAGGCCCTGCGGAGCTTCGGGGCCAGAGTCATCATCACTGAGATCGACCCCATCAACGCCCTCCAGGCAGCCATGGAAGGTGAGGGCTGCAGGAGGGCAGGAATTAGGGCATCTGGTGGGCATCTCTGCATGTAGAGCAATAAATGAAAGTTGGCCGAGGAGGCTTCAGCCCTGCCTCTATTGAGGTAGAGTTGAATCCATTTTGAGTGTAGGAATTCTTTCCTTGCAGTTAAGGAGGAGTTTATTACTAGAGGCCTTGGAGATGTGTTTGGAGTTAAGGATTCAGACCATAGTGGGGTAAGGCCCCATTTCATAATGCTCTAAGCCTGGTTTTGAGGGGGTTTATTATCCTCAGTGTCCAGTGTGGGATTAGACTTCACTGGAATATCTCCACATTAAAGCACCAGGCCTTCCCCTCAGTAGATGTCTGTGGAGGGCAATGCCCTGCTCTCTGCCTTTCCAGCTGTGCTTGTGGCATGCTCTGGAAGCTGTGCTCCTTCACTGCTGTGGATGCCTCATGGAACTGGGCTTCTTAGTACAGTTTATCCCATTTCTGTTCATACCTGAGTAGAACCTGCAGGTGCTGTGGGTGCACTTTCCTTTGCAAACTTCACCCCTGAATCTGGTCTGTGTGCTGTGCCAGATATCAGCCCTGTGCACATAAGATGCTGAATGTATAGTTCTGCACATTAGAAAAGGTGAGGGATGGATATTTTCATGATACTTTGGTGTTCAGCAAGACAAATATGCCACTACTTTGCATCATCCATAGATCAGCTGTTTTTGCTCATAAATAAGACTTTTTACTCGTTCTTTTTCTGTACTTTTCTACTTCCAGGATTGTATCCCACTTGTTAATAAATGCTGGTTGTTGGGTAAAGAAATAACTTTTTCTCATCTCAGGTTATGAAGTTACAACCATGGAGGAGGCCTGCAAAGAGGGCAACATCTTTGTCACCACCACGGGCTGCACTGACATTGTGCAGGGCAGGTATGGTCAAGCCACTTGCTTTGGTGAAAGGATACCTGTACAGTTAGATTTGAGTTTTTTTTAATATAATCATAACATGTCAGCAGTATGGTGAGGGTGAGCACACAGTCTCACTTCTGGACATCAGAATTTCACATGAATTTAGTGAGAAATTGGGCCTTTGGTCTTTCAGTTCTGTTGGATGTCGCACCACTGCAATTGTTCCTGTCTTATGGCAGGAGAAACAAGGGATAGATAGAGACTTTTGGAGCATGAGAACATCAGGGCTAAATCCTGTGTTAGGTCAGATAAATGTGAACAGAAGAGGAGGCAGGTAAAGGTTGAAAGTAGTTCCATCTGTGAGTACACATAACCTTGAAACCATCCTGTTCTCAATGAACTGCTCTGCAGTGCTTTGTTACTGCTTCTTGGATCTCAATTTATAGCCCCAACTCCACACAAACTCCTTCCTTTCTTTGCCATGGGGATTGTATATGTAATGGAAGATCAGATTAGGTGGGAGGAGATAAGGCCATTAGTCCCTAGAGATGTAAAACTGCTGGAAACTTCAAAGTCATGGAGAAAATGAGTTCTGTGTAGGAAGGAGAGTAACTGCAGGTATTTGTTTTGACCAATTAAACAAAATAGTATTATTTTCCATACTGGGGAAAATATAAGTTATTGCATCCTTGGGAAGTGTCCTTCCCTAGAAGCTTGAGAGTTTTTTCCAATAGTCTTCTCAGACCCACACATTATGAGAGTCAGATGCAGTCAGTGATCCAGGCACTTGTCCTTGTCCCTGAGCAGAGCTATGGACCAGAGCATCTGCTGCTGCTAGAGGAGGAGGACACGTTTTTTGTGTGTTAACTTCTGATACAGCTGTTTTTCTTTTGCAGGCACTTTGAGCAGATGAAGGACGATGCCATAGTGTGTAATATTGGCCATTTTGATGTGGAAGTTGATGCAAAGTGGCTGAATGACAATGCAGTGGAGGCAGTGAATGTTAAACCTCAGGTGAGACAGCCCTTGCCAACCTCTCCTCCTACAAAGAAGCAGCAGCTGCTCGGTGTCTGGTTCCATCCAGTGCCCAAGTGTTCAGGGTGGTCTCTGGGGAGAGGTGCCTGCTATGGATACATCTTTCCCCATGTGCTCCTACTTCCTTGGCAGAAGGAGCCAACCCCTGAGTGGTGATTGTGTAGACAATTAATTGCATCGAGGGAAGTGAGCTTTGATGTTTGGGGAGTGGTGAGGAGGTAATAAGCACATGTGCTTGCTTTGATAGCCCTGAGCTGAAAATAATGCCAGAGCTAGTTAGGTGATGAATGCAGAGCAGACCACCAGAGACCCTATAAAAGCTTAGAACTGATTGTCCTGTGGCTGATCTGACTTTCCTCTTGGGAAGCTGCTTGCTCGAGTACTGCTCTGCACCAGGACAGTCTTGGTCCTGAGGGGATGTCCTTTGGGATCATGTGAAGGTTTGAAAATATTCACACCTCTTTGTTTTCAAAGCATTTTTTTTTTTACTTTGGCATTCAAGCCTCAAGGAAGCTTTTCTGGAGCTCTGCCAAACTCAGACTTCTCTTCTGGACTTGGTGGCTTCATTTTGGAAACCTGTGCAGCCCAGAATGTGTGGGCAGAGCAGGGGAGATGTTTTATCCTTGCTCAGCTGGTATTCCCACCATGTGTTTACTTTAAGCTATGGCTGTAGCTACACAAGGAAAACAGATAAAAATTTCAGCTTTCCAGCTGTGTGTCCGAAAGCAGAGAAACAAAACTAAACGATCAAAACTGTTTTGTAACACCAGCATTGAGGGAAGACCATCTCATAAAGCAAACCAGGCTTTATCTGACTTGGCATGGGACTTGTGGTGACCTTTTGAAAAGTCACTGTGCTTGCTGATAGCAGGATTGTGGGACAGGTTTTCTACTTTTTAAAAGCCCACACCCAAACCTACCTCTCAGATCTCAATCTGCCCTTCCAGTTTTCTTAACTCCCCTGTGGCTTTTTAGCCACCCACATCTGACTCTTACTGAGCAGTTCTGAGAGGCTTTTCAGTATCCTGGGACACTCTACATGGCCTCAACCAGGTCTGAAGTTACACCCTCAAGTTCTCACTGTTCAAGTTTGTTCTTGCTCATGCCCTTAGTGTGGAGCTGACTGTGCTGAGCAGCTCTTGCCACAGAGGAGCCCACAGGTGCTTTCTGATAGCTCAAGTTGTTTTAAAACTAAAACTGGGACTGCTTAAAGAAATAAGCATGGTTGAGTGTTTAATTAGATGTTAATGTGGTACCATACATGCACAGAGGCAGTGATCCCTTTTGCTTTATGTGCTCTGCATTGAGGAGCCAGTCTGTCACCCATGGATTGGGTGCAGTGGAGTCCCAGGTATGAAAACTGTAACAAATTTCTGGTTAAAAAAAATTACCTTTCAAAAAAAAGATGGATTTGGGGTCGAGGTTGTCCATGAGGATTAGTGCTGAAGAAATCCTGCCCTGACCCTCTGTTCTAAACTGCTGCTGTCACAAGGAGGTGATCAGTGATGCAGAGGAGATCCCTGCTCACAGAACACAGCTCCCAGCATGCTGGGGCTGCCACAAGTGTGTTTGCCTGGAATTCCTTAGCTGAGGTTTGACAAAGGTGCCTCTGCCAGCCCTGGATGGGCCATCTCTGTCTCTGCTTGGTGCACAGGGAGCTGGAGCTGAGAGGGTTTACTGGGGAAAAATAGCACTGTACCCTTGGGCTCTGGTGCTTCTCCTTACTCACCTGCTGCTTCCCACTGGAGATGGGATGTGCCTAGAGGTAAATCTGCCCTTCCCTGGCCATTCCACATGCTGGGAGCTGTTCTGAGGTGAGGATGGCCTGGACATGTGTACATTGCCCACCCCAATGAAAGTTGATCCTGGCTCAGTTAGTTTTGACTCCTGGCAGTGAATGTGGAGCACTGGTAACTGGTTTAGTCTCCAGTTGCACTGTTGCATTTAATGCTGTATTTATTTATAATATTTCATGTTACACTGTGGTAGTGGCATCCCCCTGTGCTCCATTTCGTGTCTGGATTTCTTGTCCCTAAAGACTTCAGACCTGCAAGACAAGGTGGGGAAGCACCTGCTGAGCAGGTGTTACATGAACAGGTTTTGTCAAAGAGCTTCATTATTTGAAATTTCCCTTCTCTGTGCCTGGTTGCCATTTTGGCTGGGCAGCTGAGCAGCAGGGAGCTAATACACATCTAAAACCTTCCTCATTTCAGAAGGGGGGGAAAGACAGGACTGGGAGGCAAAATGTGACTTTAGGCCCCCAAACTCTGTGCTGGAAACAAGAGGTGTTGAGTAGGAATTTGCTGCAACTGCTTCACTCTTCCAGGACATGCTTTAACTTGGGGTTTAGAAACAGGCTCCAAGGAGGGAGGTTCTGCAACTTCTGTCCCTCACCCTGTACATGTGTTGAGACCATTGCAATAATTGCTAGAATTGCTTTCACACTGAACTCTGATTTGGCACTTAGGCCATTGCTCATTTCTCCCTTTTGTTGCTCAGATTCATTAAAGGGCCACTTCCATGGTCACATGGTCCCCAGTCTTTTGAACACCTCAGGGGGAGGTCAGTCTTCTCTTTAAGATGTAAAATCCTGCACTTATTTTAAGGATAACACATTCCCATCAGTGTTCTGGGTGAGGTATCCTATATAATGCCAAGTATTAACTCTCTAAATACTCACATTTTTACCAAGACCTGGCAGCTCCTTTTCTGTATCCTGTAGCAGAGGGGAATGTAGTACAAGAGCAAAAATCCCTCACTTCTATGGAGACATCTGTGTTCTTGATTAGAGGATTAATGCTGGAGCTGAGGGTTGTTGGAGTTCAGCTGCAGGTTCAGAGTAGCTGAGAACGTGTCCAGCGTGGTGGTTTCAGTACCACATGGTCTCCATTTACAAATGGTGATCTGGTGTAAAAGATGTTTAATGCTTGGGACAGAAAAACACAACTTATTGTGCTATTTGACTCGTGTTGCTTTTCAAAGGACAGTTAAGGGCTGCTCAGCTGTGTTTGGAAATTAGGGACTGACCTGTAGCACAAGCTCAACTCCAGAGGAGAGGGAAGGGTCAAGGTCAGTGAACTTTGGCTCTGTAAATAAATCTTGTTTCATGGAGTGGAGGGGAAGTGCAAAGCAGCCAGAAAGTCCAGAGCAAGCTAAATGCTGATGGGGAAAAGGAGAGGATGTTTGAATAAGCATGGAGAGGAACTTACTGCTTGGATAACTTCAATTCTACTTCTGTAGCAATGTTTTGGGCTTATGAATCAGCCTATTATTTACCTGTGTGAGAAATGTCTTTCCACAGAACTGACTTGAGTCTCTTCTGGTGCCACTACCTCTGTGTAAAGGCATTAATTTGCTTTTTTTCTGTTACCCTCTGCACTGAATGGTTCCTGTCAGAGGTTGCTGAAGGTATGTGGTCCATGCACAATCCAGCAGCTGTCCAGGGGCAGGTTGTGTGGATATTACATGGATATAAGATTTTGACACCTTAAACCACCCAATTCAGACTTCAAAACTGAAATGCTCCTTAACTGCTTAACTACCTTGTAGTTGAATCTGTAAATATAATGTCTGGTTTAGGTAATATTGTAGCTGTTCTCAGGGGTTTTAGTGTTGTTCTTCCCTCTTCATTTTGTTGATTCCTCCCAGAATCTCCTGATGGCCTTTATGTTATTTTTTGGGTGGACTGAGCACTGTCACTGGTGGTCCACACTGGAGAATTAGCATCCATAATACCTATAACTACCCAGGGGGGATCATTCTTACCCTGCCTTGCTGTGTGCTTTTGGGCAGGACTAGTTAAGACTTTTTTAGCCCTGCTGTTTAAAGTGGTTACTGCCTGCCTGTGTTGTGCTGAAATCACAATAATCTGTTATGTGAACCCAAGAATAGAAAGTAGTGCTGGGATCGAAGCATAGCTGGGGCACAAACCTGCTCTGAAGGCAAATTACCTGTTCTAAAACAAGGGGTTTTTTATTGGTTTGTTCTTGACATCTCTGCTAAAATCCTGCACAAAGATGGTTTTTCAGAAGCTGGTGTTGTTACAATTAAAGCTTCATCCCCTGTGGCTTCTGGCTTACAGGTCAGAGCTTTAAGGATAAAATTGAAAATGCTGTGTTTAGCTTAATAGTAAAATAACTTTTAGTCTCTAAAGTATAAATATAGCTGTGGGGAGAGACCCTTTTAGGCATTTTGCAGCTGCTGTGCTGTGCCAGCAGAAGATAAATGGTCTGAAGCATTAGGTTTTGTCGAAAGTTGGTCTTCGATTATCTTTCAAGTATTTTCAAAGTGCTCTGTTTCCAAGTGCTTGATGTGGCATGAGCAATAAATACCAGTTAATACTGAACATTCTTGTGACTTATAGGCTATATTGTTGTTTCATTAATTACTTTAATATTGCAACCCCCTACAGGGTGAAAGCGGGGGAGAAGAGCTGTGAGAGGTATAAAGGAGAAGCAGAGTTAAGTTCACCATTGCAGGTGCCTGGTCTGGCCCAGGCAGCTGAGGCACACGTGAAGTGACGTGTTTGTGTGGGACTGTCACACAGATGTGCCTCCTTAGCCCATCTGAGACCTGACTGTGTGTGCAGAGTCCTGCTGTCCCCAGGGCAGCCTGGGGACCATGCCTTTGGTCCCCCAAGAGCAAAGGATGGCACCAGAAGCCAGGATGGCAATTCATTGTGTGTGTTGGCCTTATGGAGGTGGAGGAAGTTCCAGGGGACCTCCAGCAGGGTGGGGGCTCTGCCTCTTCCCCTGGCTGAAATTCAGAGGCTCTGGACTGCTGCATGCAGGTCTTCCTTCTGCCATGTGTCTCCACCCCAGCGGGCACCACTGGGCACATCTGAACTGGGTTTTGCAGCTGGCTGGGGCAACACAACGTGGAAAATCCAGAAGACTTGGATGGCTGGTTAAATACGAAGCCGATGCCAAAACTGATGTGCTGGGAAGTCCAGGAGAGCTCCAGGCTTTGCCAACTGTTATGGTTTGGAGCTGGCTCCCTGCCAAGTCTCCAAACCTTACCACAAGGAGTCCCCCCCCACCCCAAACCAAGGGAGAAGAGGGGAAAAAAACCCAAAAGAACCGAAAACGAAAGAGAGACAAAGCAATATATATATAAATATATTTACACTTATGTACAGTTGAAATATATATACAATTTCACAGGGAAAAGGGAAAGGGGAAGGGAAGAACAAAAACCAAAATATATATATATATATATATATATAATCCTGATCAGTAGCCCAAGGTCTATCAACTAAAAGAATTAGCAGAGAATATCTTACTACTCTCCCTGGGACAATGGAGAGTCATGCTGGGGTGACTGCTGGCAGCCTTCGCCTCCCAAGGTCGACAAGGCCTTACCAGGCCTCACTCCCCAACCCGACAGACTCAACACAGGGAGATCTGCACCTCCAAAGCCGCCGGAAGGAAAGAGGGCGAAGGTCTTTCCTCCCTTCTTCTTATACCCCAGTTTACGTAAAAATCGTAGGGAATACCGGGTAAATCTGGGCACTTCCTTGGTTACAAGCTGGTCACCAAGGAAGGCCTAGGCCAAACTACCACACCAACACTGCCTGGAACCGAGGGAGGGGTGTCCCGGTTGTAATTCAAGTGTCTTGCAGGCCCAGTGCTGAGCTGTGGGAAGGTGGCCCCCAGGCCATGCTGTGTGTCCTGACAGGGCTGCGTGTCCCCTCTGCAGGTGGATCGATACACGCTGAGGAACGGCCGGCACATCATCCTGCTGGCCGAGGGCCGCCTGGTCAACCTGGGCTGTGCCATGGGCCACCCCAGCTTCGTCATGAGCAACTCCTTCACCAACCAGGTGCTGGCACAGATCGAGCTGTGGACACACAGTGACAAATACGCTGTTGGGGTCCACTTCCTGCCAAAGAAGGTGAGTTGGAACAGCCAAAGGTGCTTGCGAGGAAGCCAAATTCAGATGGGGTCATTCAGACGTGTCTTGTTTGTGCTTGAGTCTGTTTTTCTGCTGAATGTTGTTGTTGCAAGGAGCTTCTGTCGCTCAGAGGATGCTTTGGGCACGCTGACTCTGCAGTGGGCTGTGTTTTGGGGCTGACCTGGTGTGCAGGACTGGGACTTGCCTGACCTGTGATAGGAGCACCCAGTTGCTTTTTGACTCTTCCTTGACCCTGTCTCAGGGTACTCAGGGAGCTTCTCCCAACCAACTTGGTCCTTCTGATTGTTCCATCTTGTTCCTTCTGCTGATTGTCAGCATTCACAGCAAGCCTTCATGTGCCTGTCCAGCTGCAAAGTGTAGTGGGGCAGAGCTGAAGCTGGAGTGACACTAAATTGCTTTTACTTGGTTGATAGTCTGGGTTCCATTTGCACCTGAGAGAGCTTATCACAGTCCGGTCCTAAAAGCTTCACAAAATATTCATGACAGATTCCCTCATGTTTCCCTTTAAACTTATCTCTGTATTCTTTGTTCTTGGAAAAATCTGGATCATATCATAACTCACAAATTCCTTTTAGAAAACGAACCTGGTTTTAATTTTCCAAAACAAGCCCGAGAATTTGAGATGGTCATGGAAAAAGATGCTAGAGTTAAATCCCACTGCCTTTGGAGTACCACCAGGTGTGAGAGTAAATGTGAAAATACTTTCCATTTGGGAAGTAGAATTTGTATGTTTGGGCTTACTGATTAGGTGTTTGCTGAAGGACTAAGTTTCCAAACCCATCCATTAAGGATCAAGCAAAGCATACCAGAAATGCAGTGTAGGAGTGGATCAGCAACCTGGCACATAATTTTCTTTAAAGGAACAGTGTTGTTGACAGTTCTCTTGAAAATGATAGCCCAGTGTTGCTAATAAAATGTGGCTTCATCCTCTTCCTGAATAACAATTTTTAGTAAGCATACTTGAGCTGGAAGGGAGAGGTGATGCCCAGAGCAGTTAAACACAAAGGTGCCTGTTAGTGGAGCATATGGCAGTGATCTCCTCAGGTTCATACACTGGCACAACACTCTTGACCCTCTGTGCCTCACAGAGGGCTTTGCTCAAAGAATAAAGCAGTTCCCTCATCAGAACCAACAAAGAGCTTTCTCTGATAATATTCTGGGATAATGCCTTTCCTTTTTTTGTGTAGTTACTTTGAGGTCCAAATGTAAAACTTAAGAATTATCAAGTGCCTTACATTGCACTTTCTTTGACTGCAAGAACATTGCTTTGATCAGCTCCTACAAATGTGCACACGTTTCTGCAATGTGTGTTCCTGGAAATCAAGGCATATGGTTGTTTCCATGTTCTTGGCACCAAATCTGTCCTGCTCAGCTTTGATTTTTAAGGTGAGAATGTCATCTTACCTTCATTTAAATTTGTGTATATCTTTATCTAAGTCTCAAAGTCTCCAAGCTGAAGCAGCTGTGAAACAACTGGTCTCTGGTGCAGCTTGAAAACCTTTTCTGGGAATTGTCAGTGACTCAGTTCCTTTTCAAGTGGGTGTAATCTGTCTTAAACTTGCTGGAAATACACCTATGAGAGCTTCATATGTCAATCTACTCAACCAGACCCAATTTTTAACCCTTCTTTTTTTTTCCATGGCATTCTGGCAGGATCTACTAAACTTAAATAGTTGTTTCCCTTCTAAACACAGGCCTTCCAGTCAGCTTTTCTTTCTTTCATGGTTTTCCTGACTCTTAAGTGGAGTTTGGTGGATTTCATGATGGTTCCCTTCCACATTCTTCAACCACTGCATCTTACTTTTCTAATTTTGTCTTGCCCCCCTTTGGCTGTGCTGGTCCCCAACAGGTGTTGGCAGTTCCACATTTCCCGTTAGGAGCAGGTTGAGCTGCAGTGAATTGTACTCTGGGCAGATGCACCTTTTTACCTGGTTCACTGCAGTGGGATTACTTCAGAGTAGTGGCTTGTTACCACAGTCCCTAGGACTAGTTATTGAATCATTTAGGCCATGCTGGTTCACACAAGCTGAAGGTTTGGCCCTTGATTGCTTTGTTGCCCTTCAGATACGTTTCCATCTTTCACATCTATTTAACTGTTTTGGGGGAAATACCACCAATCTCTTCCATGCTGCCGGGATTTAAACTTCTATCTGTTTCCTTAGCACTGATTGTGTTTTGCAGGAATTACAAATGGTCCAGCTTGTCCTCCTGTTGTAACTCAGCAGCACTTGATCCCTACTCGTGCTGTCCTTTGTACCTTTGAAGATCCTCTGTGGCTGTGCATCCCCCTCTGCCACAGCAGCTCCTTTGCCATCCTACTGTTGGTTTTCTGACTCTTCTGCTCCTGGAGCACTTACCTGTCTTCTAACTGTACCCATTTTTCAATCTCTTGAGTTTGCACATCTGCCAGGCACCTCTGGGATAAAGAAATTTCATCAACATTTCTAAGCCTGTGTCCTTCAGGCCACTTTGGCTTTATTCTTCATGAAGACAATGCCAACAGATACAAGTATTGCTGGGTTAGTGATTCTGGAATGAATTTCTAATACATGTACCCCTAAGATGGTATATTTGGAAAGGAAATGCATTTTTTTCCAGTATTATTAGTACTTTTGTAAGGTGATAGTCCATGATGATACGTCCATGTGTCTTTGTAGAGGACACACGACTGGGCCTTTATTTTTCTACCAAACTGCATATTCTTATCTCCAAATAGTTGGATCTCTGTTCTTTGCTTGTTGGATGGATGTGAATGTGTGAGATTGAAATGGGCATGATTATATAAAGTTTTGTGTCTGACTTAAGCTTAATTTGATTTCCCTCTAAAGCACAGGGCTCTTGCATGTGAATGCAGTTCTGTGCTCAGAGAGGGATGTTGGCAGGAGAACAGCTCTGTTGTTGAGTCCCCATTAGAGCTGCTGTTGGTTTCCACATACTCCTTTCTCACTGCTGACCCGTGAGTTCCTGGACTGATAGGACTGTTCCACTGATGTTCTTGTCCCCGTGTGTTGTTTTGCAGCTGGATGAAGCTGTGGCTGCTGCTCACCTGGACAAGCTGAGTGTGAAGCTGACAAAGCTGAGTGACAAACAGGCCAAATACCTGGGCTTGTCGAGGGATGGGCCCTTCAAGCCAGACCACTACAGATACTGAGCAGGTGGCACTACCCAAAGACCAAAGTGCAGGGATACAACCTTCCAAAGCTCTCGTGTGTGCTGGGCATCTGAGGACAAGCCCTTTGCCACCCTCCTCTCAGTGCTGCACAACCCTGCCCCTCGCCAAGGGAGCTCCAGGGCCTTGGTAGTGGAAGAGGATCGCTGACTCCTGCAATTAAATTGGTTACTTAGGGTCCTATGCACCTTTTATTGGCTTCTGATGTGCCAGTAAGGGGAGCAGGACAGAAGATGGCTAAATGCAAATGTGCTGTCTGGTCATACAGGTGGCTGGCAGCTCTGAACAGACTCACCACTGCGGTGGGGAACGGTTCCTGCAGGTTGGTGCTTTCTGCCCTGCCCTGCTGCAGTCAGATGGATCCTGTTGGGAGACTGGCAGTGTCAGGCCCCTCTCCACAACTGCCCTAGCTGAAGTGCTTATTGTGAAACTGGTTGTTTGGTCTCCCTCCTATAAAATCAACTTAACCTCCTACTCAGAGATTAGAGCTGGAGTTTTCTTCTGGATTAATTTACTCTCTCGGTTTTGGTCAGAGCAAAGACCCTTCTGTGCTTCTTCCATACTAACTTGAGTAGGGTGAGGCAAGAGAGACTTTTTTAGCAACCTTCTAGTGTGTGGTGAAGGGCTGAGAAGCCTCTGAGGGGATGGTTGGGTTTAGGGCCCTTGTTGGATCCTCTGCAAACACCAGCAGCACACTGCTCCCGCCAACGTGACTTTTCTGAGTTGTCATGTCTGCTGAATCATGTTTGTCACTGACTCAAAGTGCTTTTATTAAAGATCTGACTGTGGCCTGACTTCTTTTGTACAGTGAGATGCTTTGGGGTTTGCCATGGGTTTGTTCACCTTTGTGTGATCCTTAAGCTACTGAAAAATGTTTAATGTCTCCCCCCGGGGTGTCCTCAAGACAAAAGCCAGTGCTGTGCATCTTGTACTGGAGCTGGGAAAAGCTGCTCCTCAGGTTATTGAAATATTTGCAGGGCTGAATCTTGCAGGAAAGTTGCTCTTCCCCTCTGCCCACACAGATTTATCTCCATATATGTCGTGGAAGTCCTTTCTGGTCACTGTCCTCTTCAGTCAACATTGCACTGTAGGCCGCCTCTGCTTCTGGATGTAAGAAGATGAAAGGTTTGGAATGAAGTTACAAAATGTTTGAAGTTCTCAGACTGGTGCCCAAGCCCTGGGTGTGATGTCAGTGAGCAATTGAAATGTGGTGTAGAGTGTGAACTGTTGGGAGGAGGAAAACAGGGATGAGCAAATAAGGTGTTGCTCAGTATGCAGCTTTTTTCATTGCTTTGTTTTGCACTGACCTCTAAAAAGCACCAATTTCAACTGAATTTGGGTGCCACAGAGCCACCATAAATGATTCCATAATCAGTAGTGGGGATTACCTTTTTAAGTTACATCTATACAGTGAGTTCCACACAGACACACACACACAGTTCCAGTACAATCCAAATGTAGCTGATGGGCCCCTTGTGCATGTGACACAGAATAATGATGGAATGTGTCACTGTAGTAGAACAAATGCAATAGAAAAATAAAGACTTGGTGTTGTCCTTATTCTTCATTAGTTTCCTCCACCTGGCCTTTCTCAACCCCTTTCTCAGCTGAACATCTGTGCTGTAGTACAGGCTTGTAATTCTGCTGTTGGATCATGGCTTCCTAAAATTTATTTAGGAAGGGCCACCTGGAGGTCTGTGGTTCATCCCTGTCCTCCTACCAGGGCCAGTTAGGTCAGGTTGGATATGAGCTTGCCCAGGAGCGTTAGTCTGGGGACAGAGCTCACATCACCTTAGGCTTCTCTCAGGATATGTGAGCACCCTCTAGATGAAAATACTTTTCTGTACACTTAAATGGAATTTCCTGTGTTGCTGCCTGGGCTGGTTCTCATCTGCACCTCTGGGAATGGACCAGCTCCATCTTCACTCCATGCTTGCATTAGAGATTCATAGGCAGCTTTAAATCCCTCTCCACTTTCTCCAGGTTGACTAATCCCCATCTTGGTCTCAGTGTGTGTCCCACTGCCCTGCTGGGGGGGTCTCTGTCTCCAGGTGGATGTCTCCAGTATGTCAGTGTTGTCATATTGAGGAGCCAGAGCTGGATGGAGGTGTCTTTAAAGTGCCAAACAGGGAGAGGGATCCCTGCTCTTCACCTTCTGGCTCCACTTTTCTTTCTACACCTCTGGATGAAGTTTGCATGGGCAGTCAAGGGCCTTACACTGCAGCCTTTGGGGGAAAGGCTGCCTTGCCCTTTTCATCTTTGATCTGTTTTGTTGGGGGTTTTTTGAGAGACAGATCTGGTGGAGCAGCTCCCTTAGTTGGCTGGTTGACCATCTGTGTCAAGAAATGGGCCTTGATGGTCTCCATAACTCTCCTGGATCGTTTGAGCACAAACCCACAGCCCTTCCAGCAGATGCTTCACCTTCCAGAGGTGAAGTCTGCCAGGGTTTGCTATCAAGAGGCTTTTCCCAGCTATCTAAAGAGATTTTCAGCTACTTCCTATTCTGGTCAGGGGGGCCTTAGCTGCCCACAGAGCCACCTCAGCTGGTCAGTCCTCTGATACTGGACCCAGAAGGTTTTCACCTCATTCTTAGAGAACTGCAGTCTCTCAGAATTTGAAGATGGAAGGGCTGGCTGGCACCCTGAATTGATCTAAGATATATATTCCTTTGGGAGATAAGGTACAGTGTGTTAGGAAAGCAGTGTGCCTTTTTGGCTGAAATGTGGGGGTTTTTTGGAAGATCTGGCAGGAGTGGTTTTGGGTGGAGCCTGGCAACCAGTGGTTCTGTGTTAGTGATGCTTTGTTGTTTTGGAATGGGTCAGGACCTTCTTTTTCCATGATTGTTTACTGCAGAATTCACTTAACATGTAGAGAAATCTGTATGTCTATATATATGTACACGTTTGGCTCTTCTCATAAAAACTTGAGGTCCTGTGTTTCCTGCTTGTTGGAGCTCTTGGGAAGTTTGGTGAACATCACTCTGCTGAGCCTCAGAAGATATTTCTAGTGAGACATCCTGGGTGCAAAATTATGTCTGGAGTTTAGCTCCCTCCAGAGGCTTCAAGCACCTGAAATCATCATTCCATAGACTAGTCAGGGGAGTGTCCAGACACCAGCAGTGTGACCAGGTCTGAACCATCCCATCTGCTTTGCAAGGCCCTGGGCCAGGGCACTAAAGCACCACTGTGACAATGAGACCTGTCCAGTGACTTCCTAGCACAGCATTTTCTTTGAGCAAACCAATGACAAGCTGAATTGCTGCTGAAAGTGCAGTAGTGGGAACGAGTTAAAAATGTGGGATTTTGATGATTTGAATTGATAAAAATGCAGAAATCATGTTTGGAATGTATTTGGTTAGATGGTGTATTTATTTTTTGTTGTTGTTGAAGAGCACTAGATCGAAGACAAACCCTAATGAAACCACTGGCAGAATTTCTGCTCCTCCTCCGGCTCCCTGAGGTGCAGTTGTGGTTTGGTGCTGGCTGCAGCAGTGCTGTGCCCAGTACCTGGCAGCAGTGTGGCTTGGGGGTTGGCAGAGGTAATGCAGGACCACGTTGAATATTTTTGTGCACTTCCCATTCTTTAGGTCCAGCTTATCAGCCTTCAGCCTAAACGGGGTCATCTTAGTTCTCACTATGACACGAGCTGTGCTTTGGCCAAACTCATGTGTTACTTCAGTTTGAACTCAAGGGAAATTTTGAATAACCTTTACAGAAATATGTGCAGATTTCTCTTCTATTTCAGAAGCTTTCCAGAATGGGTGGGAGACTTTGAAATGTGACCTTTGGTGTAGCAGCTGATTTTCTGTAAAAAATGCATATTGCAGTTTCATGTTGGGACTCCCTGCTTGTTTCTTAATAGGTGTCCAATCCACATTAAAGGAAAGGTGTCCCCAGCTGGGCAAGAAGGCCAAAGGCACCTGGATTGTATCAAAAATAGTGTGTCCAGCAGGACCAGGGCAGGGATTGTCCCCCGTGCTGGGCACTGGTGAGACCCCACCTCAAATCTTGGGGTCAGTTCTGGGCCCATTGTGACAAGAAAGTCATTGAGGGGCTGGAGAGTGTCCAGAGAAGGGAATGGAGCTGGGGAAGGGTCTGGAGCATCAGGAGAGGCTGAGGGGGCTCAACCTGGAGAAAAGGAGGCTCAGGGGGGACCTTCTGGCTCTGCAACCCCCTGACAGGAGGGGGGAGCCAGGGGGGTCGGGCTGTGCTCCCAGGGAACAAGGGACAGGAGGAGAGGAAATGGGTCCAAGTTGCACCTGGGGAGGTTTAGGTTGGATATTGGGGAAAATGTCCTTCAATAAAAGAGTGGTCAAGCAGTGGCTCAGGTTGCCCATGGCAGTGGTGGAGTCCCCATCCCTGGAGGGGATGTGGCACTTGGGGACATGGGTTAGTGGTGAACTTGGATGTGCTGAGGGAATGGCTGGACTCAATGATCATAAAGGTCTTTTCCAACCTAAATGGCACTATGAGATCACTCAGCCTTGTTACTTGCTTGCTCTTTATGGGCAAGAGCACATCTGATGTCATTTAGAGTTTCACTAAATCATTCACACTTGTTTTTTAGTTCTTTTCTCCTTGTTTGTTTTCAATCCACATGCAATTAATTCAGTACTCAGTCTAGCCTGAGGTCAAGCATCCAGATTCCTCAAATACAGATGGTCAGACCCATTGTGGTTGCTCTGCAATGGTTTGAGCAGGAATGAAGAATAGCAGTGAGGAGAACCTGGTGTCTGTAGGTATCGAGGCTGTGCCCCAACCCCCCCCCCCAGGGGCTCATCTGGCATCCCCCATCCGGCTGGTGAGTCATGGGACAGGGACAGACTCCAGCTTCTCTCACTCCTGGGACTCTGCAGGGCAGATATCACAGTGCCAGGGGAGATGAGCTGCTGGCTCCCTGCATCTGGCACGTGGGATCCCAGAGAGGGTCAGAGGGGTCGCTGCAAACAGAGACCTGTGCACAGGGAGGGATGAGAGTGGGAAGTGGGAACAAATGCAAGGTTCATACTCAAATTTGAGACACTCAGCAGGTCTGGTGTAGGGGTGAGCAGGGGGATGCACAGAATGATGCTCTTGTGTCCCCTGTGGAAGGGGCAGTGAGAGGCTGTCCCAGAGCAGCCCTTGGGCTCCTGCCCCCAACCAGGCTGAGCAAAGGTACAGAGTCCTAAAGCAGCCCTGCCTTTCAGCTCAGCAGCCTCTGCCTCCAGCCTTGTTTGCAGGCTCCTTTTGAGGGGCAAAAATGCACGAAGTGAGATTTCCATCTGTGCACAGAGGAGGTCCAGGTTGGGAGGCTGTGTACAGGGTGTCAGAGGGCTGTGCAGAGGTGCTGTGTGCTCTAGTTCATACTAGAGGAATGGAATCAGATTTGCAGCTTCCCCTCTCCCCTTTATCCCCCACGTATCAGCAACCACTGGCTGAGAACTAGGAAATGTCTAAGTCCTAGTTCTGTTCCTCAAATTTAGTCATTCCTGGCTTTTAATTTAGCAGGGCTTTTTCTACTTGATCAGGAAATGCCCTCAGGAGTAAAGTGCTACATCAGACCTGGTTGCCATGCTGGGAAAAAATTTTAATTTAATGCTATGTCCAATTTCAGTTTGTTTTTTAACGCCTTCAAGTCCAGCAGCAAACCACTGCCTTCAGTGCAGTTGGGCTCTCCTGGGGTGGTCATGAGCACCATCACCTTGGTGTCCCTGCAAAACGATGGAACCTGGTGAGAAACGGAATTACTGAGGGAGGATTGTCCTCCTCGTCTTCAGACAGCTCTGATTTGGCCAAAAGTAGTCACATATTGCCTTAAAAGCCTTTCAGATTAATTTTCTGTTAATGCTGTCCTTATTGTTACCAGTGGAAATACTCTCGTAGGATGTGGCACCTCTTGCCCCCGTTTTCCCTCCCCTGTTGAGTCAGAAGAGAGCACAGGCTGTATATTTCTCCACTTAACCAGAAATGCCAGGCTCCCTGATTTTTTAAGTTTGCAATACATTTTTCCTAGGCCCTGCTCTTTACTTTTTACTGCACAGCTGGATGTTGTGGGAAATGGAGATTGATGGAGGCGTAGAGGCTGCCTTAGGACTTGGGGATCACTGCAGCAGAGAACAAAGGATGGATAAATGGATGTTGCACTGGTGACTCTGTGATTCATGACTGAGCTTGTTTTCATTGCAATGGTTCTACTTGCAGATGATATGAAGTTTCTCAGAAGCTAATTGTGGTTTGTAGCCTGTGGGCCTTTTTCTTAAGACAAATCCATTGTAGTGAATGTGCCCTGTGAAGCCTCAGCAGTGTTTGCAGTAGCGTTGTTTGCCACTGGACAGCTTTGCACAATTGTAAGAAGCATCAATTGCAATTATTTTTCTTCTTTTTTAAAGTCACTAATCCTTCAGGCCTGTGGCTTGCAAGCCAGCTTAGGGAAAGCAAAACCAAACAAAAGACTGGAAGAAGAAGAAGAAGAAAAAGCCCTGTGAACAAACACTTCCAGAAGTGAATAGGATGAAAACAAAATGGTTTAATGCTCTGCAGCATCCTTTGTACTGGATGGGGACTAACATCCCCACTGCTTGTCTAATTCCCTGAAATTCCATGGCAGAGATTAAATTCTTTAGGATATTGAGAAAATCTACAGTGAAGTTTTTGCTTCTTGTTCCATCTGTAGAGTCCAGAGACACTTCTCAGCAAGCCTGGTACTTTTCTGTAGCACTCTGGCTTCGGTTTCATTGACTGGAAAATCATTTCCTTAAGGGAATATTAAATGGGCCACAGTCAGAGGTATGTGCTCCTTTTCCTTGGGGAGCAGCAGCACTGGAGCAGTGAACTGAACAGCACTGCAGATGTTGGGAGCACCTGAAATGCTTAATAATGGGGCTGACACCCAGAGTTTGGTTTAAGCCAGGGCTTATTGTTGGTGTCTGCTTTGCATTATTAACTTGTTTCCACTCACAACAAACATTTGGTGGTTCTGTTCTTCTTCCCCTCCAAAACTTCTTTCCTGTGTGTGTATTATTAGCGACTGGTTACCAACTCCTTTTGACCCTTTTTGGGGGTCTGACCTGCCACTGAGGTGCTGTTTTGTAGATAAAGAACAACTTCTCTGCCCAAACTCTTGGCTTAGAAGGAAGATCTTGGAGGATGTCAAATGAGTAAGTTGAAGGGAATACAGGGAAGCAAAGCCTCTGGTCTGCTCGTTGGTTATCATAGAATTTTAAATTCTCACACACACACATTCACACACAACTCTCATGGAGGCCTCCTTCATTTACACAAACATACTTTGGAGTTTTTTTCATATTCAACTTAAATTAGAAACTATATAACCATTTTTATAATTTAAAGATAAATTATATATTCCCCCATTTCTAAAACAATATGTACTTCTTTATGTTAATTTTCAGACTTTAAGAAAATAATTGTTATAAAAACTCAGAAAATTGTCAAAAATATCAAAATTCAACAAATTTTAAAAAGTGTTAATAAAGTATTAATTAACCTTGTCTTCTATAATACCCTCTATTCCCCCTTCTTTGTTAGTAGGTAGTACATTTTCATGTCAATAGCTTCCTTTTACTTATAAAATTAAAAGTTAATAAACTTAAAAAGGCATAAATAAGTTATTATTATAGTTTGTTAATATTAATTACTGTTTTTGTATACCAGTAATTTGAGATATACTTGGCGATTGGAATGCAGTTAAATTTTGTAGACCCACTCATGGTTACAGCAGCATTCTGCTCCACACTTATTGGAACCACATTTAGGACAAGGATAAAAACATCCCAGGCAATCTTCATCTAGGCAATCACAAGGATCCATTTTACTGGGTAGTAACAGTCCTTTAGTGCTCCAAATATTTGCTTCCCAAATTGAGAAATTGGTATGAATCGAATCACAACTTTGTAGCAAGGAGATTTTTAAATACTGAAACTTTCTAGTTTAAAGTGCTCTGGCTCTGTCAGATATTTCTGAGGCCTTTTCAGAGAGAGGGGTCTCTGGCTGTTGAATTACTTTAAATGCATTTGCTCCCGTTTCCATTCTTGAAGACTTTAAGAATTTCACCAAGGGGTGAAAGACCATTATCCTTGAATTAGTTTTTATTTATATATATATATATATTTAAACACCACCTTTGTTTGTTATGGAAAACAAGGAAGAGTGAGACTGTACATTCTCATGGATGATTTCTGGCTGTTACTGTTATAAGTCATATAATGCTCTTGTTCCTCTATTTGAGGGAGCTGTACACATGCCCCCATGAGATCACAAATGACATTTTAGCTGAGGAAACTGCCCAAAATAGCCAGGATACCACAAAAACACTGTTATTAGGTAAATCTACTGGATTAGCTAACATGTAGAGAGTGAGTGACGAAGGTGTTAATAAAGTATATTAAAGTCAATAGAGGATTTCCACTGATGCAGAAGGACCTGATCACTAGGAATGGATGTATTTTAGCCTTTTCCTGCCTTTATCTGTGTTGAATGAAAGCCACATGTGAGTTGGGTTGTGACACTAATAGAGTCATTTTAGGGCTCCCATATTTCAGGCAGGATTTCATCTCAAAGGATTTCCTGGACAGAAAGATGTGTGCATATGCCATGCAGCAATTGTGTAGTTTCTCATTTCACTGAAAAAACCTTGCAGAAATAACTAAAGCCTTCTTTTCCTTCTGGGAGAGGGCCTTATGCAGATGGACAACACATGGCTATCATCTGAGAGGTCTGCCAATAAACTCTTTGTATTACCTCAGCTCTGCAGGCACCACAAATTTCTGAGGGGCAGCTTGGGAGTGAGTGGCTGAGCTTTCAGGCAGCCTCGTGTGTCTCTGGCCTTGTGCTGCTCCTCCAGCTGGGGATGGTCTCCCACGGGTCCCAGGTCACATCTGCCAGCCTTGCACGGGTGTTCCTGGTGTGGCTGAGGTGCCACTGGGCCTTTTGTGAAAAGCAGTTGGCAAGGGGACAAAATTTCCTTTCCCTCTTCCAACCCCCTCCAATGTCACTGTGCAAGAGGCAGAAAATAACTGTTGATTCTGGGAGACCAGAAAAACCTAAACTAGCCCATCCTGCCAGACTGACAGCTGGGTGTCTCGGTCCCCAGATCAGGGTAATTTGCTGGTGAAGGGGAAGGAAATCCCACCAAATTAGCTCTGGCTGTGAAACTTCTCTGTTTTACAGGTTTAAGAGCTGCTGTTGTGAGTGGCCACGTGTGCTGGGACCCAGAAAGGCCCCGTGCCCTGGGCTGATCCCCCAGCGTGGGCAGCAGGGGAGGGGGGGATTCTGCCCCTTGGGTGAGACCCCCCTTGCAGAGCTGCCTCCAGCCCTGGGGTGTCCAGCACAGCAAGGACAGGGAGCTGCTGGACAGTCAGAGGAGGCCACGAAGGTGAGCTGGGGGTGCTCAACCTGGAAAAGAGAAGGCTCCAGGGAAACCCTATTGTGACCTTTCAGTATGTGAAGGGGGTCTGTAAGAAAGATGGGATCAGACTTTTTAGAAGGGCCTGTTGGGGTAGGAGAAAGGGTGATGGTTGTAAACTGAAAGAATTTGTACATTTAGAATAGATATAAGGAGGATTTTTGCTTTTGTGCTGAGCGTGGTGAAACAATGATACGGGTTGCCCCATCCCTGGAAGCGTCCAAGGCCAGGTTGGACGGGGTTTGGAGCAACCTGGGATAGTGGAAGGTGTCCCTGCCCATGGCAGGGGGTGGAATAAGATGATCTTTAAGGTCCCTTCCAAACCAAACCATTCTGGGATTCTAAGAGTGAGCAACATGTTGCAGGTCTGTTTGTGTGTGTGTTCCTGTGCTTTGTGCTATGGCAGAAGCTGCTGGATGCCATTGGAAAATACCTGTTGGAGTCTGGATACTGCCAAAACAGAAACTGGAACAGTGGAGGTTGTACAAGTAGAGGAAAGAATTGTTCATGGAGTGCCAAGATTCAGCACTGCCTCTGTGTGTGCCCACCTGTGATGCCCTCAGTTATATTTTTATACTACTTAGCCCAAAACTGTATGAACGTGTATGAAAGTGCAGTCTACAGCAGACCGGGGAACTTCAGTCATTGTTTTTGGTTGGGTGCTTTTCAAAAGTGACTTGGGAATTTCTCATCCCTAAAGTTAGAAAAGCATGTGTTGCTTCAGGTGGTTTGCATCTAGCACAGGAAGCAATTATTTCTTTTCAACTATCAAATGTACTACAGAAATGGAAGATTATGTTTCCTTTTGGAAATGAGGAGCTGTTTGCTGTACACTCTTGGTTTTGGAAATAAAGTGTCTGTGGCAAATGTGTCCCAGGTATTGCAGGGGTAACTGGGATTTTGCAGTGTAGTGGCCCCAGCTGGCCCATCCCATGTGTTTCCCTCAGGGTGTTGGAGATCACAGTGAGGAGAGGACTGTCTGGGAGGGCAGCAGGTCAGAGCTCGGCAGCAGAGAGAAAAAAATGTGAATTGTTCCTGGGTTTGTTGAGGGAGTCCCTTGTTAATTAATTTCTTTTTCAGGCCTGAGTATATCGGGTGAGCAGTTGGCTCTGGGGTTGGGCACAGAGGGTGACAGTGACTGGGGTGACATCAGACTGTGACCTGTCACTACTGGGGTTCCACAGGGCTCCATCTGGGCCCTGTGCTCTCCAACATCATCAATGGCTTGGACACAGCACTGGAAGGGACACTGAGCAAGTTTGCAGGTGACCCAAAACTGGGAGGGGCTGTTGAGTCCCTCGAGGGCAGGGAGGGCCTGCAGAGAGACCTGGACAGATCCGAGGGCTGGGAATCACCAACCATGGGAAGTTCAACAAGGGGAAGTGCTGGATTCTGCCCCTGGGATGGGGCAACCTTGGATGTATGGACAGAGTGGGGAATGAGGGGCTGGAAAGCAGTGCCAGGAAAGGGCCCTGAGGGTCCTGGTTGGTGGCCACTTGGCCCTGAGTCAGCAGTGCCCTGGCAGCCAGGAGGGAAATCCCTGTCCTGGGGGCATCAGGGAGGGGATTGTTCTGCTCTGCTCTGCACTGGGGTGGCCTCACCTTGAATATTGGGACAGTCTGGGGGGACACAATGTAAGGAAGATGTTCAGCCATCAGAGAGTGTCCAAAGGAGGGACAGGGAGATGGGGAAGGGCCTTGATTTGAAGCCGTGTGAGGACACTGAGGGCACTTGGTGTGTTCAGCTGGAGAAAAGGAGACTGAGGGGAGACCTCCCTGCAGTTCCAATGCCTGGGCAGGGGCAGAGGAGGGGCAGGGACTGAGCTCTGCTCTGGGGGGCCCAGGGACAGCACTCAGGGAATGGCTGGAGCTGTGTCAGGGAAGGCTCAGGTTGGATCTCAGGAAAAGGTTCTTCCCCCAGAGGGTGGTTGGCACTGCCCAGGCTCCCCAGGGCAGTGGGCACAGCACCAAGGCTGCCAGAGCTCCAGGAGGGTTTGGATGATCCTCTGGGGCACAGGGTGTGACTCTTGGGGATGGACCTGTGCAGGGCCAGGAGCTGGACTCGATGATCCTTGCGGGTCCCTTCCAACTCAGCATATTCTGTGATTCTGTGAACTCAATTTAACTCGTATATGTGTTAAATAGGACACTGGATGTGGACAAGTGCTGAATTGGCCTATTTAGTGTGTTTACAGAGTCACTTCTGGCCATAGAATGGTCTAATTAATCTTGAAGTACTCTGTTGAAAAATGTTATGATTTAATGCTTTTTTGCTTTGTCCTTGAGTGGCATTTAATGTCTACACCCACTCAGGGAGTGACCTCAAGGCTGCAGTACCTCCTGAGGAGTGTGTCCTCTGAGAGGTCTGCTGGAGGACTGAGATGATGTAATTTTTGCTCTGTAAAATGGAGCTCCCACAGAGCCAGCTTTGGGCATGGCACATACAGCTTCTTCCTTGGCTCCTCAGTTTGGATATACAAATGTCCATCTGGTTTTCCTAGAATTCATTTCATCATGAGGTCAGCACTGTCCTCATCTCAAAGGGATCTCATCCGGTCTTTCATCACCCTCAGCTAAAGCAACGTCACAGATGCTGCTGACTCATCTAGAGAATTTGGGAAAAGTCATTTTACCTTCCATCAAGTCTTTCCTTCTGTGAGAAGTTCCTAAAGGCTGACGTGAGGAGTGGTTTGGTTTCCTTTTGGGGTCTCCCAGACCGTTTCAATAATTAGCTTGGAGAACTATGACATTTAAAATTAGTTTGGTATAGTCATTAAGATGTTAATTCTGCCATTTGTTTAATCCACCAGGATAAACTTGGGTTTTATGGGCTTTGAGTGTGACAATAAGCAATCAAGCCAGGCCTCTGGATGGGAAAAATATAGTATCTGTTTTAAATTCGCCCAAGACAGGCAATATTCAGAAAAGCTAACAGTGATTTATTTGTGCTTAATCCTCCTAACCTCTAATTAGGGTAAAATTCCCATTAGTCTCTTGGAGCACAATGACTCTGTCATGGAGCATTACTGGGGCTGTCTCCACACTTGAATTCCAACAAGTTTTCAGTGGAGGTATTTTGGTATCTGACAGCTAAAAATTTAACACTCCATTTTTGTCATGTGCATGTTTTATCATCTGTGTGCTGGTGACACTCCAGGTGGGTCCCTGGGGCAGCTCTTGCTCAGTAGAAATAGCTGTTCGAACTAAAAACATTGAAGCAAACATTTGGTGCACATATTTTATTGATTTCTATATCCTCTCAACACCTCATGCAACATGATCTTTACCCGGAAAGGTCAAGTCACTAAGGCTACTAACTTCAGAGTACTTGGTTATATATATTATATATAATATATATTATATATATTCTTTGGTGTGATAGATGAACAGCAAAGAAAGCATAACCTCTTTCTAATAAATTCCACTTGCAAAGAAGGCTTATTAATAAATCAAATTTTAAAATGCGCTGTAAGTAAATGCTATATTAAAAAGTGTATGCATATGTGTTGAAAAACAAATCCCCTCAGTGGTCTGCCTGGGTCTTTCCTTTTCCTTCATTGCACATCCTGTCCTTGGCTGGGTCTTCCACCGTGTCCATGACTCCTCAGGTGGGTGTGGGCACTTCCCACCTCCCTTGGTGACAGTCCCAGGCCGTGCTACATCTCTGGATGACGGGGCAGAGGGTGTCCTTGGCAGGTTTTCTGGTGACACCAGCCCTGGAGCAGGGACTGGTAGGTCCAGAGGGACTGAGCCAGGCTGCAAAAACAGTCTGAACCTCCTGCTGGTCAACAAGGAGAAGCACAAAGTCCTACCCCTGGGAAGGAGCAGCCCCAGGCACCAGGATGTGCCAGGGGACACCCGGCTGGGAGACAGTTCAGCAGGAAAGGCCCTGGGGGGCCTGGAGAGCACAAAGTTGGACATGAGCCTGTGTGCCCTTGCAGGACAGAAGGTAAGTTGTGTCCTGGGCTGTGTTGGAGGGACTGTCACCAGCAGGTCAAGGAGGGGATCCCTTCCCTCTGGTCAGCACTGGGCAGGTTATCCCTGCAGGGCTGTGTCCAGGTTGGGCCTCCCCAGCACCAGGGAAACATGGACATACCAGAGAGTCAAACACCAGGAAGCTTTTTTTTCTGTTTTTAATGGTGAGGGTGACCCAGCACCGGGACAGGTTGCCCAGGGAGGTGGCAGAGTCTTCCAAAGCTGCCTGGACACAGCCCAGGGCAAACAGGTCTAGGAGACCCTGCTTGGGCCAGATGACTTCCAGAGGTTCCTGCTGTCCTCAGCCACCCTGTGATTCTGCAAAGCTGGAGAGCAGCTGTTTGTTTGATTTCTGGCCCTCCCTCCTTCCCTTCCCTCTCCTCCTGATCCCCTAGACCCAGGTAAAATACAGTTTTTCTGACCAGCTGGACTTTCTGGTATGAAAATGACACTATCAACAACTTGAGGGGAACCTACATCTTTACCTAGTAAAGGAAGGGTCCAAATTCCCAAGTCTGCTGTGATGTGTCAGTCTTCCTTCTTATCCCCTTTTTATCATATCTGAGTGGCTTACAGATTCCTGAGCCAAGATATATGATTAAAAAACATACCTGTGTAAATGTACAAGAATTCAAGCTTGCATGGCATGTGTCAATGGACGTATTTTATAAAAGATAAGGAACACAATGGCATCCTGTCATCATTAGGGCTCTCTCAGATTAATCTGTCATCTTTATATCTTTAGACTGAACAAAAATTTCTGTCAGCACCTGACCTGTGTTTTGAGTTCTGGGCTTCAGACCGATTATTATAAGAAAAAAGAGTTCATGAGGCTTGAGTGCCTTTGGAGTGTCATCTGTATCATCTTGGCCTTCCTGGAAGACTTTTGTAGCCCTCAGCTGTAAATAAATCAATAAAGAAATTTCCTCTCAAGTAGACCCACACAGAGGATTAGAAAATTCATGATTTGCATTCAAAATTCACGGTTAGAAAATCTGTGCCTGTGAAATCTGCAGAGTGTGAGTAGGGACCCTGTGGAGGCAGGTGGAGAGAACATGGGAGAGAGGGGCTTAACCTGGAGTGAATGTGGCTCCTGGGGTGGCTGGGAATAGCAGTGGGATGAAGGGAAAATGCTGAAATCAAGGAAGTACCAAAGAAGAAAAAAAGAAGGTGGGGGAGCAGGGGAGATGAACCCTGTAGATCCAGAACAGAGGAGGTGAAAAGCAAGAGCTGGAGTCTGACAGATGAGTCTTCAATGCTGGGGACATTTTCTGGGTCTGCTCCCTCCTTGTTCTCCTGGTAGTTTAACCAAGAAGGAGTTTCCTTCTGTGCCATCTTGGATACCTTGAGATAGAGGCAAAGAGCTTCAAGAACAAGAGAAAGAAGCCTCCTAGACACGTGTTTGCTGCTGCCTTGAGCTTCACTCGCACCTTCAGAGCTGTTTCTGAGCCTTTACACCCTCTGATATGGGTTCTTTTTTTCCCCTGTGGTCACTGGTTGCCTGCAGCACATGGAGACTGATGCCTGAATTCACCCTTGGGGTGGTTTCTGGGACCTGCCCATAGTAGTAAAGGGCAAAGAAAGGGATTGATTGCTTATAATTTGCTTTGCTTCAAGATGCACATGTGGGACATACATTCATTTTTGGCTGATCTTTCCTTCTTCCTCCAAGTTGTGGATATGTCTTCCTGCTTTGGGGTTTTGTATACACAATGTCCTTGGCAGCAGGAGAAGGGCTGAGGAATTGATTCCTATGGATATGGCTGGGGAAAAAATCTGATTTTTATGTTATGAGCCACAGATACATTTAGAGTCCAAGTATACATGTATTTTATACACCTGGGAGGTGCTGGTTACTGCAATGACTACAAACCCTGAAGGTGGATGGACTGATGCTCAGCTGAGGATGATTGAAAAATTGCCTTATTTTCAGGTAGAATAACCTACATAAATTCTTGTCCTGATTTTTGTTGAATATATAAAAAGGGTTATGGCTCTTTCAAAAAAAAGCCAAAACCCCAAACAATCCCAAAGCACCAAAAATCCAGAATTCATCCTAAAACAAACTCTTTTGCTAAAAATACCTTATCACTGTCAATCTCCCTGGTTGTCTGCTCCTTGAAATAACATCCTGGTTGTGATACCATTAACCCCATAAAAAAACCTGTCCATTAAATTTTAAGAGGGGCAAATCCAAGCTTCAGAGCTCTCTATTTTGCCATACACATGGGGCAATTTGAAACACCCACTTGAGAAACTAATGAAAGACAGGAGCCTCATCGTGTTCCCAGCTTGGTTTAGCACTTGGGGTTTAACATCAGGCACTGGCAGATTGTCTGGAAAATCCGGCATTTGCACAAAGCACAGTAGTTACAGCAGGAGTTCAGGTGTGGTTTGCAGGTTTTGAAGGTTGGCACACAGTTGGCAGCTGGTGGGGGCCTTGGTTTCGGAGGTGTCTTGCGTTCAGCATTTTTCTAGAAGACAAAAACGTGGGAATTCGTAGAAAAGCCAGGTGAGCACAGGTCACACGGGTCAAGGGAGGGAACAGAGGGAGGGTCTGGCTTGAGGTGAGGAGGTGGTTGCTGGCAGTGAGACCTGGATTAGCAACACAGAGGTGTGGTTGGTCTGGATTGTGGGAAACGGTGGCTGGAGACCAACCTTGTGAGCAAAATGATAACCCTTGTGAGCCCTGGGTTTTGACTGTGACTGGGCAGAGTGTTGGAAAATGGTCTGTAGGGAAAACTGTGGAAACAGTGAAGAGAGGGATAGAAAAACATCCAAAGATGATGAAGTTATCAATAAAACTAATTAAGGTGTTGTGCCTGGATCCCCGAACTTTTCAAATGAAAGACTGGAACCTCCCTGTCGGTCTGTGGGACTGGTACCACTTTGTTTGCTGGGCTGTGAGGCTGAGAGAGCAGGGAGGTGACCTGGCAATGCTCCCCCTCACAGGGCTGGGCTGCCAAACTGCCTTTGGAGCCCAGTGATCCTTCATCCATGAGAAACCTTAACTGCACACATGGGGAAGTGTCCCCCAGCTTACCCAAGGAGTGCTGCTCCTCCATCTGGAACAGGGAGAGGTGGGAAATTTTGGGTTGCTGGCACATGCCTGGGACCTGGGAGGGATCTCTGGAGCCTGCCAGCTACAGGCACCCTGTGCACCTCTGTAACTCAGAGTCATGGGATAGTTTGGATGGGAAGGGATCTTTAAAGCCCTTCTTCTTCCACCCCCTGCCATGGGCAGGGACACCTTCCACCAGCCCAGGTTGCTCCAAGCCCCGTCCAACCTGGCCTTGGACACTTCCAGGGATGGGGCAGCCACAGCTTCTAGTTTTCTTTCCACCTTTATTTTGCATGTGGTTTTACAGTATTTAGAGCTTCAAGCTGTATGTCAATTATTTAACTCAGGGAATGGCGGTAAAAGCCTTCCAAATGAATGCACAGAGGGAAACTCTACACGTTACACACCATTCTAATTCAACAAAGTTTTCTGAACAACCACCTACCTTGGAAGATTTCTTGTTCTCTGCCTCTTTCCTGCTGACTTTCTGGGATCTTCTAGTTAAATCTTCAATGAGAATAGCACAACATAATATGAAACCAATTTTACAGCATGGTGTTTCGTTGAGATAATCCTATTTTTGGGGTGAGTGAAGGCAGATAACCTGCGTTGCCACCTCATCCCTGCGTGTTTTCCAGTGAAGGTGTTCACCTCATGCACAGAGTGTCTGAACTCTTGTTCTCACTGCTGCTTGTGCAAAGCAGAAGAACACTGATGTTTGTATTTTAGGAGAGAATTTTTACACTTTGTTTGGTAGATGCAAACAAGGAAAAATTTCGGAGAAATAAAATTAAAGGTCCCTGTCTAAAAGATGAGGGTACTCATGCACATTAGTCATGTGAACAAAAATAGGAAAAATCTTTAGAATTCTGTAATTTTTTTCTGTTAGAAGGTGGTGTTACATGCATAATTTTGGAAGGAATTAGCAAGTGTACCCTGGTTTTCACAAGCAAAAACTCTTTGCTGGTTTGGTATAAACTCCTCATCTGAGTGATGCCACCTTTCATTTGCAGTTCTTTGTTCCTTCTCCACCCACCATTTGTTTTAGAAAACATTATTCTCAAAGGTGTTTCATTCGTGCCTGTAACGTGGATTATCATATGTATTTATCACTATATATATATTTATAACTATATATAAATTCCATGACTAAGGCTTGTCTTGGCCTCTAACACAGCAAGACTGTTAAAGTGTGAGACACTTCCCAGCTCCCCAATCTGTTATGATATTTTTGATATCTTTACTCTGTGTGTGAGTTTTGTAATAAGCACTGTATGTATGTAACAAATGATTGGGATAAAAAATGTCCATATCCCCACTAATAAATGGTGGCTCCTCATCTATTCCAGTGTTCTCTATCAATATGTTTCTGAATATTTACTAATTGCTACGATTTGCAGAGTTACAGAGTGAAGAATAAACAGTTTGGGCTGGTTTGAGGCGTTTCATTTATTAATCATGAATTTTAATAGTTGGGGTTATGTATCTCTAAGAAATAGTGTGGGGGGGGGAACCTGTACTTCAAGCATATAAAGTTATTGTCACTTAATAAGGGCAAGCCTTAATAGAGGTATTGCACTAACTAGATTAGTGATTTGGATCCAGTTCCAGCTGGATCTTTGTTATTCTGTCCTTTCTGTTCTTTGTTATTCTGTCCTTTCAAACTTTCTGACAGTTACCAAGATGAGTGTAAGTAACTTAAATCTACCTCAATTTGACTTTGTGTAGTCCAGTTGTACAGGATTGTTTGGATTGCTTTGGCTATAAAAGAGGTGAGTGTTACGCAGAGATCTGTTTTTTTTAACTGTTCCTGCATTTTCAGTGTCAAATGTTCGCTCTGTTGTATGAAAGGACATTGTATGCAGGGGAAGAACAAATGCAAAGGTGAACTGGAGACTGTGGTGTTGGCTTAGACTCAGACTATCACTGTACTGGGGATTGCTCTTCACTCCCTGGCTAATTGCTTCATCCCTCTGCTGACTATAAAATGGGGAAGCAGAATAGCTGGGATGTGCCATGGAGGGGATACAGGATGCTCTGCTCCTGAGGGAGGAGGTGTCTCTTTGCAGAGAACCAAACGGGGCAGAGAGGGACGAGGGCTTTTGTGGGGCATTGCAGACCCCCCCAGAGCAAAAGGGCCTGACAGTGTTAGGGGATCTTTGCTATCCTGGATGTCTGTTGGCAAAGGAATAGCAGAGAATCCTCATGGAAGAGTTTGGTACCTCAAAACAAGCTGTGGTGAAAATCGCTTCAACCTCCCCTTTTTGTTCTGAAAAAGGAAGGTAATTCTTGGACTATCTGAGAGATGTTCCATCTCTGCAGTAAACTCAGTTCATAGAATCCCAGAATGGTTTGGGCTGGAAGGGGACCTTAAAGCTCATTTTGTTCCACCCCCTGCCACAGGTGGAACACCTTCCACTAGCCCCGGTTGCTCCAAACCCCGTCCAACCTGGCCTTGGACACTTCCACATGGCATGACACAGCATCTCTGTCATGTTTAAAGCAGGGGCTCACTTTTGTGAGAAGACAGAGAAATCAACTGAAGTAAGCGTATTTTATATCTCTGGTTTTAATTGGAGTAAAAAAAAAAATGTTGGAAGTGTGATGCTGAAGGTATCAAGGATCACAAGGACCATGCAATGGTGCAGCTTGGGAGGCTGCACAACAGCACAAAGTTCACTAAACTTGCAGTTAAACAAGGCTGAGTTAACTGAGGATTCAAACATTCAGATTTCTGCAGAAATGCAAGTGCAGGGCAACTGTTTTTCCTTAAAGAAAGGTAAGAACCAAACTGCTTTAAGCAAAAGCTCTAAAAGCCTGTAGAAAGGAGCTAAACAAGAGTATTTTTTGCATTATTAGTGTTTTGACAGAGTTATGAATGGTGTTCTGCAGCTAATTATCTCCAAAAACTTGATTCTTGAAAGGAGAAGTTTGTGTAAATTAGGGCAGACACAAGGAAAATATTTTGTGAAGACAAGAGTTAAGCTTTGCCCTAACAAGGTTCTTCCTTAACAGGACAGAGTAAGAGTAGGGACAGAGCTGGTCCTGTCTTGGATAAACAGATAACCCCTGGCTCTCCCTTGCAGTGCTCTTTTCTTCCCCTGGTTAAAGACCAGATAAACTGAGGTGATATTAATACCTGTTAATACTGTTGATTTCTCTACCACAAAAGCAGATACTTTAAAAGACCCCACATTATGTTCGTATTTTTTATATCCATGAGATTTTCAAAGGAAGATTATTGCCCATATTAGCAGAAGAACACCTAAATATAAAAAGACCTGCAGTACGATAGGACCTGAAGTAAAATCTGTAAAACTAAAATAAGTCATCTGATGATTATTGTTTTTTTCCTCTAAACTGAGGGCTGTCACATTGTCATTCTTGGGTGCTGTAGCCACAACAGCCCTGCACTAAGGCAGTTGTGTGACATTGCAGTGTTATCCAAACAGTCCATAGGAACCAACAACTGCGTTTTCTGCAAATCTTGTTAATTTGGCACCGAATGGCAGATTTTACTCACCTACTATGGAGATGGGTGGGAGGTCTGACAGATCCATTCTGCTGCTCCTGGACAGGTTGCATTCTGCCTTCTCCTCAGTGACCATGTGGGGATCAGCAGCTCTGAGCAAGCTGTAGCAGAGCAGGAGGCTGAGGAAGAGCTTCTTCCTTTCCGTTGTGGGGAGGAAAAATTCCATCGTCATGAAAACCAAAGTCGGCCAAAACCTGCACGTGGAAGAGGTGCAAGGATATGAATCTCAGAAATGGTTTTCTGTCACGTTGTGCAGCTTTAGCAACAAAACTTCAACAGTTCTTTTACTTCCAACACTTTCTCTCTGATACCAGAACACCTAAGTTTCTAGTTGTCAGAGTGGAAAAACACTGTATCAAATAGAACTCTCTTAGACAGTCTCTTTTTCCTGATTCTTTCCTCGAAAGGTTTATTTTCCCAGAAGATGCAGGAGATCTCCCAAGCGAGTTTTACAACAATGTCTGACCAAGGGCAGAAGCTCAATTGCTTCATCAGACTTTTTTTCCCAGAAAATCTCGTTAACAAATTTGTCCTAGAAAATACGGAAAAATAATGACAATTTTAAAAAAACCCTGAAAACACAAATTGTGTTTCCCTATAATTTTCTCCTCTTGAAAATAACCTCAAAAGTGACCGCTCTAATCCCCCAGTAAATCACGGCCGTAACTCACACGAGTTATGAAAAGGCCCAGTGCTGTAAGGTCTTTATGGACCTTACTGTGCACTGAATAACTTGTAAGATGTGACAAAGTCTGTGGGATTTGAGGATATTTATGGAGGAACCTGAGCAGAGTGTGGCCATTCACCTCAGATGACACTCCCAGCCCCCGGTGATGCAGTGAGGGGCACATAGATTGTGTCACCAGCCTGGGCTCCTTCTCTTGTAGATTCCTTGCAGGGCTGTGTTTCAAAGCTGATTTTTATTTCCATGTGCATTACTTTGATGCTGTGTCAGAGTTATGGGAGCCTTCCCCCAGGGGCACTGTCAGCCTCCAGATTTATGGGTAGCCTTTCGTCAGTGAAAAGCTACTGGTAGCAGTAAAAGGAGGGAGTGAAACCAAATGTTTTAGGCCATTCATCTGCTTGTGATGACTTCATTACTGGAGAGTTAAAAGATGAAGAGTTTCTGCATTGGAAGGGCTTCAATCTGGTCATTGCTGCTTCACAGAATCTGTTCTCTGCACCTGCTTTTATAGCCCCCACTGACCCTCTGTTCCTGTGAGATGGTGAATATTGTGCTTCTAATTCCAAGCCTTTGGGCTCAGTTCTAAAATTGTCTGTTCTCCAGGCCATGCTCATGGAACAAATCAGTGCTGGGTGTATGGATGCTGCTTTCCGTGGTGGTTATAGCTGTGCCATGAGGATATTCACCTCTGCTCTGGAGATGGGCTGGGAGAGCTGGGATTGTTCAGCCTGGAGAAGAGAAGGCTCCAGGGAGACCTCAGAGCCTCTTCCAGTGCCTAAACAGGGTTATGAGAAAGAGGGAGAGCAACTTTCTACACAGGCACAGAGTGACAGGGCAAGACAGGATGGTTTCAAACAGAAAAGAGAGAAATTTAGGTTGGATATTAGGAAGAAGTTCTTTACTCAGAGGTTAGTGAGGCCCTGGCACAGGTTGCCCAGAGAAGCTGTGGCTGCCCCATCCCTGGAAGTGTCCAAGGCCAGGTTGGATGGGGCTTGGAGCAACCTGGGCTAGTGGAAGGTGTCCCTGCCCATGTTGGAACTGGATGAGCTTTAAGGTCCCTTCCAACCCAAACCATTCTATGTTTCTGTGATCCCACATCTGTTAGGACTCCAGTGGGATTTACAGGGAAGCACGTGTTGTATCCTTTGTGGTTTAGACATCTGCATGAGGTGCAACTGAAATAGAGCTTGGAGATTTACACTGGGGGATTAACCTTGGGAAGGGAGGGCTGTTGTGTTTGTATTTCAAGTGATCCACAGCCGGTGTTGTTCAAAGCTGGTGTAAAGTTCAGACCCCAGCTGGGCCATGGTCATGGCTGTGGGTAAAAATCTCCTTTGAACCAGTTGATTCCAGTTTTATAAAATGAGATGGGAGGAATCTTTCATTTGATCCCAAATCACCTCCTAGAGAAGAAAGTACACCTTATTTAGAAGAAAATAAAAATTGCAATAACCAAAAGGAACAAGTCTTCCCATGAATATTTGTTGTGATGGTAAAATCGTGGGCTTGAGTTTTCAGCTATTGCAATTGAGTAAAGGGTCAAGATGAGTTAAGGGTCTGTGTTCATTCTTTACATGCCCTGATCTTGCAAACTCTTCTACAGAAGTTCAGCCCTTGCCTGGGGCAATTGTAAAATGGAAGTATGTGAAAATATTTGCTTACTCAGGATCCTACCCTGATCTTTTTCTTCTGTGCAGAAGAAATACCTTTTTGTTGGCTTTTTCCCATCTCCTTTCACAAAAGGTATCCAAACCTCAGTGACATTTCTTGGTGCTCCCTGACAACTTCTCTGTCACATGGCTTTACATGGAGAAAACCATTCAGGTCATAACAATAACCATTCAGGTCAAAACTAGAATTTCTTTTCATGGATCTAATTTTACCAACCTGAGTGCCCCTAGTGATGTTCATATTCCAGGTACATGCTTAAAAGTCATAAAAGACCTAAATAATGGCTTGTGTGCCCAAAAACTTCTCTATATTTTCCAAATATGCAGTTGGTCATATATAATATATTACTTAAAAATCTTGACCTGCTCAACATTTAATTTTGCTGATTTTTCTGGGTCTGGGCATACAGGGAAGGAAGACATTTTTTACAGTGAGGGTGGTAAAACACTGGCACAGGTTGTTCAGAAAGGTGGTGATGCCCCATCTCAGGGATCAGTCTAAAAGCTGTATCAACTGGCTGGAAAGGTGATGCTCCCTGGAGCAGAGGGGGCTGTGAGTTCACAGAGAGGTGAAAGGGGAGGAAAGTGGAATCAGAAGTGAAGGTGAGTAAAAAGCTGCTCATGACCCCAAACCTGCCAGAGCTTGAGGAGTGTTTGGACAACACTCTCAGGCACATGTGGGTCCCTTCCAGCTCTGTGATTCTATGATCAATCTTGGGCTTCTTCTTCTGTATCATATTGCAAAACCCTTGCCCTAATTTGAGGGTTTTTTTGTTGATTTGGGGTTTTTTTTCCCCCTCATGGTTTCTTGTTTTTTGGTTTTTGGGGTTTTTCTTCTGGCATGAAAGAGAGGTTTGCTTTTCCATTTTGTTCATTGTTTTCCTAATTTTCTTCTGGGAATCATCAGAGGCTGATTAAAGCAATCAAACTATTTTTCTTACCTCCAGCAAGCTTCACATCTGGTTTTCTCTGAACATTTAGATTTAGAAGAGCTTATTTTCCTTTTGAGCTCCTAACAATGGAGAAGTAAATTACTTTAATAGTAGTATCTCGAGAGGGTTCTAATTTATTTCTTTAATGATGCTAAAATGCATGAGGAGAACTTTAATATATGATTTTTAAATTGTTGGTTATGGGGACTTAGTCTTGCCCAGCACTGAAATTTAACCACTGAACTTTAGCTGCAGTTCAGCAAATCATATATGGAAATAGTCAACATGTGCATGTGGCCTTGATTGCCAAGGGAATGACAGAATTATATTTATTATTTTTATTATATCTTTAAAACCAAAACAAAGGCAGACATTTGTAAGTTTGTTGACTGTCATCAGAGTGCCCTTTTCTGAACCATTTCCTCTCTGCTTTGGCTTCTCATATTTCATATATGTATAAGGTATTTTAATCCTTACCCCAATTGCTGGCTTTCACAAACATTCTTCCTGAATGTAAATTTGGAAAATGACAGGTGATGGGAAACAGTTTTCTTTTCTCTTTTTAGTCAATTTTTTGTGATGTCATATTAAAAGTCCTCATAGAAATTTGATTTCCCGGAGAACACTCCATGTATTCAACACTTTCGAGGGAAAGTCATTCCTTGTCACAGCTGATTTCACTCTGTCAGACATTTATCTTCATCCAACAACAGAGTGAACAGTGTGAGACATTCATACAAAAAGTCTGCCAAAAACACTGGGAGGGACAAGTTGAAATTTTCTTGGACGGTCTGGCAAATTTGGACCAACTCAAAAATAAATCAGCATCATTATATAGAGCTGAAAACAGCTGCTTGGAAAAATGAGATGCTTAAAGTAGGTGAACAAAGACCTATGAAAAACAGAAAACTGTGTTGCAGCCTCAGTAACTCGCTGACAAATCTTCATCTCCACTCTGCGGCTGAGATCCTGCTTTGAGAAGGGTCACAGAACCCTTAAGGTTGGAAAAGACCTCCAAGACCATCAAGTCCAGCCTTTGGGAGAATAGCACCATGCCCATGGAACCACAGGATACGACAGAAAAAGAGGGAATGCAAGGGAAAAAGAGCTAGAATTAGTGAATGCCTTGAAAGACATTGAGATTTTAAGATGGTGAGAGACTGAAAAAGTGACGAAATTAAGTGTGGAGGTTAATTAGGATGGCTGGGGACCTTCCCACCTCAGCCATCAGGTTTCAGTAAAGGAATAGCAGTAAAAAGGGAAATAGTAAATAGTAAAAAGGGGCATTTGGAGGGAAAGGAAAGAACCCCCCTGAGACAATCCCCAGTGCTGCAGGCAGTGCCCTGCTGGCCCCAGCCACAGGGGTTCCTTTGCCATAGAAGTTTCCTAAGAGCAGGTTAGGGTTGAGTTCTCAGAATGCACGGCAAAGACAGGCACTTTTTAAGGCTCTAAAGGGCATTATCAAGGTGTGAGAACACGTGAATAATACAAAGAAATAGCTGCTACTCATCCTCAACCCACAAAATAATTTAAAGTAAAATTGCTGCAAGCAAAGGTCTCCCCCCAGAACAAACCTGGAGCCCAAAACAAGCCTCGTTTGGGGTCTAACCTGAATCTCACAGAATTTCAGTTGTTTCGTTCAGTTTGGGGGGAATGGGCTGATAATCTTAGTGCCCCTTTTTGGTACAGACCTCTTGTACACCTCTGAGCTTCTGGGTGGACAATGACAGGGTCAAACCTTGCAGAGAGTTTTTGGGGTTTGAGTGGACAACCAAATTCCTCCATCCCCTTCCAGTGTTCTCCCATGCTCCCCTGGGCAGCTCTTTGCCATCCCCACCCAGCACATCTGCCCTTGTTTTGCAGGCAATTAAAGTAGGAGAGAAGTTGAGTGACAGCTTTGTATGTATATAAAGCTTTATATAAATTTTATAACACTTTGACAGTGTTATCAAAACATGACTCTGCAGAATGCAAACACAACACAAGCTCAGTTCCAGCTGGGTCAGGTTTGGCCTTTGTGTGTTGAGGTAGGTCCTTGGAAGCATGAGAAGGGCAAAACCAGCATGTTTCTGTTCCTCTGTTGTGTTCTGGTCTTTGAGTTCTTAGACCATTTGGGGATCAAATTTTCATGCTTTTCAAATGCAATCACTGAAGGCAAATTCTTGGGCACAACCAAAAGAACAAACCCAGGAATTTCTGATTCCCCAGGTACACGGACGTCCCATCCCTGGAAGTGTTCAAGGTCAGGCTGATGGGACCTGAGCAAGCTGGTCTGGTAGAATGTGTCCCTGCCCATGGCAGTGGGGTGGAACTGGGTCATGTCTAAGGTCCCTTCCAACCCAACCCATTCTGAGATTCCATTCTATGATTCCAGGTCAGGGAATATGTTTTCCTCAGCATTTGGTTCTCCTCATATTTTACTGAATTAGAACTTGGCAGTTGTGATTCCCTGTTCCTGTGGTTCCTGTGGCTGGAGGAGGACCCAGGGAGGTTGTTTTACACAGCCTGGCCTCAGACTGAGGGGAAGGGTTTCTCTGGGGTTGCCCGTGAGGTTCAGTTTCCAAATGTTTTCTAATCTTTTTCCCCTTCAGTGACTTTGCCAGGTGATGATGCATCACCCATGGAAGGGGAAGGCTATTTCTCAATAAGAGAGGTCTCCTTGTGTGCACTGAACTGAACTGAAGAACTGGGAGAGAAATCATTTACATTTAGTGATTCCATGGGCTCAAGCTGTTCACCTGAGCTGGGAAAGCATTAGGAAGCTACCTGTTCATCCAAGCACCTCTCAGGAGGGGAAAAAAGGAAAACAAAAGCATTTTCCCCAGTGAAGAAGAAGGTTTAGAAGGGTTTGGCTCCTAGAAATTGAAATAAGACAAGTTTAGAGTGAGGGATTACCAGACATGTTATCACTTGGTTTAATTAAGACATAAGTACTGAAATCCAGGCAGGATCTGCAGCCTGTCATGGAAGAAACGTGACCATATGACCACAGGGGATTCATTCCAGCTTTGCTCCCTCCTGGACACTTAAGAGCACGTTGTTTCCCCAGTCCTGTTCTGGGGATTTCAGGCTTTTCTAAATCATCAGTTCAACAGGCACTTGTAAATCCACTGTAAACACACAGCCAGGAGCACAATAGCTCTGTCACAAGAACCATTCATCCTGAGCCCAGAGAATCACAAAATAGAAATGATTTCTCTCCCAGTTCTTCAGTTATCCAATGGCTCTTCTGTTCAGATTTCTAATTTCTCATTAGAAGCAGAGGTAGTGCTCCTTTAGTGACCCCGACTATGCCAAATAATCTCCTTCCTCCACTCTAGTTATTTTTAATCAAGTTCTCTATCTTCTACTTCAAAATTTTGTCAGGATCTGAGTCAAGCCAAAGCCCACATAATGGCTTTATTGTCCACAGAGCCATTAAATTAGTGATAATTCTCTGGCTATTTCTCTGTATTACTGAAAATGAGCTTTCCCAGCCAACTTCACCAGCTTAACAATTAGCACCTACTTTAAACTGGATTTTTAGCCTTCCTTCAAGGAGCAGCTGATTCCACAAGTATGGAGTGAAAGTGTGGGGTTGTGGGTGGATGAATGACTCAATCAGTCTGCTTATTCCAGAAGGATTCCTGGATTCCTGCTTCAGGACTAGAAGGGGAAGGAATCCTTCTCTCTCACATCTCAGTTATGAGAAGCTCCTCTTCATCTGCCAACTTTGTGGCAATTGTTTATACTGTTTGAGTTAAAACAACTTCAACATCTGTCCTCTGATTATCTGATGGAAGGTAAAATGTTTTTAATATCTGGGTTTTTTTAAATCATGTATTAGATGGATAGTGTTATTAGGGGGAGTAATTACAGGGCACTCCACAGAGCCTGCTTGGAATTTAACCTGCCTCTGAAGAGTATTATTTCCTTCCCATTTTTAAGTAATTCTAATATTCTGATTTATTTTTAACAGCATTAACCTCTCATAATACTTTATCCTTTTAAAATTACATGTTTTCCTGGTCCTAGGGCTGTTTAAAGCTCAGGGGCACGGACTCTGATTGTTTGAAAATGTACTCCTGCCTTCATACTGGGATTTAGGGAACTTTATAAATCATTCTAGGAGTGTTCTGGCCTGTTCCTCATTTTCTGCATGTTTAAGCCTTTTCCCAGCTCATTTTGGGGAAATCTAAGTTATAATTGTTTCCAGCTCTATTGAACTGCCTCAAGAAGGATGGACATGTGAGGAAGGGGAAGCAGTGAAGGGTCTGTCTTTGAAGACTGTAGGAAAGAGGAAGCTCTGAAACTATTCCTGCTCCATTTTCACTTTCTAGAGAAAGACCTGTACAAAATACTTATCCCTTTACTGTTTTGTAAGAGCTTGTATATTGTTTTGATTAAGAGACATTACTTTTTTGACAGTCCTTCTCTCCCTGTTCATGACTTGATGGAGGCTTTACAGACATGGATACACGAGATTTCCTATTTGTATTCCCTGTGAAGTTTCTATTTTCTTTGGTTTTGTTTTATTTATATATTTAGGGACAAATTGGCTTTTGTTACAATCAAGGCATCTAAGAGGTGAAGTTATTTTATTTTAAACAGGACACGAGTTAGGAAATATTTGATCTGTGACTGGTAGGGGCTGATGGTGAATTCACCTCTGAAATTCTTTGGGCAACAATAACCCTTCTGGTCATGGTGGCAATGTGATAAATAAGAACAATGGTCGATTTGTATCTGATGCTAGAGCCAAAATAAATTCACATTCTGGTTTTTCCTGATACATTTTGAGCAATTTTCTTGAAAGTCAGAGGACAGAGCATTTCCACAGGGCGGGTGATGGAGCTGGGAGGTGCCACGTGATCCCTGTTTGCAGAGGGTGGAAAGCAAAGTGAGGAACAGGAGCTGTGGTGCTGGTGGAGGCTCCCCCCGTGCAGTGCAGGCATAGGAGATGGGGTGCAGCAGTGGTGCTCAGTGCTGAGCAATCCAGGATGTTGTATCCCAGTATCCAAGACTGTTGGGGCACCAGCAGGCTCTGCAGCCTGCTCCAGCTGCTGAGGCTGCTCCAGCTGCTGAGGCTGCTCCTGCTCCAGGCTGGTTCTGATCCACCACAGCTCTGACCCGGGATCAGGCTGCTGGAGGTGCCTCCTCAGGGGCTCCCTTGGATGCCATGGAGAAGGAGCAATCCCTGCTTAGCTGATGGTAGATGGACCTGCCAAAGGGAAACCTGAAGGGGCTGTGACTTAAGGGTAAAATTTAAAAGAGAACATTAAGCCTTTCCCTTCCATTCCCTGTGTAATGGAATTTCTAAATATCCTACTGCTCTGCCTGCATTCTTGACACCCTCAGTGACAGTTAATCTTTGTTTGAAGGTACCATTTGCATGTTGATGACACGTGTTGGCCTGGCCCAGCTGAAAGTGGTGAATGGCAGGGAGGGGAGACCTTCCTGGCACAGCCACTGGTGCCTGTGGGGAGAAACAGAGGTTTCTGGACATTCCTTCCACATCCTGACTGTGGCACGGACACATAGGAATGGTTGGAGCCCTTAGATTTGTATGAAGTAGCTGCAAACTTTATCTGTTGCAATCATGTGCCCATTTAGAAATGAGGAAATGGTAAACAAGAATAAGATCAATTGTGTTGCTCGTGTGTGTGTGTGTGTGTGGAAAATCCTGGGATCAGGGATTTGGATGTCATGTCCCATATGGAGGAAAGACATGGGAGCAGCCTGGGATATCTCCACGAGATCAGTGAGAGGACTGGACTATCTCTATGAAGTGTTGTGAGGCACAGCTTTTTCATGGAAGGGGGGAAATCCATGTGTGGCCCAGAAGTGGGAAGTAAGGATGAAGATAAATATCTGGAAGTGGTAATTGATAAACTGCCCATAGGAAAACAACACACATTCTGAGGAGGAAATAACCATGGACAAATGAAAGAACTGTGGACAAACACCTAAGGAAAAAAATGAATGTTGTACATCCAGGATGGGAAACACTGTTCTGGGAAGCAGGAATGCAAAAGGGTTTGGGAGTTGTGGTGGAAGTGAGCTCACAGTGTAACACCTCTGTCAGAAGTGTTAATGTAGCTCTTGAATGGGAAAACTGGAGCAACTTCAATCAGAGAGAGAATCTTTGTTTGAAAATGGTGTGGCTGTGTCTGGAAGACACTCCAAGAACACCTCTGACTGAGGGGAAAGTTTGGGTAAACCAAAAAAAATCAGAGGAATGCAAAAGTATGGCTAAAAAAAAATCCTCTCAAAGCTCAATGTCTTTATTCCCAAGGGGGAAATGTAGAGTGTCTCAGTTCCTGAGCATGGTTGGCAGGGCCAGAGGGAGGATGGGGTGACAAAAGGGTTTTTAAGCAAGATGACAAAGCTCTAATGAGATGAAGTTGGCAGAAATAGAAGCCAGGTCCAAAAAATTTCCAGGATCTGGACTGCTCTGGTTTAGTAACATTTTAGAACATCTATCCAAAGGCTGATATGGCTTTTCTCCTATAGAAACTTGAAATAGATATAATTTTTTCTAAGCAAAATTACTGGGAATTACATCATTGTCTGTGTTATGTGCTAGCTAATGATCAGATCTTCAGTTTTATTTATGATCTTACAAGTCTCTGAACCTGTGCCAAGAGTGGGGATGTTCAATTCAGCTCCAGCATTTTGGGGACACATAAAATCCTGGAGACAAAGATGTTGCTTTTACAGTTATGGATCCATGGTTTTCTCACTAACTTGACCTACCTCTCCATTTATTTCCAAGTGTGATTTTTTTTTGTTTTGGTTTTTTTTTTTATTTTTTTTTTTGTCGTTGTTGGTTTTGTTTTGGTTTTTGTTTGTGTTTTTTGTTTGTTTGTTTTTGTTTTTGTTTTTAAATTCTGATATCTCTGAAACCTCTTTAGGTCAAGGAAAAGAAATCTTATTTATCTCCAGAGTGTCAGGTATTCAGACTTATTTAGGAGCCCATTATAAATCTTAGGACGATATAGTGAAACAAGAAGCTTTGAAATTGAGCATGCAAATGATAAAAAGCTCAGGGTAAATCTGTAAATAATGTATACATAGGGATTATTTAGGGATATATACATAAGGTAGTAACTGCAGTGTATGAAAAAATAAATACATGGTATATTGTGCTCAGATGCCTGAAGTTACTTCTCTGCCTCTTGGTGTAAACAATGGGGTAGGAAATAAGGCTTTGTAGATTCTGCATGGTTTGGGCTCAGCAGAGTGCCTGGATGGATTCTGTGACTCGTGGTTATAATGGATCCCAGCAGTGAAGCAGATCTGCTCAGCACAGAGCTTGCTTTTGCTTTATCAGATATTCCAGCTGATAATTCACTGGGGGCAGTTCCCCACCGGGGATTTACCACCTTTTTAGTTCACCCTTTAAGCAGACACATTTCCACCCACAAAACCCGCCAGCTCCACGTTCCCGGAGGGTTTCCCTCTGGGAACATCCCTGTTGCCCTCAGCAGCTGGATCCCGGAGCTGCAGCAGCTCCCAGCAGAGCTCCCCAGCCCAGGGTCGCCTTCCACCGGGGCAGGAAACGCCTGAGTTATGGACACCCTGGGGAAGATCGTGGCAAAACCAATTTAAAACTGTGCTCTGCAGGGAGGAGAGGAAGAGCCTGCTGCATGAACACCCACATGTTCACTGGGACGCTTCTACTGACAGCACAAAACCAGACTTAATATTTTGCTAAACAGTTAAAATTATCACGCTGAGTGGATTTGAAACGCTTAATGAAATACTAAAGTAGTATCTTAATTACTTTCAGGTGAGAATGTGTCAGGTTTTGGGTTTTTTTCACGGCACGAGCATTTCAAAACGCAGAGAAAAGCAAATAGGAAAGGTGCAGTGAGTGCTCCCTGAAGAGGGCACTGGTCGGCGCTGCCTTCAAATTCAATAGACTTATTGAATTATTAAAAGTTATTGCAAATTAAATAAAACTTTAACCACACGAGTCAAAGAAGTTTCAAAGAGAAATAATGTGATTTGAAAAAAAAACCAAACAACGAAAGAAAACCCCCCAAAAAAAACAAACCAGTCAAGTTTGTTTTTTTCCTGTCAAATTTGCTTTTTTAAGGGAATGTTGTTAAAATTTAAAAATTAAAGTTAATCAGTATTTCTTCTATGGAAATATCCTACAAGAGCATTTGCACTCAATTAACAAGGTTAATTATTTTTAAAATGATAATTATATTAATTATTTAATATTAACCTTATTTTGTCAAGGGCTTTAGCAGGTCTTTACTCTGCAAAATTGGGGGGGGGCTGGTTCATGCCTGTAGCTCTACTTCTGTATCTGTGCATAGCAGATAGAAGGGAATGCTAAAGATAAAAATGCAGACTGAAGCTGGGAAAATTCTTCAGTTTTCAGTGAATTGGGGTTTTTTTTTGTGCACAAAAAAAGAGAACATTTTCCTTAGTTAACTTCCCTCTCTATCATCATTTGTGTATTTTTGCATTTGGACTAGAATGCTTTGAAAACTTTCTGAGCCTGATTCAGAAAATAATTATTCTGTGAAGGAGGAGATGCAGCGGGAAGTGGAACTTTGATATTTGGAAAGGCAAACAAGAGAAAAAAAACGAAACGAAGTAACAAGCGGCGACAACAAAAAAAAAAAACAAAAAAACCCAAAACAACCAAAAAACCAAAGCCAACCAGCTAACAAAAAGAGAGCTGAAAACCACTTCCAAAACCAAATGACAGATATCCCCCCTCAAACCCAAATAAGCATCAAAAGATTTTTTTAGAGAGAGATTGATTAAAGTGCCCAAAACATAGATGGGAGAGACTTCAAACTATTCCAACAAAATGCATGGAATTCTGCAGGGGGAGGAGGGGGACAGACCCTACAGTGCAAAAACAGCCCTGAGGACCTTTCCTGTCTCTCTCAGAGCATTTGGGATCATTAATGAGATGCCCAGAAACTGCAAAATTGCTGCCCGGCCCCAAAGGCCCTTCAGAACACAACGAGCTTTGCTTTGCTTTCATCGTGTGCCTGAAAGGCACGAGAAAGAGGGACCTGTAAAGTACAGACAGAGAAATAAAACAGTGGGAAAAGTGGAAAAAAAAATCTTAAAAACAGGAAGAAATGAACCCATTTAGGAAAATAACAAACGTAATAAAATGAACAATAAAAGTGTTTGTTCTCCAGTGGCTGCAGGCGCTATAAAATTGATACAAGTGTTGGAGAAATTGATGTTGAAAGAGAAATTCTGAATTGCAAATAGCAATCATAAATTATCTCTGTATTCTGTACCTTATTAACTGTGCAAAGCAACTGTTGCTTGCTGAACTTGCACAGATTTATATAATATTAAGAATACTAGTGGAAGATTAGACAATTGGATGTGTGTAGTGTAGCATTATTTCTGTGATGTGCTATAGAGAGAAGTCACAGGGAGAGTTAGAAAAATAATTACAGTCTGATGTTCAAAAAGAGATATTATCACTCCTAAAATAAATAAAATCTAATATCTTTTGAACTTTTTGGAGTGATGAAAGCTTCAGGAAAATGAAGATTTATTTCAATATTGCATCATAATTTTATTTACTGCACTTGCGGGAATAAAATAATGTAGCTGTGGATTGGAACACTGTAAAAATACAGCTTAGGAAATGTATGTTGTTAATGTTAAAATCACATAATAAAAGAGAGTGTAGGGATAGTATAACATCTAAAATAATTTCAGGGAAAAGCTTGCATAAGGCTAAACGAAAAAGCAACATTTGCAGCAAGAAAAAAAAACCCAAAGAGGCAGAAACACCAAACGAAATCGAAACAACTGAATCGCAGCCAGTGCTGGAAAACAAGGGTTTGAAGTCAAACAGAAAACTGGAGCAAATAAATGCAGAAGAGCAAAAAGGTAAAAATATCAAAGTTCAGAGAGTTTTAAAATGTTACTGCTTCCCAGACCAGAAGAGGATCTGCGGGAGCATTGGAGGTAAAGGAGGACAAATCCCTGCGGTGCTGCAGCAGGAAAACGCAGTCGCTCCGGCGCGGGCAGCAGCGGGGAAGGTCAATGCCCTGTGGAGAGTTTAAAGGTTTGGGTCCTACCGAAGCAGAAAGCTGTTGTCCTGTTCATCAGGCCCCAAGGCCAACCAGGGCTCCCTTGTCCTGCTGATCCTCAGAGGTCTCGGCAGAGGTCGGAGCGGGCTGTGCTCCCGCTGGACCGCGGCGCTCCTGCCTTTGTCCGAGCGCAGGCACAGGCATCCACCAAATTCCAACGAGGATGGACAGTCTGGTCTACTTTGATTTCTGCTTTTTCTCAGTACTTTTTTTTTTTCCCAGTACTTTTTTTTCCCCTTCTCTCTTCGCTGTCTCATGGGAAAAAAAAATCTTGTGGAAAACTGACCCTCAGCCCCTCCTTTTTCCTCCCATTCGAAACCCGCCAGGACAGATCTGGTTCCGCTGTCTTCAGGCAGAGGTGATTTCAGCTGAGGTTTTCCTGCCGCTCAGGTAGAACAAGATGGATAACAGGGGAGTGACTGAAACGACCTGGCGATAAAAAACCATCTGTTGTTCCCTTTAGGGCTCGTTCCTGCACGTTTCTGTGTCTGGCAGGGAAGATCACTCTGAGTGCTGGGCATCTGCACAAGCAGCTCCTCAGCCGTTCCCTAGGCAGGAGAACTGGGAGTTTTTCATTGATTAAATCCACTCCAATGAGAGAGTTCTGTGGAGTCAGCAGAGATAAAAAGCCACAGCACTGTGGAGGAGAGGCATTTTTTTCTTGCTCTTGATAAAGGCACGTACAAAGACTGGCTGAGTTTACCAGAACGGGGCCATGATTATTGAAAATGTATCAAATGTCCCTTTAAAATTCCAAGGGTTGAATTATACATCATCAAGGTATATTAATACTTTTTGTTGGCCATTTTACAGCCATGTGTGTGTAGTGTGTGCCACGAGGGGTGTTTTTTATGCCTACTTGGGTAAGTTCTCTGTGAGGGGATAGATAGAAATCAGGAATCATTAAGCTCTTTAACCACTGACAGAACTGCTGGTGTTTACAGCCTGGGGCACCAAAAGCTTCAGATTGGAAGAAAGGACAAATCAACAATGGGTTTTTCAGAAGCTGAATGATCAAATTTGATGGAACAGCCTCAGGAGTATTTGTATGATAAAAACTGATGGAGGCATTGAGGCTCTGATATGAAATAAAACTGCAGCCCCTTTGCACTTCTCTGTGTTATTAATAAATCCATATTTTGGTGCTGAGGGTCTCATCAGGACTATTCTAGGGTTGGAAAAATACCTCTTTTTAATAACTTTTTTTCTCCCCCTCAGTCAGCCTCCGAACTGTGGCAGTTTACGTGAGAAAGATGATACTAAGGTAACATGAGCTGACTTTACAGGGCTTGAAACATTGGCACAAAACCCAGGGCCATGCAACTCGCTGCCTTGGAGCTGGAGCCACTCCTCACAACCCACAGATTAGAGAATTTTGTAAATATCAAAAGTTGCTCATTTGGGTTTTACCGCTTCAGGTTGAAGGCACTAACAGTTTGTGATGTGCAGTATTTCTGAGTGCAGAACATCTGGAGATTTCTATTCCCACTAAAGGAAGTGCTTTTTCCAAAAAGCATCCAAAGTGTTAGCTTGGAGCCTGGGACACTGAGGGATTACCCAGCAAGAGAGTTCCTGCAGGAAGAAAAGATGTGTCCAGCCACCAGAAATATGGGGGGCAAAATGGGGCTTCTGTGAGTCACCTGAACGTGCTTGAGGGGCAACGTTTGAGGGACCAGGTGGACATGAAGATGATGAGGAAAAACACCCGAGTGATGCTCAGAGTAGCTTCTCAGAGAAGCTCTGAGAAGACACCCAGAGCAGCAGGAGGGACACAGGCTTGCCTGAACACAAGGAATTTCTGAGGCTCTTGGGAAATCAGATGTTTTTCCCTCGTTCTCTGCTTGTGCTGCTGCCCTTTTGTTGGGTGACGGATATGAAGCGTGGTAGAACTGCTTGACGTTTTAGAGGATTGGAATGTTAGTTGTTAAAATTGATATCTATCCCATAAAAACTTTAACAGCAACCAAAGTATCCATCTGAAAGAGTTTCAATGACAAAATTTTATGTGCTGATATCTGCAGGGGAATTTACAGCATCAGGAATTTCCTTTCTCTCGAAAATGCTGTTCTCATTCCATTCCCAAAGTTCAAGTTCAAAATGTTACGATTTTTTTTTTAACATTTAAAATCAAAACTTGGTCTAAATTTCTAAAGTTCCCATAAAAGAAAAACTATTTTTCAGACTCTGCTGTTATCTGAATTAGGGCCAGATTCTACTCTTTGGTCCTTTTCTAGCCTTGGGGCCCTGAATCTACGTTTTGTTTTACTGCGGACATTTATGGGATGTAATTAATTTTCTCATTTGAAAAAGATGGAAATCCTGGGGATTTTTTCTGTGCTGCTTTGAAAGGAAACTCAGCTGTCACTGTGGAGCATGGCTTGGGCTGCCAGACATGATGCAGGGAGCCTGGTTTGCAGTCACTGTACCAGTCTTGTGAAAAATATGGGGTGGGAGCACTTTTGTGTCTCTCTCTTCTGGCTTTATCACAGTCAGTGTTTCATTTGCTCCCTATTTGGCTCTTTTTATTTTCTATTCTCATGAGTTTACAACAAAATCAATGGATTTTGCCTTTCCTTATTCACCCTCTTCTATAGTTGGTACATCTCAGCTTTTCTTCCTCTTCTTCTGTACATGAACACATTCTTCTGTGACATTTGCTTTCCCATATTTTTCAATTCTGTTTCCTTTCCTCTCTGATATGTTTTCAGACTCTCTCATTTATCCACCTGTCTTTATCTGTCTTTCCTTTATCCACCTCATTTTTCTTAGTATCCCTGCTTTTTGATCTCTCTCAATTCCCCCTGCTTTGCCAACCCCTTCATCTCCTCATAATTTCTCCTGGCTCCCTCACCATACTCTTCATCACTCTTTGTTCTCTGACTCTTTCCTGCCACCTCCTTCCTGGGCCTCCTCCCTGGAATATATGGGGTCTGTTTGCATTCAGACAAGGATCATCTGCAAAGGCCACTGAATAGTCTGTGGATTGTTACAGATCATGTTTTTTAATGGCCTTGTGCCACCTTATAGAAAGATTTGGTGTCTTCTGTGTGTATTTGAGACCTGACTCCTCTCAGCAGCATCTCTTAGATTTTGAAGTCGTGTTCACGTGACAGAAAGCAGCTGATCCACCCTTGTTTTGCTGCATTTGTTCAGTGAAAGAATGTAATTTATTAATATTTTATTAGTCATATTAATGAATTTATTAATTTTAATCTCTGTTGCAAATGCTTTTATCGGGAAACCATTGCTATTCTGAAAACTTTCCCAGCTTGGCTTCAGGTGTTTTTTCTAGATAGGAAAGTTAGAAGCCCAGCTCAAACAGAAATTGCTGTTATTTACAAGTCTGCCACAGGTTTTAGTAGGCAGGAGGTTCTCTCCCTCTCTGATGTGCCAATATTGGCAGGTGACCTCAATGTATTCACTGGAAGGATGATCTGAAAGGACAGTTACAGATTTCATGATTGTGCTGCTCACCCCTAAAAGGAGAAATAACACGTCTTTGGGCAGCAAAAACAGTGTAATGGGAAACCCTCACAGAGCAAAACCAAATTTTCACATTTCCATGCTTTGAGACTTTTTGGTTAGTTTGTTTGTTTGTTTGTTTTTTGCTTAGTTTTGTTTTTGAATCCGGGCTGCTTCTCTCAGAAGAAAAGCTCCAAAACCTCTGTACTTAGCAACAACTTGCTTTAATATTAAATGACAGCACCGTGCAATACCAAGTTATTAAGCATCTAGTCCTGAGCCATCCAATTATTCTGTGATGTAAATAAAACAAACCAACATTAACTGAAAAGTGAAAATCACTGCAGTTGAGACAAGCAAAGCCAAAGACCAAAAGTTCATTAGAACTAGATGAAATTCATATCCACAATGGTAATTGAAACACCTTGGCATTGTCTGAGGAGGATATGGATAATGGGCTTCAGTATCCCTGAAGATCTTCTGTTTCTTGAGACAATAAACCATTTATGCTTTGAAGCTGCTTCCAGTTTTCTCAATCAACCTCATCTGAGAAGGGCTACTGATCTGACAATTTACTTGTCAAAACATGTTAGTCAAGGCAGGACAAAAGCAACAAGGCCAAGGCGTGGGGGTAATCCAAGAGGTGGATTTGCCCTAATGGTTTTCAGGAATTACAGCCATTGTAGTGAAGATCAGACACGTCTGAAACAATTTAGTCTAAGCCAGGCATCATAAGGTACAAAACAAGCAGACCAAGAATTGTTAATTTATGCAAGGTGGCTAGAGAAGGATAAAACCAAGGTATGTCCTCACACAGCAAAGTACCTGCTCACTCCACTTGGGACCCAGGAGCAGTGCAGTCCTTATTTAAAGTACTTGTGTACGGAACAACGGAGTAGAAACACAGAATGTGCTGAGTTGGAAAAGACCCACAAGGATCACTAAGTCCAGCTCCTGGCCCTGCACAGGCCCATCCCCAAGAGTCACACCATGTCCCTGAGAGGATCATCCAAACAGTCCTTGAGCTCTGGCAGCCTTGGGGCTGTGCCCACTGCCCTGGGGAGCCTGGTCAGTGCCCAACCACCCTCTGGGGGAAGAACCTCTTTGTAACACCCAGCCTAAACCCCCCTGACACAGCTCCAGCCACTCCTGGGTGCTGTCCCTGGTCCCCCCAGAGCAGAGCTCAGTCCCTGCCCCTCCTCTGCCCCTGCCCAGAAAGCTGGAACTACAGTGAGGTTCAATCTCCTCTTCTCCAGCTGAACACACCAAGTGCCCTCAGTGTCCTCACACAGCTTCAAATCAAAGCCCTTCCCCATCTTTGTTTCCTCCTTTGGACACTCTCTGATGGCTGAACATCTTCCTTATACTGTGGTGACCAAATCTGGCACTTCCCCTTGTTGAACTTCCCATGGTTGGTGATTCCCAGCCCTTGGATCTGTCCAGGTCTCTCTGCAGGCCCTCCCTGCCCTCGAGGGACTCAACAGCCCCTCCCAGTTTGGGGTCATCTGCAAACTTGCTCAGTGTCCCTTCCAGTGCTGTGTCCAAGTCATTGGTGGAGATGTTGGAGAGCACAGGGCCCAGATGGAGCCCTGTGGAACCCCAGTAGTGACAGGTCACAGTCTGATGTCACCCCAGTCACTGTCACCCTCTGTGCCCGACCCCTGAGCCAACTGCTCACCCAGCACAGGATGTGTTTATCCAGCTCTGGGCTGGACAGTTTGTCCAGAAGGATCCTGAGAAAGACAGTAACAAAAGCTTTACTGAAATCCAAAAAGATCACATCAACTGGCTTCCCTTGATCAGCCAGGTGGGTCACCTTGTCATAGAAGAAAAACAGGTTGGATAAGCAGGACTTTCTCCTCCTGCAGCCCTGCTGGCTGTGACCAATGACTGCATTGTCTTTCAGGTGTTTTTCAATCCCTCCCAGAATAATCCTCTCCATAACTTTACCAGGCACTGAAGTGGCACTGGTAGGCCTGGAGTATCCAGGGTCCCCCTCCTTGCCCTTCATGAAAACTGGGACAATGTTCACCAGCTCCCAGTAAGGTGGGACCTCCCTGGATTCCCAAGACCACTCAAAAATCATCCAGAGAGGTTGTGCAATGACATCAGCAGCTCTTTGATGAATCCCACCAGGCCCCACAGATTTGTAGGATCCAGCTTGAGCAGCAGATCCCACAAAATTTGAGGGATGACTGGGAGTTAATCATTCTCACAGTCATGGTCCTCCAGCTCAGGACACTGAGGCCTTCTTGATCTGTCATGTGTGCTGAAGACAGAGGCAAGAATGGATGATGGACCAAGGGGGTCTCAGTGAGAATCACCTTAAGTGCCCTGATCAACTTAAGTCAGTGCCATGTCAGATCAGACATTTTCTTCATTAGAAACCTGGGAAAGCAAATATGGAACAGCTGGCAAAAAGCAAAGATGTTGCAAGAGAAGGAACCATCAGAATGGAAATTCACAGTTTTTACACCTAATGTTTTAAAAAGGGAACAAATTAACAGTGTCAAGCAAATTCTTATCTGTACATGAGAAAATGGATAACAATAAACAAAAATAGAGTAAATAAGTTTCTGAAGCATCATGAGAGGATGAGGTTTGAACAGTACAGTGAACCATGAAAGCTCCTTTGCAGAAAGGCTACCAGGAAACTGAGTGAGGTCTCTCATTCTCTTAAATATGAGCTCCTGATCCCTCCTGAAAATAGGTAATTTGGTTAAACAGGTTATAGCTGACCTAGTTCTTGCTTTTGTGTAGGAGTAAATGGGAGAAGTGACACATGAGTGATTCAACTGAAACCAACCCAATTTATGCTTTTCAGTAAAACAGAGCGAATAGTCGCATTGAATTTTGGTACAATAACACTACATCAGTTCAGGAGAATGTCTTACCTTTAGGCTCAAGAGGTCTGGTGTTCAGTGGTTTCTCCTCAGATCTGTGAAATCAAAGCAATCTGTTTCACTGGAAGAAGTCAAAAGGAGTAAAACCACACATGGTTGGTGCTGGATTCACTTCTGGGTTTATGCAACATAAGAAAACCCCAACCTCCCACCCCCTGTTGATATTCTACAGTCACTGCTGCCACAGCTTCTCTCCTTACTTCCAATTGCTTGGAAATTCATAATGTGAGTTGTCTTTCATTCTCATGATGATCTAAACTATTTCAGCCAGATTTGATCTTGTTTCTTTACCCGTTGCCCTAATTTTGAGATCCTCATGGCCAATATGGGACAGGACTTTGCTTTGCATTTTAAATGCTTTATATCTCAGAGAAGAGAAATAGAGAAAGTATATTGATGATAGAGACACAGAAAATGGCAGAGCTTTTGGAATGGAGCAATACCAGGCAAAGCATTTATTGAAAAGCTTAATCCAGAGCATCTCATTATGTTAATTTAATAACAGCAACCACCCAGAAACTGTTAATCCCAACCTTCTTTTTTCTTTCATACTTAATCAGAAAGAGGTTAGCAGAAGGCTGAGTGTTTCAAATTTGTGTAAAAGCATATCTGACTTGATTCTGCTTTCAGAGAAAAAAAAGTGGTAAAATTTTAAGGGGTGTGTTCTTAGTTAAAAGTTTTTTCACTTGTTTGGGGAATAAAGACAGCAAGAGCAGAGCTTTAGGAATAATGAAGGGAAGAGAGAGGCAATAGGAACAGGATGAACAATAATCATTGTTGGTAATGTTTTCAGGACTTCAAATTGTAAAGGTTTTTAGGGAAGGAATTTTCATTACTCTGTGAATACCTGCTGTATTTCTGATCACGGCAAAACTAATCCATGGTGCATCATTATGGCTCAAAATGTCAAATATATGCGCTAGGTACATACATATTCTCATATAAAATGAGGTTTCCTAAGTGCTTCAATACTTTACATTAAATTCTTATATTCTTTGCAATTTAAATTACAAGATCTAGTCATAGTCATGACCAACTCATTAAAAGAAAAATAACATTTTAATTAAATAACTAATTTACATCCGACATTCATAGTTTTGTTAATTCATGTTACAGTCATAACATTCCTCACACCTTAGTGAGTTACTGTGCTAGGAGGGATGGATCTGAACATTAAACCTGAACATTAAACCAGGCTGTGCTGTTGGTATCTCAGAATCTCTGAAATCAATTTTAGTTGTTCTATTACAGCTACTTTCTAACTAACTCCAGAAAAGAATTTTAAGGACCCCACAATATTCAGTAATGCTTGCCATATTATTCAGTATTAGACAGTTCTCAGTAGTGCTGATGGATGATTGGAGATAAATCTGTACATTTTTCTGTTGCAAAGGAGTTTGAAACAGAGGGGAAAAGAAATCCCCCATGAATTTTCATTTTTACTTCTCTACCATTTAAAAATTCAAGCTACAGGAAACGAAGATTAACGATCTAATCACCCTACAAAAGTTATCAGAGATTGCCATCCTCCTTCAACAAATGGAGTGAAAGCTGTCAGAAACTTTTGCTAGAATTAAAGTGTAAAACTTTTTCAGCGTTTGTGCGAGAGCCGCAAAGCTGCGCGGCTGTGAAATGAGGCAGCATGTTCAAAGAAAGAGTCATTAAATCCTTCAGATATTCACAACTTCCACCTTCTTGTTTTCTGCACAAGAAAGGCAGGGGAGTCTGATCTCTGTTAATGCCATCAGTGTGTTTGCAGTTTTCAGAATTTTATGTACATCATAAAAACACCTCATATAAATCTGAACATATACGATGATGGATGATATTTATAAATAAGAGTTGCTGCCACAACAACAAAACATTCTGGTAATGGTTTAAAATAACCCAATCTAACATTTAGTGAAATCTCTCAAGGAAAAAACTACACTTAACTCTCCATGATGAAAAAACTACTTATTCTCCCCACTATAATGTAAGGAATTTGAGGCCAGTACGAGACAAAACTCTATAAGAAGCAAAAGTAGGTTTCATATGAAAAGATGTTTCTAAGCATTAACTGTCCAATTTCTAAAGGAAAATTTATAATTTAAAATGCAGAAAGGAAACACTATCTTACCCATAAAGGAGATTTGCAAAAATTAATATTTTAATTTAATTTAAAATCATCTCCTTTTTTAATATATTCAGGTTTTATTTCACAAAAACTGGTAAGTAGTTATTACCTTCATGTTTCAACCACAGAGTGCTGCTATTTTTAAAGTAAATTATGTATATCTATTTAGGCCTACATATCAGCAGAATATTTAAACTGTAGATTCCTCTGGCCCCTGCATTTTCATTTTAACTTGCTAAACAATCCATATCCCATCTACAGTTCTCACTGGGGCTGCACCTTCCTAAGTATTTCATTCTAATTTAGAACAACAGTGAAAAAATATACATTTATTAATAACTTACGAATAAAAGCAAAACATCCACTTAAATCACAAACAGTTTACTCACTCCGGGCATGTTGCTGAGGAAACTCTACTTCCAGACAGACCTGCAGGTCACAGCTGAAGTGCTGTGCACTGAGTGGCAGTTCTGGCTTCTCTCATTGCCAGAAATTTCACCGCAAGCCAAGTGAAACTAATCCTGCTAAATCCTTTCATTTATCTAGAGCTCCTCAGGTAACTCAGCTCTTCAGGCCTTTACATAGATTCATTTTTCCTAAAAACAAGCCACCGCAGCGAAGGAGGGACCCGAAGGGCTGTGGTGGCTCCTGGCCCTGCGGCGTGAGCCCAGGGGCAGAGGCACGGCAGGATGTGCTCCTGTATCTGGTTTAACTGCATCAGAAACGAACCTCCAAATGCATTTCCCACGTACCTCTCTCCCGGGCCTTCTGCTGGCTGTGCTTTGAGTGTTCTGGTCCCGCTTCCTCGTCCCATAAATCGGAGGGGAACCCTCCGTCAGCGAGCGAGGGACGGGAGCGGTCCTGCTTATATTGAGCGTACAGGATGCCTTGGCAGGGGCTGTACTTTGGAAGGGTTATAATTCTTTCCTCCCTCCGTAATCTGAGGCCAAATGGGAATTATTCTGTCGGTTCATATGGGCCTTTAATTACACAATAAAATTTATACATCAGGTAGGCAGGGCGTGGGAGGCCTTCAGGCACAGTGTGCATTTCTGGAGGGGGAAGCAACTTATAATTTCATTCTTCTCTGCGTGTGATGTGTCTGTGGCCTGTTGGCTCCTTGTTTTGTGCCTTTGGTATTGGCAGCTACTAAAGGTTGAAAGCAAAGGCCCATCACACAGGGAAGTCTATTGGCTGAGTACCTTCCTTTCATGGATTATACAATGACCTGAGTTCCAAACCCTTGCCATGGGCAGGGACAACTATCCCAGGTTGCTCCAAGCCCCGTCCAACCTGGCCTTGGACACTCCCAGGGATGGGGCAGCCACAGCTTCTCTGGGCAACCTGTGCCAGGGCCTCCCCACCCTCACAGGGAAGGATTTCTTCCTGATCTCTAATCCAACTCTACTCTCTGTCAGTTTGAAGCTGTTCCCCCTTGTCCTGTCGCTCCAGGCCCTTGTAAATACCCTTTCTCCATCTTTCTTGTCGGTTCCCCTCAGGCCCCAGTTAGGTCACCCCAAAGCCTCCTCTTCTCAAAGGAGGTACCTCCTTCCTTGAAGGGCCAGAATGTTTGGTCTAACGGGGTTTTTGGGTTTTAACAAAATAAAAAAAAAAATCCCCCCCAAATAAATTAGGTTTTGGTAATCAGGCATTTCAGCTCCTCCAGGGGCATGAGGCCTCAGGGCCTCCAGAGCCACAGTCCTATTTCCACCCCAGTAATGGTGGCAACAGCAACCTCTGAGCATCCAAAATCAAGCCACTGTGTGCTGAGTTACTGTGAAACTTACAGGGGATTTAAAAAGGTCATTGAGCACTGGGGGAGTGTAGAGAAAGCAAATGCCTCTTGCTGGCTTCTTTGTCCCACTGCCTCGTTCACCCCTTGCCAGGAGGTTCTGACATAGACCCCAGGCTCTTCTGCCAAGGAAGATGTTGGCTTGTAGTAAAACGTGCAGCTGAGGGTTTGGGGCTGCTTCTCTTTTGACCCTTTCTACAGCTGGAAACCTCCTCTCCCCAACAGAAGAGTATTTCCTTCCCTCCCAGCCCCAGGACACTCTCTGATCCTACGGGTGCCACAGCCCTGGTCCAGCAGAAAAGAGAGGAGAATGAATGGCTGGGGAAAGGGGAGGAACAGGCTGGCACTGGCTCCTCTCTTCCCACTCCTGAAGTAGAGAAGGGATGTACTGTGGGACTATCATGGCCTGGAGACAGGAGACAGGGCAGGGACACAGCAGGGTCAAGTATTGCAAAAGAGGATCCGACTTGGCCATACAGGGCTGGAGGGTGAGGCCTAAAGCTGCCCTAATGAATATTGTGGGGTTTGGTGCCTGGTTGTGATGCATTGCTGCTGCTGGGGGTTGGTGTGTCATCCATCCTGACCCTGGGAGTGTTGTGGGTTGGATGCTGCACAGCACCTGTGTCCTGAGCCAACACTGTGCCCAGGCACTTCTGACACTGGGGACGTGGCCAAAAGCCTCTCGTGTTGGGCAGCATGTGGAAGAGTTCACAGCATTTTGTGCAGTCTGACTCAGACAATCACAGACTGGTTTGAATTGGAAGGGACCTTAAACACCATCTCATTCCACCCCCTGCCATGGGCAGGGACACCTTCCACTAGCCCAGGTTGCTCCAAGCCCCATCCAACCTGTCCCTTGGACACTCCCAGGGATCCAGGGACAGCCACAGCTTCTCTGGGCAACCTGTGCCAGGGCCTGCCATCCTCACAGGGAAGAGTTTCTTCCCAATATCCCATCTAACCCTGCTCTCTCTCAGTTTGAAGCCATTCTCCCTTGTCCTATCACACCAAGCCCTTGTCCAAAGTCCCTCTCCAGCTCTCTTGGAGCCCATGCAGGCACTGGAAGCCTGCAATAAAATCTCTCCAAAGCCTTTTCTTCTCCAGGCTGAAAAATCCCAATTCTCTCAGCGTTTCCTCATAGGAGAGGTGCTCCAGCCCTCTGATCATGGTGTTCCACTTGCACAAACCATACTCACAGAAAAGAAAGGTGCAGATAATACTACAAGAATTGTACTTTTCTTTGCCTCTGTCTTCTCCTTGGTCCTCATCCTCCATTGTGTGAGGCAAAGTCTGAGAGGAGAGGCTGCTTTTCACAGGGACCAAATGGGTCTTGTATTGGTGAGCATCAAGGGGATGACACCAGGACAAGGAGAGAGGAAGAAGCCTTGAACTACAGGATCCAAACCATTTCCTGCTTCCCTGATGCCTGGGGAGGACACTTTGGTGAAGTGAGTCCTGCTTCTGCAACACCTGCTTGACTGATGGTCCACCCATCTCTACTAACAGGGGATATTTTTTTAATTTCATCCTAATGTTTTCTTCATTAAATCCTCTACATCAATGCAAAGCAAATAAAAGATCATTTATATCTCTGACACAGAAGGCTGTTTAGGGAATTTGACAGTCATAACAAGAACTAAATCCATTGCTTAAACTTGATAATGGGCCAAAATCGGGGCAGCTTTGATTGTTCAGAGGTGTTATCCTAAATCCAAATGAGCAGCCAGCTGACCAAGGTTAACATCTCTGTATATATATTGATATCTATCTCAAAATTTTACTCCATTTCCCACTTTCCAGCTCTAAATATCCCCTGCTCAGTGTGTCACACTCTTGCCGTGTTACCCCCTCCCACTATACATTTTAAATTCCACAATTCTTTAGAATATATGAATTTATAGCCTCACTTTTGTCCCCAAACCAACTACATTTTGATGAATGAGCTATTCAGCTGTCTGATGAGTACTGTATAATGAAATATTTATCACCTTCCCATGGTCATTGCATGAGAGGCCAATAGTTTGTTTTCTCTCAGCACTGGTATTTTGTGGTGCTTATAATAAATTATACATGGCAAGCTCCCGTCCCTCACCCTATTTCTATTTACCTATTTAGTCTGAGATCTCAGGCCTGGGGTAGGTTCTTCTCTTGCCCTTCCCTTTCTCAGCTCTGCCTTTCTCAACTCTAAGGGTATTTATTTGAATGGAAATTTTTGTTAGGCTCTCCTTGGATGAATGATCTTCAATAGCTGGAAGTGAGGCTTTCAGTAGATAAAAATATTCTTTATTACCTAGTTATGAAATTGTTTGGTAACAACTTTTGTTGTAAGCTGTCAAGATGGAGAACCAAGAACCATTAATGTTGATAATTTAAGAGTAATTCATTTGGAAATGTACCCACAGAAAAGCAGCATTGCATTTTTAAAGGGAAACAATGTAATTTGTCTTTCTTTTCAGTATTTTCCCTGCTTCTTGTTCTCGTTTCAGTTTGTTTGGTTTGCTTCAGGCTGAGCCTGGCCAAACATATGGCTGACATACAGCCTTGCCAGAACCAACTGGAGCCATCCTCCCAAAACCTCTGATTATTCCAGCTTCCTATGACAGTGATTACACAGGAAATCTCCCCTAGGCAACTTGGTTGTATATTTACCAAACATCCCTCTTCAGTTGCATGGTAGAAGAAGATTAAGCTGAGAAAGTCAACAACATGTTTTTGTTCACTGAGGCTGCTGTAAGCAAAACATTTTTTTTCCTAAAAATATTATAATTCTGACTGAAGATGTAGTATAAGATAATATTATATGATAGCCTCTCCTCTCTCTCAAGCTATATATTTTTCTACCATATCCTTTCATACAACACAATTATGTTATCACTGTTATATTAATACTATTAAATCTACTATATAATTACCATATTATGACGAGAAGTAATAAAATTTAGCCCTGAGCTCATGGGTACACGAGATCAACTCTGAAACAAAAGACTAATTTTGAATCAAGGAAAAACATGTATTTTTCTCAGGATGGCCCAGTTAACTCCACATTCCCATTGAGATCTGCAAGAAGACTCTTACCTTTGTGTTTACTTCAAGACTAAATAGTCACATCTTTATAGACAGGAATCTGGAATTTTGGCAAAGCCCAGTATTTCCTATCCTTTTTGAACAGTTCTTCTTGTAGCATTTTACCCCCTTTGCCTTATTTTCTTTTTAAGTAGAGTGGTATCACTTAAATAAAAAATAATATCCTAATAAAACATATATCAGAAGAATTGTGCACCCGGTGAAGGCAAAGAAAACTTCAGTGTCTTGTCATTAAACACACCCAGTGATTTGTTTCAGGACCCAACATAGCCCCTGTTGTGTGTAGATAATTCTCCTCAATGCTGTAGAGAATAAACCTTATTGTCTGAATAATTTCTGCTCCCACAAGCCTGTGGTGTCAGGGTGTCAGGGTGTCAGGGTGTCAGTCCCAGTTGAGTTGTCCCACTCTGCAGTTGGGTACTGGACACTCAAAATGAGTTCTGCAAGGTGGAAGGGCACTGTCTGGGTGAAGATACAAGTGCACTCCTTCAAACAAGATGTTTGATGGGGACATGTGTGTTTGTGGAATCCACGCTCCAGAGCGCTCATTCAGGCTCTAGTGGAATGTGTTACCAAGGAAGTTCCCCCATCCCTGGAAACATTGAAGGCCAGGTTGGACAGGGCTCTGAGCAACCTGGTCTGGTGAAGGTGTCCCTGCCCTTCAGGGTGGCAGAGGGTGGGACTGGATGAGCTTTGAAGGTGCCTTCCAACCCAAACCATTCCATGATTCCATGGAATGCACATCAAGGCAGGATAATGCTGTGTGCAGAGGTGGCTTCTGCTGCTCTCCCTGCACCTGCCCTGCCCCAGCACTGCTCGGGGGCTCTTCCCTCTGGCTGCTGATGAACATTTCCTTTTGCCCAGATGAAACACTCCCAGCAGTCCCACCTGATCCTGGTGGAGACTGGGCCAGGAGGACTCCAGGGCCTTTTCAGTTCAGCATCAGGAGTTAAGGTGTGTGTGTGAGGCACAGACCTGGCTGAGTCATTGCGGATTTGGAAAAACTGGTTCCAAACATGCACAGAGCACCATCAGAACCCAGGGCAAATTCAATAACTGCCTTAGCCTACAGCCTGTTCTAAGACCAGGGAACATGGATTGTTTTCATCAGCTTAAGGAAGACTTAGAAGTTAGATGAGCACGTGGAAAGTCAGATGAGAAATTGATGTCCCACAGTTTTGATTTTTCCCTAAAACTGCTTTCCAGACACTGCTGCTGCTCGTTCCACCAGAGCCTGCTGAAGCTGAATGGAAGCACAACACTGCCAGATGGACAAACCAGCTGCATCTTGGAACAGGACAGTGTGTGAAGCGTTGCAAAATAGTTGTGTAGGGGTGTAAAAACTCCAAGCAGAGCAGGCTGCACAGCCCAGGGACCCATCCTGCACCTTGCAGCCTTCTCCTCCCAGTGAATCAAAGGCTTAGTTCTTACAGCTCCTCTCTTTACTGACCATATTCTCCTTTGCTTTATCCTGGGGGTGAAGAGCTTTTTTTAAAACTTTCCAATCATGTAGTAATTGTGCTTACATCAGTATTCTCTCAATAATAACATATCCCATTCCTCTAGTCCAAGAGATGCCCTGCTAGTGGCTAAGAAACCTTTTTCCCCCACAATCCTCCTGCCACATCATTTTTAAGCCCCTGTGATAACTTTGTCAGGGTGCTGAGGGATCCCCAGCCCCAGTGGCCCTGGTTAGTGGCTCTGGCTGCTCCCCCATGCTCCCATGTCTTCTCCAGCCCTGGAAATGGGGCTGGACTGGGGGTTCCTGTGACAGCTCTGCCCTGCCTGTCTCCCTGTCCTGTGTAGGGGTGGAAACAGTGGGGACACTGAAGACAGAAGCAGAAGAGCCCCAGTTTGGGGGAGCCCCACTCCAGTGGGGCTGTGGGGTGCTGGGCCCAAGTGTGACTGTGGTGGTGCTCTCAGAGGGTGGCAGAGGGTGCTGGTGTTACCTTGGCTGTTTGTACATCACCTGCATCACACGATGCTGATACACCAAAGGAATCCCTTTTTACCTCTGCAGGACACTAAATAAATGTGTCTCCCAGAAAAAGCAGGCACGAAACGCCCTCCTGAAGTGTTCCCACATTTATGTCTCTTATTTCCATCCAACTCTTCCAAGCACCAGGGGAGGTCAACATAAAATGCCTTTCTCTCTGTCTCCTGAGTAGAAGATAACCAAGCCCCAGCCAGGGCTCTTTGAATGGGATGTGCTACCCTGAACTTCCAGATGATTCCTAGGGCTGAAAATCTTATTTATAACTACTGTCAGCTGCAAACTCTTATTTATAACCAGTGTCAGCTGTAAAGTCAAACTTCATTTAATGAAAAGTTTTACATAAGAGAAATGGATGCTCAGTTTCTTTTGTGACTATGGAAAAAATGTTACTCATTGCCAAGATGATGCTTATATGGCTGGTCGTAGGTCCTCCCTCAGTGCTTTTTTGGGAACTGGGAAGAACAAAAGCATCTGTAGATGCCACTCAGCTGTGGAGCACATTGTTTTCCTTTCTGTAAATAAATAGAAAAACTAAAATTATATGAAGGGAGGCTTCTCTGTTTTGCTGAGTGGATGAATTAAAGCTACTGTTCTCCTCTTTTTGTTTAGGACAGGGTGCCTGTGTTCCTGTCCAGAAAGTCTTGGACAGAAATCTGGGAGTAACACAGAGGGAGTAGGAGTGAGTTTGAGTGCTCAGAGGTGGGTTGGCGTGGGCAGGGCTGTGCCTGGTGTGGGGCATCTGAGCCACGCTGCTGCTCCTGCTCCAGCTGGTGCCTCAGATATCCTGTTCCTGCCAGAGCTCCACAACAAACACGTTTCTGAGCAACACACAACATCCTCATCTTGCTGGTGGTGCATGATGAGGCACAGCCACCTCCCTGGCTGCAGACAGGCCAGATGGAAGCACAGCTACTGCACTGAGGGGATTGCCAGCTCTGGGAAATCCCTGGAAATTCCCTAATTTCTCCAACATCTTTTCCTTATCTTCCCCCTGAATGAAATTGTAGTGCAAAAACAGCCCCACAGATCAGGGAAAAAGAAAATTCATTACCTAGCAGAAGTTTCACTGGACCTGGTATTTTCACCAGAAGCCCTGATTTTGTCTAGGTGGGGTTTTACAGCACAAACTTAGTGTTCCCAGCTGGAATGCTCAGTCTGTGACATGCTTAGAAAATGCTGCAGCATTTTTATACTGCTCTATCACTTACCTGCCTAAGAGACTCAGGTAATTTTGGTTGTCTCACCCTGCTCAGAGAATACACATATTTTACTACTCTTCCACTTACCGCAATTATGTTTAATTTTATACTTCATTCAAACTGTTTGCCAAATAGCAAAGAAATGAAAAAAGTAGCAAAAAAAAGCTAAAAAAAATATGCCTTCTTAGGAATATAACTTGTATCAGGGTTGTTTTTCTGTTGCCCAGAGAAGCTGTGGCTGCCCCATCCCTGGAATTGCTCAAGGCCACGTTGGACAGGGATTGGAGCAGCCGGGTCTAGTGGAAGGTGCCCCACAAGCCTGATGGGAATAGGGTGTTTTATCTTGTGCTTCAGTAGCAGGGTTTGATATGGTACATTGTGCTCACCATCACCAAATCCTCTTTTAAAGGCAAGGGTGAGAATTTTGTTGCTCTGAAGACAAGAGATCAACCTCAGTTTTCAGGTGAAGTTCCCTTCCTTTAACAAAGTGTCACAACTGAGTTGCAGGGACTGCCTTTTTATCTGGACCTTTTAAAGCAGTAGGTAAAATATTTAGTGTCCAGTCTGAAGCTGCAGTCCTGATGGATTAATTCATATAACTAAATGCAGATGTCAACAACTAAGCTAATGAGCCCACTTTTACTGTCAAAAGACAGAGAACTCTGCATTTAGAGCATCTTTTCCTCAAAGGAATTTGTGATATAGGTTGGATGATTCACCCCCTGGAAATGTCTGTCTTTCTCCACTGGATAAAAAGATGCATTTGCAGATGTCTAGGCTGATTTGCAAATAGCAAGTAATATTGCAGAGACTCCTTGCAATGAATAATCAAGCAATTCAACAGATGCAGAAAGTTTTGTTTTGACAGCAAACATTTGGGGAAGGCTAAGTAAATGTGTGTTCACTAGTGAAACAACAATGAACAAGACTAGGAGGCATTTTCTTTTAGGCAGATGTTGAGCAATAAGAAGTTGTATTATAATACCTTATTCTCTGGGACAACATCCAGTAAAAGATCCATTGTGTGTGTGGGCAGCTGGGCTTCTGGTCTTTCTATGAAAATGATGAAACTTATATAATAACTCAAACTTTGAACGTCTGACAATGCAGATAGTGAGTGAAGGGCAAAAACACTTTGAAGATTGAGTCTCCAGATACAGAATAGTAGATTTGTTGGAACGCATTTAGTAAGCACACAGAAAGTGGAATTACCACGTTATTTCTCGATTCTGCGGGTTTTCTAAGATCCAGAATAACAGTTTCCCTGATTTTTTAACTCTTCAAATGAAAACAATATTCATGTCTTTGGACCAAGGTTTGAAAGGCTTAATTTATCCTGGGTGATTAAAGATTTGAGTGCTTGTAAAAGGGCAATGGAAGGGAAATACTTACCACGAGTTCAGGCTGACTGTCCGTAGCAGCATCTGGTCTTGATATTCCCTCAGAACCAGGGTGGATAGATTCTTGTGTTTGAAATCCTGCAGTAGGAAGGTCACATTCCCCTCCAGATGTTGCATCAAGGTCTTCTTTCAGTTCATTTACAGATGGGAGACGGCATCTCCTTTAAAACTCATCACTTTGAAACGATGCAGTTTTTGAGTCTGAGGAGAGAGTTTCATGGTGAAAGTCTGATGAGTCCCTGAGAAATAATTCCTGTGTTAAGAATGGTCTTTGTTTTGTCACTTTGTTTTTTTGAAAAGAGGTCAATGCTTTATTGTTGTTCACTTAAGAAGTGGCACATTTTTTTCCTCGTTTATCCTCCCTTAAAGGCTCGATTTTGTGAAACATTGCGGTGCTTTGTTCCCTCTGTTGCCCCATGAGGGTGTAGGTTTTCTTAAGGATGGACAGAAGAACTGAGGCAAATACTGACTTACCATAAAAGGTACATAAAGCCTAGAACTATTTCTGTGCTCTGTATGTCCTAACTTGGACACAAGGATGTTGTGTAGTCAGTGTTCTCTGCTCTTCCCTCATCCACAAAAGTCAACTTCCCCAGCTCTACTTAACAAACCTGAGTTTCTCTTAATAATTTAAGTGTGGCTATCAGAAATTACCCCAACCAAATTAGTATTAAATAGATCAAATTATTACCATGATCTGGTGGCCAGCAGGTGAAACAAGAGTGAATGGCCAGGGGAGACAACCCCTGCTGACAGTGCAAGGTTCTGCTCCTGCCAGTTTTGGCTATTTAAAGGTGTCAGCAGTGGTGGATATGAAATCCTTCCCTGGGAGGGTGGGGAGGCCCTGGCACAGGTTGCCCAGAGAAGCTGTGGCTGCTCCTGAATCCCTGGAAGTGTCCAAGGCCAGGTTGGATGAGGTTTGGAGCAACCTGGGCTAGTGGAAGGTGTCCCTGCCCATGGCAGAGGGTGGAACGAGATGGGCTTTAAAATCCCTTCCAAATCCCTTCCAAACCATTCCATGATTTTGTGATTTTATATGTCACTGCTTTTGCTAGAGTTTTTGAGTTTTATATTAAGTTTTACAGCTTTTTCCTCTGTCTCTTGTAAAAGGTAAAGACCACAGACCAACACTCAATTTCGGTTTTAGAATCTAGGCAATGTTTAGCTGGCTGAAGGAGCATCACTGACACACAGATCTTGGATGATTTGCTAGTGCAGCCTTTATGTGGGGAGAGAAAGATGCTGACAAATTCCCTTTCCAGCTTAAGTGTATTGATTTGGCAAGAACAGATAGCATTTTCCAGACTCAGAAACGTTATTTTAAATGAAAAAGAAAAACAGGAGGAGGACAGAAATGCCTTCCAGTGAGGCTGTTGGCACAGACCCCAGTGAGATGCCTACACAGGGCAGGCTGCACAACACATCAAAAAACAACTAACCCCAAATATTTCCAAATCACTGTGTTTGTCCTGCAGGAGTCCTCTCTTTCACTCCTCTGTCTAGATGGAGCTTGGTGTAAAACAGTCCAGGAAACTGATTAAAATATGTTTTCAGTTTGTTCTGGTCAATTTTTCTGATTATGGAATTTAATTTACACTCATATTGCCCCAGACTTCATGCCTTTGAAGCTGCTGAGGTTCATAACTTTGGGATCAAGGAGTTCAACCTCCACCAAAGACCCTTAGAGGAAAGAAAGGAAGTAAATCTGTTGCTCAGCCCCGCAAAGGGTGAAGCCCATGGAGCTCCAGCAGAGCCTTGGATGTGCACATGGAGCAGGTTTGGGAGTTGCCCTGCCCTACCACCTCCTCCTGAGCCTCAGGTGCCCTCTGACAGCTCCTTTGTGCTTGGAGAAAATCGTGCTGCTGGGACGTATCCAAGCAGGACAATGTTTGCAGGAGCTGTCCTGGCTTTGCTCTTCGTGGTCTCCTCCTCAAGGCAAACTGAACATATTTGTGCACAGTGTAATGAAGAAGGTGGAAATCAGGAGGAAGGACTGAAACTTGTAATGAAGGATGTCAGAGAGGAAAACTGCTCTAATCTCTTGGATAAACTTTGCTCAGATCTCTAGGGAATGAGCAGTACAGGGGGAAATCCATTCTCTTACAAAGTGTGGGAAGAGTTTAGTTACCCCCAGGACATAAACCCCAAATAATACTTGGAAAGAGATCAAAGGGTCCAAAGGAAAACAAGGACCAAAGAACACCTGAGCTCTGGCACAGGATTCAAACTGGCCTGTGTTTGTGTGGATTTAAAGATGGAAAAAGAAAAAGAAAAGTTGGGCTCTGGAATTTTTAAAGATCCGTAACAGAGATGGGATTTCAAGGTGGTCCCACAAAAGCCAGCATTCGTTTTTGCCACTTTGACCAGTTAGTAACACTTCTTTTCCTCAATGTCCTGCAGACAGACTATGATTTCCTCAGGCAGTCACTTCTCTGGCTCCTCACTGACTTGCTGCGGGCCCATGTTTCAGTGCAACACGTTATCTCTGGTAAATATTGGAAATATTAACTATTTTGTGAAGAAAAGGGGTTTTAACTTTTCTCTCAGTGCATGAAACCAACTCTCTTCAGATCCCAAAGCAAAAGCAGTGACAGCAAAAGTGAATATCTGGAGGCATTTGCCTGTGTTATAATTCAGAGGCTGCCCAGAGGGACTGGGAGCTGCTGGTTGTGTGTTCCTGCACTGCTGCAGGCACTCAGCAGACTTCCAGTGTTTGCAGAATTTTATTCTTGTTTGCACAGACACAACCTTGATTACAAGAAATAACGACTTGGGTTTAAGCCTAAACATTGAGAATTATCACTTTGCAAACTGGCAGTTTGACGGGTTGCAATATTTCCCTGAATATAGAACAACCAGCTGAATATTTAAGAACAGTAAACATTGTCATTTAGAAATAACACCAAATTCACTCTATTGTGTCTCTTCTTTAAGTATTTATTGTGTAGATTTGTCTGAGAAGAAATAGCAAAATAATACACACACAAAAAAAAGAAAGAATGAAAACATTTCACATCATTTAGACTTCTGGTGAAACAAAACCTATTGTCTTCTGCAGGAAATTATTGCTGAATTCAAGAAATTGAACTTCATAAATAATAAGCATAGCAGGGGTGGAATAAATTAAATTCTAATAATTAAACTTATTAGAAGTTTATTTAGTTAACTTAGTTTATTTATTTCTCTCCTTCTATTCCTATTATTTCTGAATAGTAACTTTTAATATTAATAACTTATTAGAAGTGTAATAACATTGGAAATTTAATAAGTTATTAAGCTTCTAACAAGCTATTAGAAGGTTTTTAAATAAATTAAAAAACTTCTAAAGCAAGATTAATAAACTTCAGGAGTAATGGGAATAGCGGGGGAAATGAGCTTCTTTTAAGTTTAATAATATCTGACTACTAATATCTTTACTACAGACTTGATTTTAATCAAATTTTGAAAACAATTATTTTTCTTGCCGATGGCAAAACCTTATAGAGGGGTTTGTGGGATCAAGACAGAACACAACAAAGAATACTCCTGTAATATTTGTCTGAGCTTGGGTTTACTAACAGTCCCCTATTGTTTTGTGGGCTCAATGAGAGAGAAGCTCAAGGTTTTTTAAATATGCCCTTTTAAAACTGATCTTTGATTACGATTTCAAAGAGTGAAAATTTAACCTCTCAATCAGTTTTGTGGTAAATTCCAGGCTGGGTTTGACTGATAAATAGAGGCTTGTCTGTGACACAGGAACCAAAAGAGAGAGAAATTACAGTTCTCTGCTTCTCCTCACAGAGGGAAACACACAGGACTGATAAAGAAATGAAGCAGTTCTTTGAACTTCAAAAATGCTGCTGAAGTGAATTTCTGCTGAAGGCAAAATGTTTATAGACTGTAGCATGAAGAGAAACATGTGCTGGTGGATGGCAGCCGGGAACTGAGCACGGACCACAGTAGGACAACACCTGGAAGTGACACAGTGCAGGGTCTCCCTGTGGAAAAAGGAGATTTTACTGTATCTGTGCAAGGAATGTATCATTTGAAAACTGTATTCAGCAGCGTGGCTGCTTTGTTGACCTTTTTTCCACTGGTGCATCTCCACGTAAATAAGCAAAGCCCAAAATCCTTTGGGTTTTTTTTTATTTGCCAGCGGCTCCTCCACTGCAAATTCTCAGCTGCTGGGGATAAGCAAAGCTCATATAATTTATGAAGCCTTCTGTCTTAAAAACAAAACCTGAAAGGCTTTCTGGTGTGTTTGTTTCTATAGAAAGAGCTCTCTCTTGGCTTTTGTGTTGTACACTTGGATGAGGCTCAGCAAAGGGGTTGAAATGAAATACTGGGAGCTGAAATGCAGGGAATTCACCCAGCAACCCCCCCACCCCCAAGGGGCTCTGGGAGCTGTGCTGCAGCACAGGACCACTCTGCTCAGGCCTAACAAATAGCTGCTCTTAACCTACTGCTCTTAACCTTGCCCTTCTTAAAATGAAGTTGTGCAGGTACAAAGTTTTAGTTCTGGTTTGCATCCCGTTGAAAGCTTAAGGGTTCTCAGCGTCACCCAGGGGACAAATTCTTAGCCTGAATTTTCATTTTACTTTGACCCCAGCAGTGCACAAGGAAAGAATTATGACCAAATACTTATGTATTTGTATATATATAAATATATTCAGTCACCTAGTGCAGTGAGAGGTGTGGGAGCAGAGGGTGGTACAGGCGTGGGAGCAGAGAGCTGCCCCTGTCTGACCTTCTCACCCTGGCCCGTGGTCATCACTCTCATTTCATTCAAATTTGATCCCAAAAAAAGCATTTAACTACCAGCATTTGCTGACTGTTCCTTAATCCCAGCTCCACGGGCACCCTGCTGCCACCAGCCCAACTGTTCTTTGTCAGGACAAAACAGTATAAACTACCTGAGGGAATGGCTGGAGCTGTGTCAGGGCAGGGTCAGGTTGGATCTCAGGGAAAGGTCCTTCCCCCAGAGGGTGGTTGGCACTGCCCAGGCTCCCCAGGGCAGTGGGCACGGCACCAAGGCTGCCAGAGCTCCAGGAGGGTTTGGACAACACTCTGAGGGACAGGGTGGGATTGTTGGGGTGTCTGGGACTGAATGATCCCAACCCAGGGTGGGACTGAATGATCCTTGTGGCTCCCTCCCAACCCAGGAGATCCTATGGTTCTGTAAAACTATGGCATGGTGCAGATTTTTGGTTTACTGGGGGTTTGAGTCTTTTTTTGTTCCCCATCTTAAGTGGAAGTCTGACACACAATTTGCTAGAATAAGAATAGCCATTTACAAAAACATGCTTGCCAGGAGGAAAATTGCTCTGTGTCCCACAGAGACACCCCCTCTGGTGCTGAGTAGTATGTGCTGAACTGTTCTCAGTCAAAAGAACTGGGAATTAAGTCATGAGTGTCAGAAGGGAGCCCCTTTCACCCATTTGGCTTGTTTTCAGGTTAATATATATGGTATATCCAAGGGATCTCTGCTGACTGACACACCCAGTTCATCCATCTATATCCAGATAAGCCCCATAATTTAATATCCTGAGTTGGACACACAACAGGGATTATATTCCAGCTGCCTGATCTGAACTTCACCTGGTTTCCTTGAGCTCTCAGGGCCCTGAGTAGGTCTGGTGTGACCTCAAGGTTTTTGTGGTAGTAGCTCTGCACGAAGTGGAATTCAGAATGAAGATGAGGGATGAGCTGTATCAGTGTTCTACTTCAGATTCCTCAGACATTTCACATAATTGCTGTGAGATTTAAATGCCTCTGAACTGGATAAAGGAAACCTAGACCTGGTTCATGGCTGGGACCCCCCCCCCCCCAGTGAGAACAGTGGGGAAGATTCTGGGCTTAGTTTTTGACATTATACCTAAAATATTAAATGCCACCATTGGCTCCTGCCCAGGTTACCATATTGCCCTGAAGACTCTGATTTCAGGCAGCCAAACTGGTGGTACCTCCTTCAGTACAGAGAGAACAAGGGAAGAACCCTTTCTTCCTTCCAAGGAACAGCATTAATAACTGGTTGGCAGAGATACTTTTAATGGGTTGGGATTGGTGTTTCTGCCTTCAGAGACAGCCTGGTCTGCAGAGACAAAAGTGGGTCCTGTTCACAGGCAAAACTACAATGCTGCCTGAAAATAAGGCCAGGGGGAGGTTCTTTGTCACAAACTCCTAAAGACAAAATTAACTGGTGCTAAGAAAAGCTACTGGGGATGGGCTGTGAAAAAAGCTGGATAGGACTAATTGTGGGATGTACTTCCAGGGAAAGTGGAGGTGCCTGGGAGCACCACGGCTCTTGTGCCTCCTGTTAAAGCCACCACATGTGGTTTGGAAAGCTTGGCATTCAGAACTGGCAGCAAGGGCTTGCCAGGAGTCCAGCAGTGCAGCTGTGGGCAATCCTTCAGCTGGGTGTGGGTGACACCCATTCCTTGGTCCATACTCAGGGGTTTGTAATAATACTGCATTGGTCTATCTTATTGTAATTCTCCCCTGAATAACATCAAATTAATTTCTCTTCAAGACTGCTGAGTACAAGCCAAAGCAAGGTGTGCCATGGCAGGAGTCACTAAAAACCCTCTAGGGGTTGGATGCCTCTCTAGGATGAATTATTACCTATTACTACAAATGTGTCTTGATATTTGATTTCTATATATCTATAGAAGCAATCATAGCAGTTTAATGCCCTGACCTTTTCTCTTTCACTGACTCACAGTAATTCAGTCTTTGAAAGACTCTTTATCACATATTTCCTTATTTTCCATGGAGCTCAATCAACTTTCTATGTTTTCTTGTTGTAACTTCAGCTGAGTGATTCACCTACATTAAACAGCATTTGAGGCTCACAAGTTGCACAGCTCCTTCTTAAGGGGATATTTTACAGGAAACACAGAGGAATCAACATTTTGTTGACTCTTTGCAGTGATATTTTTTTGCAGAAATTGGGGAGATTGAAAGATACTGAATTATTTTCTTCTAGATTTTGAGCCTTTAGTATAATTTATGTCTTGATTTCAGGCTTTTCTGCCCCACTGAGAGTGGAGAAGCTTCGTTTGGCTGGTTGGTTTGTGTTGTTTTATTGTTGGGTTTTTTTTAGAGAAAGAAAAGAGAAGATCTGAATTATCTAAATTGCACTTCTTCATGTAAATCCAACAAGGGTAATTTAAGGAAAACACCACACACTTGAAGACCTGGAAACAAAACCCCCTGTTCATTGCAACCCACAGCTCAGTCTATTTGTTGTCTTTGTGTTGCCATGTAACAGCAGTTTGCTCCTCCATCATTTGAGTGCCCAGATGTGTTAAAAACTTCAGGTGACGAAGGGCCTGTTGCATGTCTAGAAGTGATTCTTGTGGCTCCTTTCCAAAGACTGGTTTTTTTGTTTTGGTTTTTTGTTCCCCCTCGATAGTCTGGGTTCCACTCATAGTGAAATATCATCCCACTCTGAAACAAAAAAAAGCTGTTAACTGTAGAGGTGTGTTCCCTAGGTTATTCTGTTTGATTCTAGTGAAGTTGTGTCTTAATTTTTGAAGCCTATTTAATTACTGGAGGGATGTTAATGAGCATTGGCTCATAAATGCACGTGTTGGTGAGTGTTTGCAGGGTTAGGCTCCCTCACTTTTTCTGGGGGATGTATTATGAGTGTTGGGTTCATGGCATCTGTCCCTTGTCAGCATCTTAAATCTCACAGAAACACATTTCTACATTGTGTGAACGTGTAATTAGGTAAAAAAAACAGCCTGTGATAAAAACTGAATCATCTAAGTAAAGAAGTAAAGGGGAAACTTTAGGTCTGAATGCAGAATGGATAGAATTATTCAGTGTGCTTCTTGCTGTAAAATCTCATGTGATGAGAGCTGTGGATACAGTTTAGTTCTAAATGAACCCATTTTCAAATATACCAGTCCTGAGTGCAGGGAGGAGGAAGCTGGATATTGTCTCCATCGTTCAGGAGGAGTTGTTCTGGCAGGAGCAGAGATGGCATTCAGCTGTACAGAAATCAGCCCCCAACTTCTGTGCTTCAGCTGCATTTCTGACCTGGTGGTTCCTTTTCTGTGTTCTTTCTGTCTTATCTGAGCTAATATAAAGAGACAAGGAAACCTTCCTGGATACCTGGCTTATGGCATTCCACACCCCCAGCTTCAAGATCAAAGCCAGACAGCTGAGGGTGAGGGAGAGGTAAAAGCCCTGGTTACTGCCATGGACAGGAAGAGTCATGGAAATAAGAACATGCATCTGCAGTGATGATTTTACTGTAATTATCCACCTGCAATGGCTGGTGCTGTAAGGGAAAAACAGCTCAAAATCATGATGAAATCATAAGTTTTTTGAACATCATTTCAGATACTTCTGAAACGGCTCTTGTTCCTGAAGGCTCTGTGATCACAGCAATTGGGAAGTAAAGGAGCATCTTAACAACAGTCATAATAAAGGTAAAGCCTCTCTTTTGACTCAGAGTAATATAAAGGGCAGGCAGGGCAGGGATGAAGCTTTGGGTTGCTCTGCAAGTGAGTGAAGTGGATGGATGTGACCTGGATTTACCATGGGGTGCAATTCCCAGGTGTAATGCTGGAAGGGCACAGAATTGCAGGATATGCTGAGTTGGAAGGGACCCACAAGGATCATGAAGTCCAACCCTTAGCTCTGCACGGGCCCATCCCCAGAGTCACACGAGGTGCCTGAGAGCATCATCCAGGCACTTCTTCAACTCTGTTATCAAGGAACAGAAAACTAGGGGAGCTTATTACCCTTTAAAAGGCTTCTTTGTTTGCTTGGAAAGTTTTGTGTAAAGTTGAATGTGACTGTTTCTGATGCCAGTCAAAGATTAGTTTCAAGGCTTCCAGCATCTTTCAATCATGTAGAAGGACAATGAAGTTCAGCTATAGCTGAGACCTAGAAAATGAAAACAGCAGTAGCAATACACATGCTAAACTCTGAGTGGATTACACTTTGGAAACAACCCATTTGAGAAAGAAAAGTACGATTTTCATTCCATGAACTGAAAATGCTCTGGAATGAGGTAAATAGGCTGTGACAGCAGAAACAGGCAGACCAGAGAACAAAATATCATTCCAATTCCTGTAGGGAATGTTTCATTGGGACCTATAAAAAGTGAGGAGTAAAAAAATTTATAATTTTTTGGTATTTGCAAGAGAAATCACCTTTCTAAGCCACAACACAAACCTTTTCCAGGAATCTTACTGGAGACATCCAAGCTCTGTAAATCCCCCATATCATTGGACAGATTTCTTTTTAAACCAGTCCCAGGTAAACTGGAGAGAACAGCTCCCAAAGACGTCTTGTCTTCAAAATGGAGATCCAGAACATGATGGGAAAGGGGAGAATCAGTGCTTCTGAGTGCACCAGATTCTTGGGATGGGGTTTCTAGCCTGAACACGGAATCCCTTGAGGACCCAGCATGTTGAGTTTTAAAGTGATGCTCTTTGCTGACTCTTCTAAACACCTCACAGGTGGAGCGATGCTGCTGTTAGAAATCCCAGAACCCCTCCACAAGGCTGTGGTGCTCACAGTACTTCAGCAAGCAAGGGAAGACAAGGGATCAGGCCCAGCCAGCATGGGTTTAGGAAGGGCAGGTCCTGTCTGACCAACCTGATCTGCTTTTATGACCAGATGACTCGCCTGGTGGGTGAGGGGAAGGCTGTGGATGTGTCTGCCTGGACTTCAGCAAAGCCTTGGACATTGTCTCCCATGGCACAGTCCTGAAAAAGCTGCAGCCACGGCTTGGACAGGGGCACTCTGTGCTGGGTTAGGAACTGGCTGATGGCCGGGCCCAGGAGTGGTGGGAATGGTGCTGCATCCTGTTGGGATCTGGTCACCAGAGGATCTGGTGTCCCCAGGGATCAGTGTTGGGCCCAGTAATATTTAATATCTTATTTGATGATCTGGATGAGGGGATTGAGTCCCCCATTAGCAAATTTCCACATGACACCAAGCTGGGGGGGAGTGTTGATCTGCTGGAAGGCAGGAGGGCTCTGCAGAGGGACCTGGACAGGCTGGAGAGTTGGGCTGATTCCAATGGGATGAGGTTCAACCAGGCCAAGTGCTGGGTCCTTTGGCCACAACAATCCCCGGCAGCCCCCCAGGCTGGGACAGAGTGGCTGGAGAGCAGCCAGGCAGGAAGGGAGCTGGGAGTGTGGATGGACAGGAAGCTGAACAGGAGCCAGAGTGTGCCCAGGTGGCCAAGAGGGCCAATGGATCCTGGCCTGGCTCAGGAACAGTGTGGCAGCAGGAGCAGGGCAGGGATTCTGCCCCTGGACTCAGCGCTGGTGAGGCCACCCCTGGAGTGCTGTGTCCAGCTCTGGGCCCTCAGCTCAGGAAGGACATGGAGGGGCTGGAGCAGGGGCAGAGAAGAGCAGCGAGGCTGGGGAAGGGACTGGAGCACAAGTGCTGTGAGGAGAGGCTGAGGGAGCTGGGGGGGCTCAGCCTGGAGAGGAGGAGGCTCAGGGGAGACCTCCTGACTCTCTGCAACTCCCTGACAGGAGGGGGGAGCCAGGTGGGGGTCGGGCTCTGCTCCCGGGAAGCAGCAGTAGGACAAGAGGGCTCAGGGTCTTCAGCTGTGCCAGGGGTGTTTGAGTTGGATATTAGGAAGAAATTTTTTCCCAAGAGAGTGCTCAGCCATTGGAATGGGCTGGGCAGGGAGGGGTTGGATTCACTGTCCCTGGAGGTGTTTCAGGTGAGACTGGATGTGGCATCAGTGCCATGGGCTGGGAACCACGGTGGGGTTGGATCAAGGGTTGGACTTGATGATCTCAGAGGTCTTTTCCAACCTGGTTGATTCTGTGATTCTATGATTTTAGGACTGCAAAGTCTCTTCAGTGCAATGTCCTGATTGCCATCACCAGACATGCCAGATTGTCCCCATCAATTGATCACTTCAGATGGTGACACTCACTGGGTTTGGGAAGGTAAAGTCTGTGAGAAGTCAAAGGCTCATAGAGGAAAGCAATTGCAAGTGAAAGATTTGCACAATTATGGTATAGCTCTTATTTCTGTTACTTCCCTTCTAGCTAGGAAGATTTTAAATTTTTTCAAAATATTTTTTATTATTTTTATTTATTTACTGAAAAAATGGGGATGAGGGAAGAAATGCGCCAAGTTTAGGTTTTCCTTGTGAAAATAGAAAATGTGGAATATGCTCTGTCCCTGTTATTAAAATGTTCCAGTGGATTTGGCCCAAATGTTTGTAAATGTTTTATTTCAAGTACTGTGGGAAAAGCAAAGGAAGGGAAAAAATGTTTCTTCATTGACTTGCTGGGGCAGGAACTGAAGAAGGGAGGGGTGGTGATTGTACTCACTGTCGTCCAAACAGGCAGCCTGGATGGAATTTTGTCATTGTGCAAATTCAAAACAAAGTATTATCCAGATCAGGACATTTTATAATCATGTATTTGCCAAATTGAAAGAGAACAGGGTATTCCCTTTAGTGCACACTTAATCTAAGGATTTGGAGACTTTTCTGAAAAGAAAACCCATAGGATAGCCAACATCTGTGGCTGGTGCTGCTCTCCTGCCAGAAAAGTCACTTTGACACAATATTGCAGGCACTTACAAAGCTCTTTTTGGCTACTCCCTTACCAATATGATGATATTATTTGAGGACCATTATTTCAAAGTACCCCCAAATTAAAATGTCTTTTATTTCTTATAAATCTTCTGCTATTTCTTCTGCCAGCTGATCTGGTGTTTACGACTCCCAGGGCTTGCAGAAATAATCTGTAATTGTTCTTACTCCCAATCTTAAGATACTTTTCCTTGTCTTTGCCACCACACCTCTTTGTCTTCTGATGGAATTTTATATTCTGCTATTCTCTCCTAATTCTCTTTTAAAACCAGTGAGGATGCAATCATTGTATCAGGAAGCAATAAACAGATTTATTTTATGCTCTTTTGCAACACAGAATTTTAAAGCCCAGACTTTCCAAGAACTTGACTTTTTGGATACACTGAAAAATGAGGAAAAGGAAACATTGTGTCAGTTATACAAAAATCAGAAGATGTTTTCTTGATAAAATCAAAGGATTTTACAGAGATACATGAATTGCAGTGAACTCTCCCCAGAGCACTAACAGGGTCTGATGAGCTTTTTTGATGACTTCTTGCCTTGGCTTTGTGCTCTTTTTGGAACAGTGACCTGAAATGTTTGGTTGGTTTTTTGTTGGTGGTGCTTTTTTGTTTTTTTTCCCTCCCCCTCCAAAATGAGGCTTTCATGGAAAACATCTTTTTTTCTAGAATACATCCTTATCTCTGTGTAGAGAACAACTTCTTTGTGTGAACTCGTGCAACACTCCATTCTTAACTCATCAACAGGTGCCAAGAGCAGCTCAGAATTATTTCAAAATAATCACAGGACTAACATCTTTAATAAAAGCTCGTAAGGAATAAAATGGCTTGGACTTTGAAGTTGACATTCAAATAACTATTTCTTGTGATACAGTTTGTCAGGTCTTAAATGTCATAAGATTGATTTCTGACAAGCCCTTGTTAATTAATTGTGTTCTTTTGGCCTAAAAGTCAGGCATTGAATTTCAGAGAATGGTTTGGGTTGGAAAAGACCCTAAAGATCACCCAGTTCCACCCCTTGCCATGGGCAGGGACACTTTCCACTAGACCAGGGTGCTCCAAGCCCTTTCCAACCCGGCCTTGAAGAATATTCTTGTTGTCCAACCCATGCTTGTTTGGTTAACAGGCAGAAAAAGGAAGTTGTGAATTAGGAAAAGAGGAGGAAAAAAAACCCCATCTTGAACCAAAGGAAAGAAAACAACCACAGATTTGCTGCTTCAGGAGCAGGATTAGTGTCCTTTCTCCCTCTGGATCCTTGCACACATCTTATGAGATTCCCCTCCAAGAAAGAGAGCTGAGATGGGAATTCCCTCCAGGGGCATTTCTTTGCCAGTCTCTGCAGCTCCAATGCAGCTTCAGAGCACAAGGGACACCGAGAAAAGTGTTGACCTCTTTGTTCTTCGGGTTGCATTTGGTTTCTTTGCTCTCCTCTTTTTCCAGTGCCACTGAGGTTTTTGTAATTAAGGACTGACCTGCCTTAATGAATCACCTGCCTTAATGAATCACCTGCCTGTGACATCTGCACTTTGTTTCCCAGGGCAGGATCACAACCAGTCTCAATCGAGGCCAGACACTTTCACCCTCCCAGGAGAAGAGGGACAAAGTCCTGGTCTAACCATCTCTTCTCAGTCACTCTCTTGCTTTTCCCCTCCATTGAAAACCTGAACATGGATTTTCATGATATTCCTCCACTCAATCCTGTACCTGTGGCAGTAGCTTGCCCACAAATCCTCCCACTTCAAATCTCCACCAAGAGACTCTTCAAAGCTTGTACTCATAAACTAAAACTTTAAAGTTGCCTTGCTCAAAAAGAGACAGAAAGAAAGGCAGAGGACTGACTTCAGACCTTGGTACTGGAAGAGCTGAGTCCCAGAAACCAGCCCTTCCCATGGAGCCTTGGCACCATCCAAAACACAAAGTGCTTTGATGAACATCCAGATCCTTTATTTTGCATTGATGGGAGTGAGGGAGAAAGTCAGAAGTCACAAGTGAAGTGGTGGATATCTGTCTTTTTTATTATTATTATTTCTGGACTGAAAGTATTGATTCTGCTTTCTGCTTCTTAAAGATTTGTTCTCCTTTTTTTTTTTTTTTGAACTGAATAAGAAACAGTGTTAGCTGGGATTCCATCTGCATATTCTCTTCTCATGGTGGCTGAGGAGTGATCCAGGTAGACTCCAGCTAATCAAAGCTCTCCATAGTAACCAGCAGCAACTCCAAGTAATTTTTTACTGAGAGAATCATTAGGAAACATAAAAACATTCCAAACTGCATGTATCTAGTGAAGACAGGCAACTATGCCAAAAACTGCTGTATTTGAGCTCATCTTGAAGCAATTCCTTAAGGTGATAAATTATCATCACTCTGACCCCACATGGGTTTTGGTAGAGCTATGTGTGTGTTTGTTATGCATCTGAATGCCTGGTTCCTTAAATCCAAATAAGTTTTGCTATTGTTTGTTTCCTGGAAAAAATTGTAATTAAATCAAAAGGCCCCTTATAAAACTTTTGCTTATTTGTGGCAAAACTTTTTCTGAAGGCTCTGCTAACTATTTCAGTCTGCCCCCAAGTTTTGGAAAGGCCATCTGTATTCTTCTACCTATTTCTGTGTTTTGTTTCATTTATGTAATTTTTCTGTGTTATTTTAAAAGCATAGAATCACTGGAGTTGGAAAAGACCTTTAAGACTGAGTCCAAACATAATCCTAACGCTGCCAGGGCCACCATTAAACTGTGTCACGTAAAACTCAGTGTCACATCTACATGTCTTTTACATCCCTCGAGGGATGGTGACTCCACCACTGCCCTGGGCAGCCTCTTCCAATGCTTGACCACACTTTCCATGAAGAAATTTTCCCGTATATCCAATCCAAACCTCTCCTGGCACAACGTGGGGATGTTTTCTCCCGTCCTTGTTCCCTGGGAGCAGAGCCCAACCCCCCCCAGCTCCACCCTTCCATTAGGGAATTGTAGAGGGGCAGAAGGTCCCTCCTGAGCCTCCTTTTCTCCAGGCTGAGCCCCCCCAGCTCCCTCAGCTGCTCCTCACCAGATTTGTGCTCCAGACCCTTCCCCAAGACCCACCTTGTCTTGTCCCAATATTTTCTCTTCTGTCCCTCTCCATCTATCCCCATTTATAGTTTCCCGGTTTACACATTTTAAAAGAAAACAAAAATCTGGCCAGTCTCCATTTCCAAGTGCCTTTGATTCTAATTTCATTTTTGGTCATTATTTTATTCATCATTTTAAACCTATTTAGTTGGTTTTCACGGCTCTGGTTTCTTAATCCCCGCTTTGGTGCCACGCTGCATTCTTCTCCGAGCACTGTGACATTGGCACTTCTGCTCTAATAATAATCTGTTTCATATTTAATGTGTTGCCACAACACTACAAAATGCTTTACACAGAGAAGTCACCATTATTACAAACAGGGAGAAGGAGGCAGAGAGTGAAGTGGCCTTTATGTGACAGAAACAGGCCAGATCTGCTGATTCCCAACCACTTTCCAGTTACAGGTCAGAACTATGAGTCCCATGAACAGAAACTCAGTAAAAACAAATGTAACTAATTATTACGAATCTCAAAGTTGCCTGAATGTTCCGATTTTCCTCTAGAAAACAAAGCAGTTTGAATGTTTAACATTAGTTAATTCAGTCCCCTCTCAGATGCTTTGAGGGAAGGGATGGTTTCAATCTTGTTACATCTAATAGAAAGGGCTGAGGAGAAATAGAAAACAATTAATTCTTACTCATTTTATCTTGGAATGTGGTGGGATTGTGAGACTTTGTTTTCAAGCTGCCTGGTTGCTGTGCTGGGTGACAGTGTGACAATGCTGCAGCCTGGACACAGGAATAAATATCCAATAATGTATCTAAAGAGGGGCTACACTTTGCAGCTGTGCAGCCTCTCTGCTGGCCAATTGCAAATTAAAAGATATAAAATCTCTGCATGGCACAGTCCCAGACTGAGTGAATCCATCTGTTCCTGGGAGATCTGCAGCTCAGAATCCAGCAGGGACCAGGGGATGCACCAACTGCTGGGCTCCGGCTGAGAGCAAGCAGGATCAAAAAAATCATCTGGAATAAGGATGGAAATGTGGAATATTGCTGTAATTTTAGATATTTATTCTTATTTCAACAATTTCTTTTTTCTTTTTAATCTTCGTGTTTTGTTTTGTCATTGTTTTGATTTTTTTTTTAATAGCTCAGGGAAAGATTCTCATTTCTTTCACTCTTTCCCTTGGGCAGCAAGAAATCTAGAGAAATGCAGTGAACATCAATGCTTCCCTCTAATCTCTCCAGTGCCTGCAGAGCAGAAATGCAATGGGAAAACCTTAATTAATTTAGAGGTATTCAGGAATTTTCAGTAAGAGCCTCCCTGACTGACTGCACAGGGGGCTGCTCAGAACTCCACGTGCCAGGGACACAACAGAATAGTCCATTTTAATGCTTATCAGGATCTCAGGGAGGGCCCAGCTTCTATTAAAAAAATAATAATTTTATTCCATTCTCATTGTCTTTGGACAAAAAAAGTTAATTAATTCTGCATAGGAATTGTGCCTATCAGAGTGCTTTGGAAACATGAGAATTTCCATGATGTTTAAAGACAAACCACTCACCTCCAAGGAAATGTAGCTTCTTCTGTGGTGAAACCACAAATCCTGCACCAGAAGAGCTGTCTGGTGCTTCCAGCAGGAATGGTGGGCACCACAATTTCCTCCTCTTGAGGAACACAAAGGGAATGGAGCAGCTCCTTGCACCTTCTCTGTCCCTACAGTGAGTGGAACCAACTGGATCTTGCAGGTTGTAACGTTCGGTCAGTGCTAATTCCATTCTTGCTCTGTGTAGAAGCATAAAATGCTGCTTTTAGATGCATTTTTGTGTTTCCAGATAGAGAAAGAAATCAACTTAGAAAATGATATCATGAGCAACCTGCTACTCAAGAAATAAAAGGGTCCTGGAGTAAGTTTGCTGGGTAAGTAGCTGCTTGCTTAATGCAGGAGGTGAACAGAACTGGTGCTACTTGGTGAAGAAACAAAGGAACTCCAGGAAGAGTTTCTTTCCCAAATATGCTGAACAGGCTGTCAATCTGCCTCACTTAAATAACAGGGTTGTTTAAAATAAATCTGAATGGAAATAGATCCCCTTGAATGGTGAAGAGGTGCAGCACAGAGCTTTGGTTTCAGTCACTGCTTTCTCTGTCCCTTTTGCCTGTTTCTAATCGGTTGTTGTTGGTGTCAAGAGCCTCAGATCCAGCATTATTTAGTTCAACCACTTTCAGTCTGATTTCATTTTGAAGCATCAGTTTTGAAACTTATGCATTGATTCCACTTTTCAAGTATTTTGGAACCTTGTTAACTGCAAACTGCGAAGGAAATGTTGTAACCAAGACCCTCCTGCAGCCTGTGAGACGGGTGTTTCTGCCTGTCACGATTTTATTGAATCCTGGGCTATTTACTCTTCCCTTAGGGACAACCAACACTTTTGAAAGACTAAAAGTGCAAGATGAGAGAGATTGTGGTTCCTGAGGGAACCTGAAAATACGCCCCACTACAAGCTGCAAAATCAAAGCACACAATGGGATAATTTAGGGGATACAGTCAGTACTTTAAATCCCATTTTACGTGCCTTGGCCTCTGTGACACCTCATCACGCCTGTTCTGGCCTTCCTTTGGTCGTAGAATAACTTCACATTTCTTTTATACAAGTGTTCCTTTGCCTCACTCACCGAGTCTAAACTGATACGCTTCCCATATTTAAGTCCTGATGTTTAGTAAATACATTAATATCAAGGTTGGAGTTACCTGAAGCAGCAGAGCAGCTCCTGAGCAACCTCAGGAATACTGGTAATACTATCTAGACTATGATAAACTATTTAATTTGGTAATGGATATTAGACTGGAAAGTTTTAAGATTGGCATAAGAATTATTATTTTAAAAATGAACGAAGAATTAAAACAAGGGCAAGACAAGACTGGAAAGAGTTGCAGGTAGAGTTCCTGAAACAAATATAAGCCTTGGAAAAAACTTTTAACAATTCTTAATGATCACAACATTAAAAAGTAACATTTTATTGCCATGTTTGCTGGTCACAAATGTAAAGAAAGCGTTATCACTGCAGAATTAAAATGGTATGATTGTATCGAGGACTGATCAGACCAATGAGAAAAGCAGAAAAAAACAAACCATGAAAGAATTAAAGCAACAGAAAATTTTTTTAAAAGTAAATTGCTTAATATCACATATTTTGTTTAAAATTAGTGTGATTCATCTGCTTCCAAGAAACCATTTAATAGATGACATGGCTCAGCGAGGAGGCCGGGGGGGCACGAGGAGTTGGGAGGGGACACAGCTGGGACAGGTGATCCCAGCTGACCCCAGGGATATTCCAGACCGTCCAGCATCATGCTCAGTGTGTAAAGCTGGGAAAGAAGGAATGGGGGGATGTTTGGAGGGATGGTGTTTGCCTTCCCAAGCCACCATTACTGTGATGGAGCCTGGCTGTCCTGGGGTGGCTGAACCTGCCTCCCATGGGAAGCGGGGAATGAATTTCCCTGTTAAACTGTCTTTATCTCAGCCCTCCAGCTTTCTCACTTTTGCCCTTCAATTCTCTCCCCCTTGGGGCTGAGCTGCCAGTTGGGGTTAAAACATGACTCCCCCCCAACTAGAGAGGGGCCCCCCCTGCCCTGCAGAGCCTGGGCTGCCCCAGGAGCAGAGGCAGCAGCTCCAGTCCAGCACCATCCAGCACTCCTGCTTCAGGGCAGCTGCCCTTAGATACCACCAAGATAGTGAAAAAAACCCCATTTAAAATAATAAATTATTAAGAAGATAATGGATTTTTAAATAATTTCCTAAGAAAAACGGGTGTATTTAGTCCTAACGTTTCAGGAGATGCAAGAATGGGATTTAATGCAGCCCATGGATGCTGGGATGTGCCAACTCATGGGGCAAGACTAGACTTGGATATTTAAGACTTCAATAACTTCCTTTAAGTAAATGATAATCTACTGTGACAGGTCACAGTAAAGGACACAAGGCTTCACCCTCTAATCTTGGTAAACTTCATTTTGGGAACAGGTAGGATGGAGGGAGAAATGGACAATGTTCCTCCTGCCCCTGCAGCCAGCACCCCACATCCTGGAGTTTGGATTGCTGAGAAGTGAGTTCTGAATGGTTGGGAGCTACAATTCCTGCAGCTCTGAGCCCACTACAGCAGCAGACAACTCGTACCCTCTGAAAGAAATGCAGATGTACAAGTTTCTGGTGTAATCACTATCTGTAGGGGGATACAACTGGCGAGGACTATTTCAAAATATTCGTCTCGAAATGCTCTGTTTATTCAACTTAAGTATTTAGAAAGAAAGTGCTAATAACAGCAGGATTTGAGCTTTGAAATTAATGTGTTTTTCCCTTTAATTGCTTTGCATCATAAGAATTAACAAAATTACTTCCTTTCAAGAAAGGAGAGAAAATCAACAACTTATTCAAAGCAGTGTGAACTGGAAGGTGATCCAAGTCAACTGGAAAAATCCCAAATGATGTCCTGCAGGTTGATGTCGCTGCCCAAGGAGTGTCCCCTCTGTCATGGAGGGGAATGAAGAGGTGACAGGGGACAACTGGCCTGTGAAGGTTTGTGCATCTAGAAAAGAACTAATAAGTGGAAAAAAGCAGAAGTTCTGTTGGAAATAACACTGAACCTTGAATCAAAGTCCTGGTGCTGGTGGCAGTTCACCCCAGCACATCCTGGGGATTTAAAACCTGTGTCAGTGCTGGGCAACTGCAGGTCAGGGGTGTCTGTGCCTCTCCAGAGCTGCCCTGCTGACTCTGACTGCTGGGGGTCCTCAAAAGAGCTGGAGAAAAGGGAAGGATCCATGAATGAATCTCAGGAATGGCATTTAGCATTCCTGTTGGGCTACACCATGAACTGGCAAGGAAGTTCAACTGGAATCTGCCTCCTGTGTCTCTGCCAGTAACCACAGAACCTGTGCTTGCTTTTAATAAAACCAGAGAGTCATTAATGTTGGAAAAGACCTCTAAGACCATTGAATCCAACTGTGAACAATACTGGCTCAACAGTATATGGCTGGGGGATAAAAAGTTGTATTGCTTTAAAAATTTACTAATTTGCTGAATTCAAATAAAAGTGGGATTTAGTGAAGCAAGCTGATGGTTTGTGTCTGAACATCTGGCTGTAGATGTGACCACTATTGTGTGTCAGGGATCTGCAGGACTCTGTTCCACCCCTGTTGGAAATACCATGCCAGCAGAGGTCTGGTTTGTGTCAAAACAAACACTGGATACGTTGCATCATATGAAACAGAGAGTTCAGCAAGAACAGTAAGGAAACAGTTGGCTATAAAACCCCTTCTGTTCTCAGCACTGAAATGTGATGCACTTATAACAGAAAGGGCACTTTTTGTAAGACATTGAAGTCTTTTTTATATATTTTACTAAATCAGTTGCCTGGAAATGGAGTTTAATTCTGGAATTCAATGAACGTTGAACAGTTGTTTCCTCTCTGCACTGTTGGTTGTTTTATAGGTACTTCACATGCACCTTCTTCAGTCATGTCTTCTGAGAACCTGTGTTACATGGATTTATTTGGATGGGAAATGGTTCCTCAGTTGGGATTATCCTTTTTGCCTCTCTCTGGATTATTTTACCATTCACAACTGCAGGTAGAATTGCAAACACAGATGCATCACTGGTTAATGCAGTGGTGTCTGTCCTCTGCCTCCCTCTCCAATATCTCCCCCCGTGTGTTAACTGTTTTCCAGAATGTGTTATCATTTTTTCAATGATAAGAATTGATTTGGAAAATCACTCTGACAACTCCTCTGCAAAGTGCTCATCAAGGAGTCATCAAGGACTCAGGCTTTTGCCTTCTTGCATGTCTTTGCGTGGTTGAAATTTTATTGTCCAGGCTTTGTTGCAGGACCTCCTGATGCTTTCTGCATGGTTGGTCTGAATAACTGTGTCAACAAACTTTGTCTTAAGGATTCTGAAAAAGAACTGGATACCATTTGGCAACTATGAGCATCCTGTGAGTCCTTTTGGACTTCTTTCCTTTCTGGAAAACATCCATTCTTTCCTAGCCTTTAAGCAACCGGTGGTACAAAACTAGTCTTGGACTTAATTCTTGTCCTGTGACAGCTCAGTATGTTTAAGTGCCTTCATAAAGGCACTGCTGAAAGATGCATTTAAATAAAATAATAAATCTGTGGTGTATCAACAACAGATCTTTATCTCTCCTGTTGATGCCTTAACATATTTAGATTTCCAGGGCAAGAGCTCTCTCTGTTCTTATCTGAGTGTTTGATCTACTTGAGACTTCAATAACTTTTATTAGTTATTTAATAAGTTATGTAAGTAATTTAGTAAGTTTTTTATTCAGTGCAGTGCTGTGATGGGGGTTTTTGCTCCATAATCATTCCTCCTGTGTTGTGCTCCACAGGAATCCCAAGGGAAGTCACCCATCCAGCTGCTCTGTAGCTGAACTGTCTGACCAGCTGCTCCAGGGCAACACCCAGAGCTCCATCTCTCTGCTCCTTGGCTGCCTGGTTGAGCCCCAAGAAGCTGTTCATGGTGTCTAAAAATGATCCCTCTGCCCTGTGTCCAAGTGTGTGTCCCGCTGCACACGGCAGGCACGTCACCTCTGTTCCCATCCCAAGCCAGAAATCTGGGCTCCCATCCTCAGGAAATCACCCTCTGTGGCTTTTTCAGTCAAAAGGTTTGTTTTAAACATGCTCAGAAGCCATTTCTCACAAGCTGTGGGACAGTTTATCGTGTTACATTGACCCTTTTTTGTCCTTCAACAGCTAAAAATTAGGGGTGATTTCTGCATCTCACTTGAGTTTGTCTTACACTCTAAACATTCAGACTGTGGCCCACATGGACAGTCTTCTTCACTGCCAGGGGAAGGAAAACCAGCTTCTGAGCAACTCACAGCCTGTTCAGAACAATCTCTTCTCTGCAGTGCCTGGCCTGGGACATGCCAGAGGAAGGATGCATTTGCTCCAGCAGAAAATATCAAGACTAGGGACAAAACAGCAAACCTTCCTGTCTGTTCAGAGGGTGTATTTGCATCCTCACATACCCTTCTACCAGTGTAATGCACAGAAAATTTCCAGGACAAACAAACTGCAACTGCACTGCCCTTGTTTGTGGTTGGGCACATTCCTGTGACCAGCATTGATCCAACAAGCAGTGGTGGAGCAGAGCTGGCTGCAGAGCTCAGCCACCAGCTCAAATCTGCTGAGTGTGTTTGAGTCTTTGGCCCGAGCACAGAATTAGCTTAGAATGGCAGAGGACTCCTGGACAGCTCAGGATGATCAGCCCTTCTCTGTGGTGTGGGTGCATTGAGGTCATCGTGGTTGATCCTTGGTTTCACAGTGGTGTCAATGTGGACCAATTGAATTGAGGTAAAGATGCCAAACTGCACCGGGGCTAAACCAAAGGCCAGGATTTGTTACTCTGGCTTTGCTGTTTGGGGCAGATAAACTGTCAGTATTTAGAACTGAGAGGATTCCTCGTGGCAAAGCACAGGAGGGACTCGAGGTGTGGTCTGAGCTGTTTGAATTTCTCTGCTGGATTAAACTGGTCACCTCTAAAGGTCTCCTTGAAAAGAAGAAGAAAGCTCCTGTTTAACCTCCTGGAGGCTCAGCAAACCCCACAGCTGTCACTGTGCCCAAGATCTAATTTTAAATGGGCCAGGAGCAAAGCTGGGGGTTAGTGCAGACACTTTTAACTGTGTCCTTTGGGTACCTAATTTTTGTGAGGTGTAATGTTCTTGTCCTGCCAGCACAGAATCACAGAATATTCTGGGTTGGAAGGGACCCACAGTGATCATCCAGTCCAGCTCTTAAGTGAGTGGCCCTTATATGGGATTGAACCCACAACCTTGGCATTTTTAGCACCAAGTTTTAGCCAACTGAACTAATCTCAGGGTCATCAGTCACCAGCACATCTTCATTTTACTGAATAACAGCCCCCCAAATCATAAATCTTGGAAGTTTTATTGGTGCACAAAACTGGGTTTGTGTTTTTAGCTGTTGTCTTTCCTTCCCAAAAGGAGCTGCAGGCAGACCCTGTCCCTCAGTAACTATTGGGATCAAGGCTTTGTGCCCAGGTGTGCAGCAAACCCTTTTTGCAAGAATGCCTGTTTAAACTCATGAGAAAAATGGACCACAGTAGACATTCAAGAGAAACTTGTAATTCCTGTTGAACACCAAAACAAAAACCTAAAATTTTTCAATGTCTTTGTCCCACAAATCCTTTCCTAGAATTATGAGAAATATAGGATTTATATTTCTCTGGGAAAAAAATGGAAAAATAAATCAATATGTGGTAAGGCAAATTGCAGGAGAAATTTTAGCTCAGTGAATCCCTCCAGGCTTCCTTTTCTGCTGCTGAAGAGTTGTCTTCAGCACTTTTGTTTAAGGTACACACAGAATAAAAAGCCAATGCAGAGCATTAAAGAAATGTTGAAAGGCACCATTTTTCCTAGCAGTGTGATATTTTGACATTGCCATCCCTTTCCTTTTTTCCAAGCCTGCCAGGGAATTTGGTCTACACAAAATATAGTTTTCAGTGAATTTGAGTAATTTATTAAAGATGTTGCTGCAATATTTCCCCTCTAGTTCTTTCCCCGAAGCTTTAGACTGAAAAGTTTTAATGTCATGTTTAAATAGAAGCACAGCTATGAATTTCCACTGGGTTTGCAGATTCTGAGTCTGAAAATTAATATATTTCTGTCTTTTTTTTTTTTCTTTTATTTTCACAGTTGGCAAACTTTACAGGCTTATTCTGCAGGTCTGAAGAAAATCTTGCTCCTGTTTGCAACGAATGCTGTAGTGTATTCTTGGATAAAATAATGCCCACCATTGATTTGAACAGATTTTGCTTATTGGACTGCACTGGCAAAACCTTAAGCTTGTTTCTTAAGTGTTAATCTGAAACAAGGACAAAATCCCAGCTCTGGGCCAAACATTTGCCCTGACTGATGGGATGAGGACAGGGCAAGTCAGGATGGGCTCCTGCCCATGACCAGGCTGGGAGCAAACCTGGATCAGGAAAAAAATGGTTTCACTTGTTTCAACAATGAAATAATTAAAATAGCTTACAAAGAATTTTTAGATTTATAACAAATGTTATATTTTAACACTAATTATTAATAAAAATCCTTGTGGAAGTGCCGTACAACATATTATTGCAGCCAATTATCCCACCTGGAGTGTGCAAGGTCGAGCACACGAGTCAGGTTGTGCAGGACACGGACTGTGATTCACTCCTTGGATTTCCTGAGCTGTGGAAAACTCCGTCCACAAACCCCCTGGGGAGGATTGGCAGCGTTGCAGAGAGAAGTCAAGTGAGTTGTGGGGCTCAGAGTCTTAGAAAAAGGGATCTGGGAGATTCCAAAAATGAAGCTCTTGCAGCACGTGGGCATTTGAAACACAAACCCCGTTACTGTAACAGGGGTGACTGTGCTAAACCTGCAAGGATTTCATTTTAAAGTTATTAAAAAAAAAGTAGCATTTATTTAAGATCCTTTCTGAAGGAAATACATTTAAAGTTTCCTTTTTGGACAGGGAAGTGAGAATCCCTTCTGTCAGTACTTAGTTAAATGTCAGACTGGGGAGGTTTGGGACTTCGGTAAAATCTGTCCCTGGGAGTTTTTTATGCATCGAGACTTTCTTTAAGATGCTTTTTCTTTTTTTATCCAGCAGCTGAAACACCTTTCTCTGCCAGCAAGGGCTTTATTTCTTCAGACTCACTGAAAATCTATAAAATCCAACATTGCTAATGAGGCAAGGACAACCTGAATTGCAGTTTGGTTGTTTGGTGTTTGGGTTCCCCCCCCCCCAAGATGTGTTATTCAATACACATACATATTTTTATTTAGTTCACAAATCAATTTGACGTTTCAAACTTTGGCCAGATTTTCAAAAAAATAATGAAACCCAAGCAAAAATTACAAGGTGCTTTCAACAGCCACGTAAAGCTCAGGTTATTTTTCTGCCCACAGAACACAGAAGGAGGGAGGGACAATTTAATCTGAAAAAGCTCTCCTTTTAAGTGCAGTTTGTGTCTTTTCAGCATGAGGAATGCTGAAATGCACTGTGAAAAATCAATTTCATTTATGAAAGGAAAATATGGCATTTGAAACACGAAACTAATAACATAAAACTTATCTTGCATTTTGGAAACTGAGAGCAAGATTGAATAAGGAAAAAATTTATTAAGTATATGGAAGCCAGGAAAGTAGATTAAAACAGTAGTAGATTAAACCAGTAGTAGATTAAAACAACTCAGTGGACTTTACATGAAACAGAAAATGTGGTTCAGTTATATTTAATTCTTTAGGGAAAAGCTTTTCAACAAATACTTTAAATCAGAATGTTAAAAGAGTTATTTTAATAACTCAAAACTTCCTGTAAACAGCTGGCAGGGATCTGTATGTGTGTGTATACACTTTATGTGTATATATAAATATAGATATAAATATATAAATAAATATATATATAAAAAATATATATACTTTGTGGATTATTACATTTTTAAGGATAAAGAGAATCACAATCACAATTTTCATGAGCACGGCACTGCTGAGTTTGGATTCTTTAAAATAACCTCCTAGACCCAGACACTTTGGTCATGAAATAACATCAGCACAGAACTGCTATTTTCACGAGAGCTGGAACAGGTTTTGCATCAGATATTTGTGGCAGTTATAGAGAAACACAGCTACTGAAACACTCCCAAAACTCATTCAGTGGATTTTCCCCCAAATATTAAAAACACCTGCAGTTATGGGGAGGATTTTATCTTGTAAATACCTGCAATACTCCGAGGAAGCGAAGTTGACAATTCCTAGGAGGAATTTCTGAGGAGCTTCACAAATGTCATTCCTGCACTTCCAGGAAAAGCCCAAGTTCAGTTGGTGAACCACAGTCACTTCTAAAAATGAGCTGTATTATCTCCTGTTTCGTCGTGTTCTAAATTAAGTATAATTGAGAAAGTGAAAAAAAAAAGGAAGTCCCAAAAACCCCAAATACCTTTTTTATTAGAGCTTTAAAGAGGTGCTTTTTGCATTTCAGGGTTGCATTAGAGCTCGACTTTATTACCATCCCCTCCTAACATGAAATAAATAAAACTGATGGTCCATATATGTTGCATATTGGAAACACTCCAGTCTCAGTGAGCACAAAGGATAAAACAGCAGGTGACAATTTTTCCTTATAAAACTGGGAGTTAAACAGTGACTATAAACGCTGGTAGGAAACCATCATTTTAAATTTTGTTTCCACTTTGGCAGTTTAAGCAATGCCCATCAATCCAAGGGTCTTGGCAAATCAGCTCCTTGTATTTTACAGATATAAAAAATTCTACTGGGAATTTTTACGACTGAATAATAAAAGTTTAATTGAGAATGGCTCAGAAGGTAAAAAAGCTACTACAAAAAAGGAAATATTCTACAGAAAACCAGCATGGATTTTAAATTAAAAGATTCTGAGCATCGGTGCAGCATCAGCCTGAGCTTTGTGTGGCTTTGTATGGATAACACAGAAATATATTTCTCCTCTTATTTGTGTTAGTGATAATAATCACACACAAATTTGATGCATCAACCTAAAACAAGCCAGGTCGTTATTTGGGAAAAAAAAAAATCCTACAAAAGACAAATTCCTGGCAAACAGGAAATGTCACATCGAGGTCTGTGGGTACAAACCTGCATCTGTGAAGATCTTTTAAATATATTTTTAAAAGATTGTGAGATTCTTTTCATACAAAGCAATTCCCAGGTATTGCAAGAATAAATCCTCGGTGTTTTCAGCACCAATTCAAGATATAAGATACATATTGAGATATATAAGCGCCTCTCTTTATAGATGTCTCAATTATAAAGTAATGACAGATATTTTCAGCAGCTTGTTCAAGGGATGATTTAAAATAGTCAGTTTTCCCCCTTAATATTGCCTTCAGAAATATGGTACACATGAATCATGTTCCTTCTAATCACACAATAACTTTGAGCCTACACCAAAATCTCCTCTACGCTGGCAGCTGAAAAGGAAAACATAAAATCCAGAACAAGACGAATTCTGGAATAACCAAGAAATGGCATCTTTTTTTACAACATGCAGCATCACTAAAGGACTGGGGAAAAAGAGGCAGGAATTGGAAAGGAAGTGGACAGGATTTGACTTGAGGAACAGACTCAGCTCTGTCCTACCTGAGCAGAGAGCAGCTTCAAATCCCCTCTAATGCAGATGGAGCAGCTTCCGCCTTTAAGAAGCTACAGCCTCTCAGGAAATAAGAAATCTGGCACCAGGTCCCCAAAATGACACACACAAGTGTAACATTAAAAGGAGGTGGAAAAAAATCAACACCAAAATAGTAAAGGCCAAACCCACTCTCCCTCCACCCCAAACCCCCCAATCTTCCCATCTCCCATTCAAGAAGCTTTTATTGCTGGCTTCCAAATGGGACTCACCTGAAAAGAAAATGCACTGGGGTATAATCAGCTTGATTATGTTCTCCTCCAGATGTGGCATCGACTGCAGGGCTGTTCAGGGTCTTCTTCCTGGTTCTAATTTGTGGGAAAATTCATGGGACATCTTGATTAATTTGTGGCCCCGTGAAAATCTAAGTAGAGACTTACTCTTCACAAAAGCAATCCAGGTGTTGTGCTGGTGGTACCTGAACACACCCTGGCCCAGGCTCCTTCAGAGCTTTCCCTCCTTTGGGCTTTTGCCCAATTCTGTGATCATCAGGATCATCAGGTGCCCCACAGATGGATTCTGATTCAGTCACTGATGGATTCTACCTGTTCAGTCACTCCAGCTGTGCCAGTCCCGCTCCAATGGGATCTGGGTTTGTAAAGCCATTGGAAGCCTGGAGCTGCTGTCCCAGGGGATCACCAATTCCTGCAGCCCTTCCCTTGCAGCTCCTCAGCTCCAGCTCATGGCTGGCCTGGCTTTGCCATTTCCCAGCCACTCTCCCACCTCTGCACACCAGGACTGGGACCAGCTGGTGCAAATCAAAGCTTGTCCTAATATAGTCTTGGGCAAAGAATAAGAGAAATGTTATGGTTTCAGGCTATTTCTATCCATTTCCAATATAGTCTGGCAATCTTAAACAGGAAGAGAATCAATCCTCTAGCAATTATTTCTCAGTGGTAACTGGAAAAGTTCCCAGCAACTGGACCAACTCAGCTTTCTCTTCCTTGCATTGATCACACAGCTCTTGATGTAAATGTTTAATATTAATGTGATTTCTTTGGCATATCAGTGGTGTTTTTCCTGGCTACATTGTGTGATTTCAGACACCCTTGAAAGGACACTTTTTTAAATAATGAAAGATGACTTGATTACATGACCTGAAAGAGGTGAAGGAAAGAAAGGAAGGATATTGAAGAAATATGGGAGGTATCTAAGATATGGCCTGAGAACTGGATACTTGGAATTTTTAGCAAAGGTAAGTATGATAAAGGGGCTAAAGTATGAAAAAAACTTTAAAAACCCACAGCAAACAAACCCCAAGGCTTAAAACCTCCCACCAAACACAGGAAGAAAACAAAGCTGACTGGCAAGAGAAGCACTACTCAACCCTAGACTGCAGACAGAAAGGCATTGTAAATACAGAGACAGAGAGTTCTCCAGGCAGATAACAGTCAATGGATATGACTTAAAAATTATGAAGGGAAACAACTGTCAGAATTAAAAATCAATAGGACAAAGCACAGTCTAAATCTCAGAAAAAATAGTCTTTTCATAAAATGACTCTTGGCAGTGCAATGATTTATTGAGCTCAGCTCTGCCCAGCCACATTTCTGGTCCCAAGGCAATCTTTGGAGTTGTGTGCATCCCTAATTACATGGCAAACATTGTCCTGCTCAGCTTTTAAAGATGGATGGATATTTTATAGCACATTTTGTATACTTTCAGCATCCATCTCTTCCTGGTGCTCTGAACGTGACTGCAGCATCCTCCGAGGCCCCCCCTGTGCTCAGCCCTCTGCTGTGCCCCTCCCAGGACAGGCAAATTTGGCAATCACTCATATCTTCTGTCCCACACGCCAGGAACTCAAAACCAGGCTAGGGGTGATGTCCTCGGGGAGCCTCATATTCCTTCAGCAGTGCAAGGGAGGAAAATATCGAGTCTCTTTGTTAGGCTCCTTGTTTTCCTCATTTTGGCAAATTTTAAAAGCAATGGAGGTTTTTCTGTGAGAAAGCCAACGAGAATATGTCTCCACTTAACACAAATGTTATAACATCCACTGTACACAAACAATTCCAGTGCAAACCCCAGAATTGTTGGTTCTTGCCTTTGGCCTCTTGGTGGCACAGTCAAAAAGAAGCAGCAAATTTACAGGCCCTGTCTGAAAGGCCCCCAAGTCTCCTCTGTAGGAAGTCTTGTGAAAGGAAGAGGCTCTTCCAAAATGCTCTTTTCATCTCTTGCACTTTGGAGATCATGAACGTGTCAAAGCAGTGGTGGTTTTCCTTTTCCAAGCTGCTTTGGCCACACTATTTTATTTTGCTTATCCTGTGGGGAACAAAAGAACAACTGGGAAATTCAGTTAAGGAAGAAGACGTGAATGACCTGCAGTTGCCTGTGGATGCTTGGAACTGATGCAGGAGTGAGGAGCTGAGGTGTATCTGGGCAATCTGCAGCAGATGAATTTGTTAACACAGGAATAACTCCGTCCAGACTGAAAGGGTTAAGATAACTCTAAGAAACTTCAGACTTTTCAAAATTACCTGCCCAAATTCCAGTCTAAAATTAATAACCAAAAAGAGACCGTGACTACTGAAAAATAGGTATTTTGACTTTGTGGAATGATGAGCTAAACCTCTTAATACTGAGGAAGAATGGTGAAAGAAGTGTAAAAGAATTTAATAAAAGAAAGCTTTGAATTGGTTCTTATTTTGTGTCTGTTCCCGCTGCCTTGTTTTTCTGAATCATAGCATCCATGGAGGGAAAAGTCCTCGTAGGAAAGTGTTACCCAATGGGATTGTTAATGACCTAATGAATAGTTAATAGCAAAAATTACAAGAGCAATCTGTAGACCTGATGGGAATCTGGTTTTACACTTTCAAATGAGTTAATGATAAGCTCTAATCCTTTTCTCTGCAGTAAAGAGTCTTAATATATAGTCAAAATTGTTTGTGTTTTTAACATTTCACTCTCAAACCATGACACACTCTAAGCCCAGGAGCTTTGCTGCTGCCCATTTTGAAGGAATGTGTGTTGCTGGGGGCAGGGAACTGTTCTCAGACATTTTTACCTGGTGCTGTAGTCAAAGCAGTGTAAAGGAAGATGAAGCAGAGTTATTATAGGCTGGGAAAAAACACTCAAACTCTTTTCAAAAGAACATTTGATACATTCAGCTGGGAGGAACTTGTTTTCAAATTTGTCTGAAGAACTTAAATCTAAAGCTCTGAGGCCTGATGAGGCATCTTAGACACTTCTAAGTAGAAATGAGCTGCCTTTAAATGTCCATTTTTCTGAACCAAGTTTGAAAAATCTGTGATTTATTTCAGCATGAGAAGAAACATCCTAAATTTGTTAGGAATTTTATTTCAATCACCTGGCTGGTGCTCCTGGAGTGTTCTTCCCTGTGCTCTTGGCAGCAGGATGAGGGGCAAGGCAATCCAAGTGCCTGCCTGGAGGGAGGGGAGCAGTCCTACCTCTGGAACAGCACAAGTTTTCTTGGTTCCAATTTTAAATACTATAAGAACTGGAGCAGAATGCCAGGTTTTGTGGCAAAGTATTGAGCTACATGTGCAGCTGCACAGGTTTCCAGAGTGCTTCATAACTGAAGGTGTGTCTGTCTTAGGCAAAAAAACAGTAAATGGGATAAATTGTACAGAAAGCATCCTGTGGAAAAGATGGTGAGTTCCCAGTTTCGCAGAGCCAGGATTTCATTCTGAGCCTGACTTTGTACTTGTATTTAATTCACTTTTACTGTAGCATAACGTGATGGTAACATTAAATAAAAACCCAAACAAACCTTGCATGATTTGAGACCTGTGTGTTCACTCTGTTCTTCAAAGCAGCAGCAGAGAATTTCTCTTGAGAAGGGAAACAGGTTGTTTTCCAAGGATTCAAGAGTGCACACAGTGCAAGGATGAGATATCAGAACCAACTGCTCTTCAGCCACAGCCCTTCTCTGTGTCTCTGACACGATCACAGAACCACACAATGGTTTGGGCTGGAAGGAACCTTAAATCCCATCTTGTTCCACCCCTTGCCACGGGAAGGGAGAACTTTAATGTTCCTGATCCCATGTTGCCTTCTGGGATCATGGCTATAGTGCCTGGGTAAATATTGTTGCATGAACAAGACTGATATTATTTTTTTTATAGTTAAAGCAACGAGACCCAGAGAAGCAGCAGGTCCTGACGGGAGGTGACAGCACGTGTGTTCAAACCAGGCAATCAGTGAGGAATTTTTCAGTATTTTCAGTGTTTTTCAGTAAAGAAGCTCCTAATTGTGTGGAATCCCTGCCAACAGCTCCCTGTCAAAGAGGCAGGATGCCTGGAGGGTACTAAATGTGGAGTAGGAATCATGAATTTCTTAAAGATGGTTCAGGGGACCAATGGCCACATAAGAGGTGTGGAGGACAAACCTGCTGTGGGCTCAGAGCCATCCCAGCCCTTGAGCCCACTGCATCCTGCTGCAGGGGAAAGGCAGGAATTCCACTGCAAAGAGGGAGCAGCTGGATGGTGTAAAACAAACGTGGGATAGACCTTCCTCTCCATGCAGTGCTCAGGCCTGAATGCAGTGACAGATCCAATGCTGGACACTGAAGGGAGAAGAGTGGGGTGTGTGTCAAAGGGTGCAGGAGAGATTAGTGGGAGTTCTTTACAAACAGGAGATTGGGACCTAAAGAGCTGCACTCCTGTCTTTGGGGAGCTGGAAGCATTCAAAGGAATGAATCCTGGACCCCTGGTTATTATTGGGCTGCTGTAAAAGCAGAAAGGGTGGAACAACAGGCAGAAAGGTGAAAATACCACCTAGAGCTGGTATTTCCCAGTCTATGAAAATATCAACTCTTCAGACTTTCAGAGAAGGGACAAGTTACTGTTGAGCTGATGCCAAAACAATTAAAAGCTCTGGCTCAGCAGTTAAGTCCTTTAAGCAAAAAGATACGTATTATATCCTGTTAGGGGAGGAAGGAGCTTAACTGAGTGACCCAGAGAGCTCTGCCAAGGCAGCGCTGCTGCTTCTCACCCAGCAGCTTTAAAAACTCAATTAAATGCAGCTCCTGTGGTAGTAAATGGTCAGAGTGCTATGTAAGCTTCAAAAGCAAGAGCAGAAATAGGAATGAAAGGGAAAAAAATCGTCTAGAGGAGCACAAGTCCAATGAAAGCACTGAAATATATTTAGGGTTGAAAGCTTCTGTTTGTGGCCTTTAAGAGCTGGACAGGCTCCAAATTATAACCAGGTGGCATTTAAAACAACTTTATTGGATGGCCTGACCCCAGAAATGTGTCCATGTGTCTACCCTGAAGGTGTGTAGACATAGGAACAGCATGGGATGTGTTAGAAGGTCTGGGGCAGGCAGGAATAGATGGAAACAATGAACACAGCTAAAAAAAAGGGAACTGTAAGGAAAAGGAATGGCCTTTGCTGCTGTAACTCCCTGACACATTCCCCTGGGGAAGGACAGAAAAGGAGGGTGACAAAGGAGGGACAAAATAATGTAACACTTTGGGGAGCATTAGATAAATAGCACAGGAATGGATCTGCAACAGGAGAAACACGAGCTCAGAGTGGAAATGGCCTTGAGGGGGTGGGCAGGATGAGACAAGTCTTCAGGAAACATCCCACTTGATCAGGATGAGATCAGGATGAAAAACAGGGCAGGTGAGCCCAAGGCTCAGCTCAGCTCTGGAGTAGGGATGTCCAACACCTGCTTTAGCAGAGCAGAGAGTGCCCTGCAGGAACAGGGCTCTCCAAGGTGACAGGGCAGTGAAGAGCATCCCGGGCTGGGTCCTGCTGCCCTGGGACTGCTGTGCCACCAGGACGATGCTGGGCACCTGCCCACCCACCTCCAGCACCTGGGGCTGCAGGAACAACTACAAAGCTTCAATCTTTTACCGGATGCTCAGCAAAATGGAAAGAAATTGGACCTACTGAAGTCCATATTGGCTTCAGGAGAGGAACTGGAACATTTTGTGCACAACCTAATGCTGGGAGTGAGAGCAAGTCCTTCTGCCTCCAGCCTTTTTGGGAGAAAATGAATTAATACTGGATTTTAGGAAATAAACATCCTGATCCTCTGTCCCAGAGAAAGTCAAAACATCTTTGGCCACAGTGGGAAGTGGGGAGCCCAACCCCAGGGGCTTCTCAGAGCAAGGAGTAGTTGTACAATGCCTGCAGGGATCCTGTTTGGCATGTCCTGGAAGCACCAGACAACCTCTTTTTGTGTATTAATAACTCCAATTTATTTTTAATGTAGGAATTTGTATCAATGACTATTAATGAATTTTTAGGATTAAATGCTATTGTGCACCAAACGACACCAGTTGGAGCAAAAAATAGAATAAATTGCCAGCAGTTCCTGACTGCCACAGAGGCTCAGTGGAGAAAACTCAGGAAAGGCTTTACTTGTCCTGCTCCTAAATGGTGTTGCTACAGGCTTGTCTTTGCAAAGACAGCAGCAGGGCTTTACTGAGCTTCACCAAGGGGCTCACAGTGCCCAGCTCTGTTATCCCTGCATCATCTGGATGCAGGAAAAATCCTAAGCCGACTAAGTCCGTGTTTCATATGTGGTTGTGGTTTCAGTTGTTCAAATAGAAGCTAAAAATGAATTAACCAAGTGTTAGCTACAGTTATGGAAACAGGGTTCAAAGTAAATTGGGAAAATATCTACCTGGTACAGACCAAAGTATAATCCCTGGGTTAGGACTGGCTTTGCAGGGGCTCTTCTGGAAGCACCTCAGTACCTCAGAGCAGCCACGGGGTGTGAGCCCTGCCTGCTCAAAATGGGGTTTTTAACACTGCTCTCTAAGCCCAGGAGCTTTGCTGCTTCCACTTTGAGGGGAAATGGGTCGATGGGGGCAGGGAACTGTTCTCAGACATTTTTACCTGACACTGTAGTTAAAGCACTGTAAAGGAAGATGAAGCAGAGTTATTACAGGCCAGGAAAAAACACCCAAACTCTTTTCAAAAGAACATCTGATACATTCAGCTGGGAGGAACTTGTTTTCAAATTTGTCTGAAGAATTCAAAGTCAAAAGCTTTCAGGTCTGATGAGGTGTCTTAGACACTTCTAAGTAGAAATGAGCTGCCTTTAAATGTCCATTTTTCTGAACGATATTGGAAAAATCTACGATTTATTTCAGCATGAGAAGAAACATTCTAAATTTGTTAGGAATTTTATTTCAATTACCTGGCTGGTGCTCTTGCTCTGCACAAACAGAGTTTTGGAATTCTTTGCAGAAACACCCCCACTGGCATCACAATATGATTCCTGTGAGGATCCCCGGGAGGCAGCACTGGCTGTGCTGGTGCAGACAGGGCTTGTGCCAACATGTGGTGAAGGTGCTGTGCCAGCCAGAAGGCCATGGCTGAGGTCAGTTGTTGGGGTGCTGTTACCCAGATCCCTGGGGGAAGAGCAGCTGTAGAAATGAATTACTTGGGATGTGCTTTGCTTTGTTACAGCACCCAGTCCCCTCAGAGAAGGGTGACATTCAAAGCCACGAATTGCAGCGTGAATAAAAATGATGGGGCAGTGTCTGTGTGTAGGTTGTGCCATACCTTAAGTTTATGATATCTGTTTCTCCTTCCCCTAGTTCTCAGTTGTTTTTTTTAAAAATGAAGAAAAACCCCCACAACTCTAAAACCCCAAACAAAGCCATAGTCCCATGCTGGCAAATAGTCCCACCTGTTTCCTGGCACAGTCCGAGCTGTTGACCTTTAATCCCTGCTCCAGAATTCCCCCTTTGGTAACTGATCTGTGGCTTGTTTCTGTGGGCTGCAGGATTAAGTAGAATTACACTGATGAAAAGGAATTGGGAATATGAAATGAAAGCCTTCCTGTTTCAAACTGCACAACAAGGTCCTCAAAAGAGCAAATAGTCCTGTCAATCTCAGGAGTCACCTGAGTAAGAACTAAGGTCATAATTTAAAACAGGGTGGCTAAACTGCATCAGATCTAAACTTAAATGGCTCAAATTCAGTTTTGCTGCATGAATTCTCCCAGGATGAACTAGAAAGCTATGTACATAATTTTCTTATTTCCTCCCTCTTCTCAAGTTCATATACATGTAATTGGAGGCACATTTGCTAGATTTAAAACAATTTTTTGTTTCTGTTTGGCACCTCAGGAAATTCTTAGCTAAAATTTCAACAAAATCTGGCAAAAATTTACCCAGTTTCTTATCTAAATTAAACTGTTAGACCATACAGGCCATATGAGGCAGAACCACAACCAGCAAAGCCTCGATGCCTAAATAGCCACAGCCCTACTGAGCCCTTGAGCATCCATGGATGGTTCCTCTCCTGCTTGTGGTGCTCCAGTGGTGTCCTGCCTCTCAAAGTCTGTTCCATCCATGTCAAAATGTGATAAGGAAAGTGATTATTTCTACTACAGCCCTTTGGAATCTGCCCTGGCTCAGTCCTGGATGAAGGACGTGGGAGGCAGGGCCGACACTGCAGAGCTGCAGAGCCAAGACACTTTGATTAAACCTTAAGGAGCTCATTGGTCATTTTGGAAGTTGATTGTTTTCAGATTTGTAATGGGGCCACAAATCAGGTGGGAAGCAATGGAAATTGGGAACAGAAATGTCATTTCCATTCACATCCCTCTCAGGAGAAGTGGCTGAGGCAGCAGAGGTACCTGATGGAAAGCTTGGAAAATGAGGTTGGAGACACAGAGAGCAGGGGGGGAGTAGGGGAAAGAAAAACCTTTGCAGCTGGGTTTCTCTTTCCCATCTTTGTTTCTAAGGACTCAGAAACTGTCTCTTCCCCTTCCTGGAGGAGAATTCCTTAGGTTCTCTAACCTGCTGGGGTTTAAATTCAATACAGAAAAAAACTGTATCTGGTCTTTCCTCGTCATTTCTGTTTCCTTCTTTCTTTCTCTTTTACACCATCCATTTTTCTCCTTTTTTTCTTTCCTGTATAGACTTGGATTTCAAAAATCTGTGCTTGCCAGTGGCAACAGAGCTGTGCAGAGATAATGTATCAATACATCTTGTTGTGGGCTCTCTGCCTTCCCCAGAGGTTTTTGTGACTGGGGTCATTTCCACTGGGTGACTTTCCAGGATTAGTTATTTTTCATCTATGATTGTTGTGATTGGAGAGGGTTTTGCTGTAGATCCATCTTGTCCTACAGATAAAGATGGAAGAAACTCTTCCCTCTGAGGCCCTGGCACAGGTTGCCCAGAGAAGCTGTGGCTGCCCCATCCCTGGAAATGTCCAAGGCCAGGTTGGACGGGGCTTGGAGCAACCTGGGCTGGTGGAAGGTGTCCCTGCATTGTGTAGGGGGTTTGCAACTAAATGATCTTTAAGGTCCTTTCCAAATCAAACCATTTTATGTGTTTCCAAGTGTTATATCCCAGTAAATAAGAATGATCTCTACTGCAGAGTTACTGCTGATCACTTAATTTTGATGTTTTTCCCCCATACACTGCAAGAATCAAAATGTGAGTGTTCTTGGTGCAGCCTTTCTCAAGCCATGGCAATTGCATTAAAAAAAGAGCAACTAGGAAGGATATTACATCATAAAATATTTAAGAAACATGGAGGTAAGGTTGCTACATCCTTTGTTGATAAATCCAAGGTGTACAATATGCTGACTTAGTTCTTTGCTAAGCTATAAACCTCACTGTTTTCATTCTTTTGTAATACAAGGTTTAAAGGTCACAGTGTGGGCAAATGTGTCTGCTTTGAAGAATGAGTGGGCAGTTAACAGCAAACCACTTCCATGTTTTGTTGGGGGGAACTTCAGGTGGTGCACAAGTCTTGCCTTTTTGATTTAGGTGCATGTTATTTTTGTTACACGCTCCTGTTCTCAATTCTCTGCACCAGGAACAGAAAATTCACTCTTTTCTCTGCAATACAGAGAACAAATTTATATGAGTTGTTTTATGTCACCCATTTGAACAACCTGACCAGACCTGAGTGTGTTCAGTGCAGCATCTCCTCTGAAAAACTACCTGATCTACAGGATCTCCTGTGAAAATTCCAGACCACACATCAGCACTGGTGCAGCTGCAAAACCAGTCACCCAGGAGACACTGTGCACTGGGAGGTGAGGCTTTGTCCTCATCTGAAGAAATGGAAAAGGACAGAAGGGTCATCAGTAATTTCTAAATCCATAAAACAGGCTGCCCTGCCCTGGGCCAGGGCTTCAGCCACCCCAGGCTCCATCACCACCAGGTCAGAGAAGCTTCATCCTGACACCTGGAGAGGGCTCAGCTCCTGGAGCAGAATTCCTCCATCATCTTCTCAGTGCCTGTCCTCTTTCTGATAAATATGAATATTCTTGGTAGACTTGTGACTCTCTGGTCCTTTTCTGGGCTGAAGCTGTTAACTACAGTTTTATTTCATGTCTATGAATTCAAATCTCTATCATCAAGGTAAGGGAACACTGTTGGTTTGAAACCTGCTGCCTTCACTTGATTGTATCTTCCCTTGTTCTTCAGTTAAAGTGAACAGAATCACAGAATCACTAAGGCTGGAAAAGATCTCCAAGATCCTCACATCCAACCATTAACCCAGCTCTGTGTTCACCAAGTGCCACATCCATGTTTTTTGGACACCTCCACCGCTTCCCTTGGCAGTGCCTGACCAGCTCCAATGGGACAGTTCCAGTGCCTGATCAACCCTTCAGGGAAGAAATTTTCCCTAATATCCAGCCTGACTCCCCCTGGCTCTCCCCTCCTGTCAGGGGGTTGCAGAGCCAGAAGGTCCCCCCGAGCCTCCTTTTCTCCAGGCTGAGCCCCCCCAGCTCCCTCAGCTGCTCCTGATGCTCCAGCCCCTTCCCAGCTCCATTCCCTTCCCTGGACATGTTCCAGATACCTTGATTTTACCCAGTAATAGGCAAAATCCTATGTAAGTCTGTCATATTTCCACCTGTTCTCTAGTTTCTTCCTGGCATTAATTAATTAGCTTACCTTATCTTCACCTTTGCAGCTTTTGTAACAAACATGTGAAGGACATTTCCATGTTAAGGAATTCTGGAAACTTCACTGTTTTCAGCTTTTTCATGATTTGTTGGGCTACACATTCATATTTCTTTGAACACAAGGGAAGTATTTTTAGTCTGACATATTGTTTTTGCAGATGGTTCTATTTCCAGGAAATCTCAATAAACAAGGCTTTGTTTAGGATTGCACTGAAGCAGGGAGTGTGGTTGGAACTGAAAAGAATAGAATGCAATTAAAGGAGAAATGAGAACTGAAGCTGTTTAGCTTTGTTTCAATCAAGTTTCATGTTTGGAACCATTTTGTCAAATCAGAACTTTTTTAATTGTTACAGAAACCTCACACAGGCTTTGTGATTCCCTTATAAAGTGTGTCTGGTAGAAGCAGAGATGGCACTGTCTGGAGAACCATCTTTCAGCTACAAAGACATTTTATCTGTTTTCAAAACCCAAAGCATGATCTGAGCATACTTCTGATCATAAGGGGAAAATTGTCCAGACACTCAATAGTTTTCTGTGATTTTTACAGAGAAGGTACCCAAACTTTATAGCCCCTCATGGCACATGAAACTGTGGGATGGGCAGATGTTTTTTGTTGTAGTATTTGTGATCAATGATACAACTCTGTTTGCAGTCCTAAATATTGGGAGGGAATGTGATGATTTCCATCTGTTTCTTTCCTCCTTGAGAGATGATTGGAAACCTCAGGAGTTTCCTGAGTGTACCAACCTCAAGATGATGATCTTGTTTCCAGCCCCGTGTGTCAGACAGTGGTTTCTTTGCCCTTTGCTTTGGAGAGCCATTGACAAGCATTTGAACAACAGCACAGAGTAAACAGTGGGATGAAACCTCACAAGAAATAATGACATAATCCCAAGAATGGAGTTTTGCATGAGTGCTTGCAGGTGGGATAAACTACATCAAATAGCTCCAGGCAGAAGGGCTGTGCCTTACCTGCTCCTTGTGCTCTCCAAAACATGCCATCCCTCTTTCTGGCTTCCCCTCACTATATGTAGAGTTTCCATAAGAATATGGTTTTCCATCTCCAAGATCTCCTTTTCAAGGCTGCATTTTTGGCAAAGAAAACCAATGCTGTTTGTCCAGGACAGACGTGTCTTCTTGTCCCATCTCCTGCCCTACACAAGGAGGTGTTGCCCTCATTCCTGTGCTTTAAAGCAATGCTGGGCCTTTCACTGCAAACTGGGATCCTCCTCAGCGTTGCAGATGATCATAAACATCATTTATATTGGTTTAAGTTATACCAAAGCTAAAGGAGGAGCAGCAGAAGAAAAAAACATGAACTAAAAAGATAAAAATGAAGGAACATAAGTCAAAAAAATCAGGCATATGAAAAATGGCTGAGGAAGATGTGACCTGACCGCATTTAGAAAAAACTTCTTGTTGAGTAAAGAAGTGATATTTCTCCTAAATTATGTCACCTTTTGGGATTGCTGAGTCTGCACAGCACAGACCAGCATTGCCATATCCAGGCACTTTCTCCCAGCATTCCCAAGAGATCCCCACAACTGGCCTGAAAAGGAAGGGACTTTCAAAGCCTTCTGTCCATTTTGTGCATGTTTTGTGTGTTGATCTTGAAGAGAAGCCCCTCAAGTTTCCCTGGAGGTGCAGGGTGTGGGCTCAGGGGCTGCTCAGCCTGGGCAGCACAGCCCTGCCTTGGATATTTGTCTGAAATGCAGCAGCCTCCTGCAAAAACACCTTTATGGCTCAAGGAAGCAACAAACCGGAGGAGAGATTTGGAAAAGCACATTTTTGTTTCCCTGATCACTGCATTGCTCCCTCAGAGCTTGCTGCTCCCAAAATCCTTGTCCAGGCCCATTTGGCTGCTCTGATCCACTACATAAGCACATGACTCAGGTGTTTGATTTGCAGGAGGCTGCCAGGCATCCCCTCAAGGCTGCTGGGAATCCAATCCTAACCCGCTTGGATGGCCTCCCAGAGAGAGTCAACAGCAATGTGTACTTCAGGAATCCCAACCCAATGCCTAATCCCAGACCTTTGCAAAACTCAGCTGCTCTTTAAAGAAGAAATAACTTCGGCAAGGTGAGCAAAAATAACTTTGGCAAGGTGAGCAAACTGCCACAGGGATGTCCAGCTGAGCAGCTTACCAGCTTCAGGTGTATGAAAGCAGCTCCTGGGGCAGGAGTTGTAGCTTGTTGCTGCTCATATTGTTGAACTGCTTTCAGTGTAATCTTGTCATCTCCCTTTCAGGACTGGTTCTCCCTGAAGCATTATTTTAAGCATCTGACTCTGGCCGGCAGGATATCCCACACCGTGACACGGAGGTGCAGGGACTGCCGTGCTCTCCTCCTTTACCCATCACAGCTCCTGCCTTTCTTTGTCCCTCATGAAAGAGTCCTCAGCCAAAGTGCATCACTCTGCACTTACCATTGGCCAAACTCTGAAACACAGGATTTCTGCAGTTTAGTGGGTGTGCTCCAGTGAACAGGAGCTCAGCAGATGCAGCAACTTGCTGCCATCCCCAAAATGACTCACATGGAGTTTCCTGGTTTCAGTGGATGGCTTTGTTATTCACAAAAGCACCTTCTGAAACTTCTCTCTATTCCAGTGCAGAAGTGATAAAGGTGACAGAAAGATAAGGTGTTGAGGCAGAATAGGTAATGCTCCATTCCAGATCACAGAATGGGTCAGGTTGGAAGGGACCACAGAAGGGCATCTGGTCCCATCCCCCTGGTCAAGCCCATCCCAGGGCACGTGGCACAGGATTGTGTCCAGAGGGTTCTGGAACATCTCCAGTGAGGGAGACTCCACAGCCCCTCTGGGCAATCCACCCCAGTGCACCATCACCTGCACAGCACAGACATTTTTCCTCATGTTCAGGTGGAACTTCCTGGGCACCAGTTTTTGCCCGTGGCCTCTTGTCCCATTGTTGAGCACCATGAGGTCCATCCTCTGCCCCCTCCCTGCAGCCCCTGACACACTCTGGGGAGGTCCCCTCTCAGTGTCTCCTCTGGAGGCTGAACAGCCCCAGCTCCCTCAGCCTTCCCTGCTCCCAGAGATGCTCCATCCCTTGGGCATCTCCACAGCCTGTGCTGGACCCAGTCCAGGAGCTCCGTGTGTGTCCTGTGCTGAGGAGCCCAGAACTGGACACAGCCCCCAGCTGTGCCTCCCAGGGCTGAGCAGAGGGGCAGGATCCCCTCCCTGACCTTCTGGCAATGCCCTTCCTAATGCACCCCAGGATCCCTTTGGCCTCCTTGGCACCGAGGGTACAATTTTGAGCACTGCTGGCTGAAAATGAGCAGCCAAGGCCTCCGTGGAGGGTTATTGCTCTTTGTGGTTCCCTGCAGTGATGGTTGTTACAGACCAAAAGAACCTGCTATGGCAGGTACCCTGTTTGAACTGATCCATTCACAACCAAACCTACACCAGGGAGCCTTGTGCTGATACGATCCAGCTGCTGGCAGAAATAGTGCTCTGGAAATAGGCCAAAACTGCCTTTCAGTCAGTGCTGTCAGAATATGGGAAGTGTTCTGGCTAAGAAGGAAGTATTTCCAGTTTTCCTTGAACAGTTACATCTTCCTTTTTTTCTGTAAGGACTCCGAGTTGCACATAAACCTCATTAAAAGTACATAATAGATGTACTGAAGCTGCAGCAAGAAGTTGTATTGTGAGGCCAAAGATGACGACAAAAGGAGTGAAAAATGTTCCTCTGAAAAACACTTGATTTCATTACCAGCTGATGAATACCACTTGCTGGGAATTCTCAGATCTCCTGGAAAACGACACTGAGCTGCAATTTTTCATAGTGAGGTTTAAAAATGGATATTGGTGGCAAGTGTGTGGAAAGGAGCTACGTTTTCCAGAAAACCTGCTATTGGTTTAAGTTGTAGAAAGTGTTTGCTTCCTGCCTGCAAGTTACAGTTCACCAGGGAAGTGTATGATCAGGATGTTATTTCTACTTTCAGGTTCAAGTTTCTCGCAACAAATGGCTTCAATTATCACTGTAAAAGAGGATTCTTGTTTTGTGATATCGAGAGTGATATTGAGAGACTTTGTTCTAGATTTTCCAGGGAGAATCTTTCTGCTGTTGCCTGTTCAGAAAGAATATAACTGTTGATCTGGATTTTCTTAATTTCACTGTCCAGTACAAAATCACAGCAATCACCTGAACTCTTTTAATGCCACTTTAAGTAGAACAGGCAGATAAACTGCCCCACTCTGGGATTTCTGCCTGTGGATCAGACCTGAATGAAACACAGGGATGAAAGCACAAGATGCATCCCCAAAGACAAAATGGTTGGAATGACTTTACAGATTTGTTCCTACATCTCTTAGAGTAGGAATTGTCTTCCTATGTGCTTCCAGAGCCATGAACATGACAGAATCTGTCTAATGAACTACCTTCTGGGTCACTCCACATGGATGCCACGTCAGGCACTTCCAAGTGTCCTGGTGGGCATCTGGTGTCCAGCAGGGTCAACCCTGTTCATCTCTGTGGGTAGGAAAAGCTCCAGATTGTGCTTAAAAGCGAAAGATGTGCAAGGGAAAGGCAGCAGTCAGGGACAAAAGAAATACACTTCTCAAAGTTACCAGTGAGCTGATGAGCTAAACATGACTTTAAGTGGGCTCTATTTATCTTTGTCCTTGTTTACTAATCCTTGCTGTTCACTGTGGTTTGGTTTAATTGCTGCTGTGGCAATAATAAAGTAATAAATTTGGTCATGAAACAGAAGGCATGTCCTTTTCTCCCAGAAAAAGGGAGCGGTAACAATAGATGGCGAACTGGATTTTCTCCCCTCATGGCAACAAAGTTAAGTAACTCTGGGACAGCAGACAAGAGACTCAAGACAATTATTGGTGAAACCTTTCAACAAACAAGGGATTCCCAGCTCAGCCTGCACAGAAGGGACAGCAGGAGCTTCTGCCCCCCTCAGAACCTCTTTCTGAGGGGGTCCTGGCTGGGTTGCCTGTTACCTTCTGCCCAGTGTGGGTGTTCCTGAGTTCCAGCACAAACCCACGTTCACCTTGTCCGTGAGAACTGTGGCACCAAGCCCAGAAAATCACCAAGTTGTCTCCTCAAGGGGGGAAATTCAAACAGCAGGGAAGGGTCCAACATCAGGATCCCTGGGTTCTCCAGCCTGTGCTGTGGGAGCAGTGTGTAATCCAGAGCAGAACAACAACCACAACGCCAGCGCTGGTGGTGGCAAAGCTGGGGAATGTGTGTTCCAAAGGCAGTGGAACCCAAGTGAAATGGTCCAAGATGCTGTAGTGCACAGGGCTCCCAACTCTGGGCAGAGTTTTTCAGTGGAAAGAGGGATGTGGAAAGGGATTTTATTGCTTCTCCACTGCTGCTGCTGCAAAGATGTGCTGCTCACAGGTCAGGGAGAAAAAGGCTAAAACAGCCACATGGACACCCCTCCTGGAACTCCTGAAAGCCAGGCTGGCCCTGAAGGGGCTTCTTTGGAGAAGAATCATCCATCATAGAATGAACAGCCTCTCCACTGGGCCAAAATGTGTCCCTTCACCAGGGGTGATTCAAACCAGCATCCTGGACCAATTCATTTGAGTGTTTCAAGCAAACACCCTCTTCCTGCAGGGCTTTGGTCCAGCCTTGGCCATGGCTGTTGCACCCTAATTTGGGAACTCAGCAAAAATGGAAGGTGTTGTTAGAGCACAGAGGCCTTTGAGTAGGGCAAACCTCCCAGGCTCTGAGAGCAGCTTTTAGTAACTAAACAAAACTTGATCATTTTTAAGATGGAGATGGGGATGGATAAATCTTCCCAGTACTCGTATTCTTACGCTAAAACCTGACTGAAGGTCAAAATCTATTGTGTGCAGTGGAAAATGCAGCCAAATCAGAGTGTGATGTGGAGAGAAACAAAGCATTTGGATGTGAGTCAAAGATCCAGAAATCTCCAGGTGTGTTTCAGCTGCTTTCCCTATGTCTTTGGACGACTAGAAGTCAAGGTATTTGGAGAAAAGATGTGGTTGTCACTTCTGAAACTTGGCCTCTTAATTTCTGTTTTCTTCCTCACTTGGCTCAATGTAAACAAAAGCATCCTATACCAAGGCAGATATTTATTTGTTAACAATGTCATGGCTTTTTTACCGTGAAAGAAACACTTGTGGGAAACCTCAAACAATTCTTTGGGAGTGCAGGCTTTTCCAGACAGCTGCACTGGGAAGGCTGTGGTGCTCCTTGGTTCCCCTTTCCACCATAATCCTTATGTTCAAACCCAGAGCTGGGAAGCAATTTGTATTTAATTTTGTGTTTGCAGTTCAAAGACAAACCCCACTAGATGGGTGGGCAGAAACCTTGGGCTATCTAAGCCTCTGCCCTTCCCTTTGCAGAGCACCCCACAGCACCAACAGGGCTGTCCCCTCCTCTGGTCCTGTTCCCACAAGGATATGACCGATTGATTGCTCTTTTTTTTCCTTTTTCTTTTTTTTTGTTGGTTTTTTTTTTTTTAGAATGATCTCATTCGTGTCTTTCTCAATGTTTTTTTTTCCTTTGTGACCAGTAATCTGTTTTGTTTGGCTTGTTGCTGTAAAACAGAATATTTTCTCATCAACTGTCCATCATCTGCAGAGACTGAAGAGAGAAGAACCAGCCACTTGCCATGACCCTTGCTGGAAGGGGAGATCAGCTCCTGCAGATAGACAGGGCTAGTCCAGGACCTGCCTACATCCCAGACAGTACAGATGAGGGACAAGGAGCATGGATGCTTGCTCTGTAGGGATTCAGGTTTCCCTCAAACATGGAACTGGGAATAGTTTTGTGGTTTCCCTTCCATAAAACCCGCAGTCACGGAGCTGAGTGCACAGAACCTGCTGCTGTGAGAGTGTGGGAAGGTGAGAGAGGGAGGGGGACACGAGGCTGCCTTTGGCATTCCCACTCCCAGGAACCTGCAGCTGGATCATACCTGCAGTTACTGTGACCAGGATGTCATGATCCCAGCTGCGGGGGCTGCCCACCACGAGCAGGGTGGAGATCCAGCACCTCCCAGGGCAAGCCAGATGCAGATGTGCTTGTAAACCCTCACCACTCCACGAGGCAAAGCTCAACAGCTTCACTGGGGTGTTGGGTGCTAAGTTTGGTTCTGCCAGAGGTGCTCTTAGCAAAGCAAATACAGCCACAATTGTCCTTGTGGAGAGTGTCCCAGGAGATCTCAGGGATCAGCTCATCTCGGATCAGATGAGCTCTAAGGTCCCTTCCACCCCAAACCATTCTGTGATTCCATGATCCTTCTTTGCTTCCATGCACAAGTACAGGCTGGGGTATAACCCCCCCAGATGTTTGGCTCCTGCAGGCTTTGTCTTTGTGATGGTAAGGGCAATGGAATCACTGTCCATTCCCAAAGATCAGCTCGAGGTTCAGCGACTCTGCTGTGTCTGTATCAAACCAAGTGTTATTTCTCTTATGCCAGATTTTAATGACAGCCATGCCCTGCTGCGAACAGTCCTTGTGCCTTTGTTTTCATACTGCTCCTAAGAAACAGAAGCAGCATTCTGGGCCCAACACATCTTTTTAAATTTCTTAGTATCTCGAAGACAGGTTGGCCTGAAATAAGGGCTTGGATGGCAATTTCATGAAGCTAACGAGCTAAAAATGTTATTGTTTGTAGTGAAAGCCGAGTCTGATATTCATCTGAGACACATTTATCCTGTTTCACTGTGTAACTGAATCTTCTGGCTGTTCTACAAAGCTATTCTTCATATTTTCAGCACCTTCTCCTGCCCCTCAGAATTCTTGGACAACTCAAAAAATTATGATTCATGTTCTGTTTAAACAACTGCCCGTTTGTCAGAGTTTGTTCTCAAGGAAGGCTGAGCACACTGAACCTGCTGTGGGGGCTGCGCAGACTCTTCAACACATCAAATTCTACAGGGTTGAGGAAAGGGGATAAGGAAAAAGCAGAGAAGCAAAGCACTGAGTGACCAGTGATATTCAAGTGAGAAATAATGGGAATTGGGCATTATTAATATCTTTACAGAGCCTGGGGCAAAGTGAAATTTCAGTAGAACTGAGATCCTTCAATCCTGGCTTGAGCCCTGCCAAGTTTTTCAGCAGTGAACTTCCCCAGTCACTCCTGTTGCTGCAGTCCAACCTCAGAGGGTCTCAGCACCTGCTGAGTCAGAGGGAATGAGAGAGATGGCCAGTGGGAAAAGCATTTTCCTTGGAGATCTGCAAACAACCACCTCTGCTTGGATGCTTTCAGTGTTTTATGCAAGGCAGAGCAGCTTCAAAGGCAGCCAGAGAAGGCCCTGCTGTCCCTTTGCCCCATTGCTGGGGCGTGTGCTGGAGAAATGGGGGATGAGGATCAACTCTGTGCTCTGGGGGGAGAAATGAAATGGAGACCATTTGCTTTCCCACAGCCCAAGAGCTCTGGCTTTGTGGGGGACAGAGCTGCTGCCTTGTGGTCACACCATGCTGGGTGGTTCCAAGGCTCCTGCTCTGCTTGTGTGCTTTGCTGGGAGACTGGACACATAACAGGGGGCTGAGGGTCCCACCAGATCCAGCCTGAGGTCATTTGCTTCATAAGAACATCACTGAATTCCAGAATGCTTTGGGTTGGAAGGGACCTTAAAAGGCCGTCTAGTCCCAGCCCCTGCCGTGGGCAGGGACACCTTTCATCACAAACAGGGCTCCAAGCCCTGCTCAGCCTGGCCTGGAACACCTCCAGGGGTGTGTGTTGTACTGAGAGTTGGCCAGGTTGGGATACAAAGCCCAGAAAGAAACGTGCTGCCTCCTTTTCCATGAGGCATCTGAAGGCTTTTCAACATGTTCTCAATGCCACCAGCACCTCAGAGTCCCACTGTTCCCTTTTGGCTCCATGTTTCTAAAGGCCAAAGAGCCTTTGAGAGTTAGGATTTAATCCCAGGAACTGCCACAGCACTTGTGCAGCCCCAGCAAAAAGCTCTGATAAATCCTTTCCTTGCTTTCCATGGGCACCAACAGCCTCATAATGGCAGCATTCCTTGCTCCCAGGGCCAGGTAAGGTGTTTTGTGAAGCAAAAGGTGTGTTTCCCCACGTGTTTGGGATGGTGTGATGCTGTGTGCAGGCACACAGGGAGTCTGAAAAGTCTTTTTATTGATCATCCATGACAGTGACTGCCAAAGCACTGGAACCCAACAAAACGTGGGACCAATGAAAGAAACCATTTCCATGTTACCCAAACCAGCTCCTTTGTAATTTACTGAAGGGTTCTGATCTCACTCTGGGTTTTCTGCCATCATTAAGTCAAGATATTTGCTTTTAAATTTGCCAGATACACCAATCTTCATTGACTGAATGGTCTTCCCAACGCTGTAAGGAAGGGTACATCCAGCTTGCTTGTGTGATATCAGCATTTAAAAATAAGATCAAAGAATCAAACATTATTTTGAGCTATTTTATTCTTAAACAATTTGCAGAATCTTAAACAATTCACAGTATCTTAAATAAATCAACATATAAACTATAGATTAATATAAATTATTACTATATATGAATACATAAACATAATATATAATTAATATTACTATAATAAAAATATAATAAATAATATATAATGAATAAATGTAGTGATAATATAATAAATAAATCATATCTATATAAATTGTATATAGATATATAAAAATAATATCACCGTGAATCTTAAACAATTCACTGCCAGACTGACGAAAAAGTTCAGCAACTTGGGCCTAAAGTCAAGTGCTTAGAAATTTAGGTGACAGAAAGATAAGAAAAACATCTGCATTCACAGATCTGTGCCTGTGTGACAGGTTAAAAGTGGATCTAATTGCTTTTACTTTCTTCAAGGACTTTGTTGGAATTCCAGAACCTTGATGCAATTTGGGTTTGTCAACACCAAAAACCTGCTGTTGATTCATATTTCCAATTATCCAACAGGTGTGTGTCAACTTCCAGTCAAGGGGCTGCAATTAGAAAATAATCTAAGCCATATGTCCATGTGTATCCACTTGCTTCCTGTATTTGCCTGATCACAACTTGTGACAGAAGGTGGCATTTCCACCAGATCTGGAAAAGGTTGTTTATGCTCTTGTATCATTCCTCTGACATTTTTATCCACATGCAACTTTCTGAAATATAAACATGGAACAGAGTGTTTCCTGGAAACTAAGGTAGGATTTACTCTTTGTTTAAATAGATGCAATTAAAATGTTGTGTACACATGGTGGTGTTCTGGATCAAACCTATTGACAATGTTTGCAGAGTGAGACGTAATTAAAGAACTGCAACAATGCCTTAAATTCTTTTGATCTCAATTAACCTTCAAGTGCAGGAAAGTCTTAAGTGGAAAAAGTGATGCCTCTGAAAATGTGAGTCTTGCAGGTGGTTTCTGCACATCTGTAAGAGAAAAGGCTGATGGAGACAGGGAATGTTGATATGTGCAAAGGCAGAGTCCTCTGTTCCTGTGTGTGCAGGAGGAGCTGAACATGAACCACGTTCTTGGCTTTCAGGACCAAACCTACTTTCACCTGCTCTTTCTCAGCCACATGTAGAGCTTGTCCAGGGTGTGTGTTCATTTTCCTGGCTTTTTTAATACACAAACATTTCCTCTCTTGTTCGTCTTCTTTTCCATCTGTATCAAAAATGATACTTTTCAAAAGCTCTGTCTGCATATTACTTTATTCCCAAATGGATTTTTCTGTGATTTTTGTCATGCAGTGCAATAGGAGGGACAGAGAGAGGGACATTGTGTGTTTTAGGCCTCCAGGGAGCTCCCAGGCGGGCTCTGCGCTGTGGTTGCCGCAGCAGGGAGGCAGAAATCCGGCTGTAAAAGCTACATGACATGGGCTACAGTTCCCAACCCGAGCATTTCTCTCACCCTGGACAAAGTGTTCACCTTAAAGGACACTGTGGGGTTATCCAGGGAGAAAGTTCAGAACACTGAGCTGTGACAGGGGAGTTGGGCTCTCCACAACCACAGGTTTTGGTGGATTTTGAGTACCTGGTTTGTTCAGTGACTGTTGAAAATGTCTGCAAACACCATGTTCAAAACATGGTGTGGAAGATGTCCCTGCCCTGGCAGGGGGTTGGAATGATAATGATCTTTAAGTTCCCTTCCAACCCAAACCATTCTGGGATTCCATGATCCCTGTGGATTGTGCAGTGAGGAGGCTGCATGGGAAGAGCCCATGGGAAGCAAAGAGTGGGAGACAGCCAGGAGAAGAACAAGGTCCTGCCTCACCCCCTTCCTCTAAAACAGTGTTTGAACTTTCCTTTTCATGGAATGCACATGCAGCTCCAACCCCAAACCTCTGCATCAGCTGTCGCTGGCAGATCCCAACGGAGAGCTGCCTAATCTTCCAATGTTCTGGAAAAAAACCTGCTCTGAGCTCTACCACGAGCCGCTGTGCCCCCTCTTATCCCCTTTCCCAAAAGGGGTGCGGCAGAAGGGGATAACCCCACTCCATCGGCCCTGCGGTTCCCTGCCCGTGCCGCGGGGAATCCACGAGGAATGTCGGTCACTGCGGGTTTCCCTGGCGGGACCCTCGCTCCAGGTCCCGCGGGATGCCCTTTCCTGGGGTCCCCTGTCCCGAGATGTCCCTTCCCGGGATGTCCCTTCCCGGGGTCCCCTGTCCCGAGATGTCCCTTCCCGGGATGTCCTTTCCCGGGGTCCCCTGTCCCGAGATGTCCCTTCCCGGGATGTCCCTTCCCGGGATGTCCTTTCCCGGGATGTCCTTTCCCGGGTCCCCTGTCCCGGCATGTCCCTTCCCGGGATGACCCTTCCCGGGATGTCCTTTCCCGGGGTCCCCTGTCCCGAGATGACCCTTCCCGGGATGTCCTTTCCCGGGATCGGGACCGTCCCCTCAGAATTCCTGAGCGCTCGCGCGCCCTCTGGCGGTGCTGGCGGGGACTGCGCCCTTCCCTCGGGATTCCCCCGTGGAAGGGATGGATCGCCGGGATCGGGAGCGCTCCGAGGGAGGACACCCCGTCCCTCTGGCACTCCGGGCTGTGCCCGAATCTCCGCGGGCAGGGCCAGGGACCGTTGTGTTCGTGGCTCTTCCCATGCAGCCTCCTCACTGCACAATCCACAGGGATCACAGAATCCCAGAATGGTTTGGGCTGGAAGGGACCTTAAAGATCACTATCATTCCCACCCCCTGCCATGGGCAGGGACACCTTCCACTAGACCAGGTTGCTCCAAGCCCCGTCCAACCTGGCCTTGGACACTTCCAGGGATCCAGGGGCAGCCACAGCTTCTCTGGGCAACCTGTGCCAGGGCCTCCCCACCCCCACAGGGAAGAATTCCTTACCAATATCCCATCTAACCCTCCCCTATGGCAGTGGGAAGCCATTCCCCCTAGTCCTGTCCCTCCACCTCTTGTCCAAAGTCCCTCTCCAGCTCTCCTGGAGCCCCTTTGGGCACTGGAAGGGGCTCTCAGCTCTCCCTGGATCCTTCTCTTCTCCAGGTGAACCCCCCCAGCTCTCCCAGCCCGGCTCCAGAGCAGGGAAGCTCCAGCCCTTGGAGCATCTCCATGGCCTCCTCTGGACTTGCTCCAGCAGCTCCATATCCTTCTCACTTTAAGCCCCCAGAGCTGGAGGCAGCTCTGCAGGTGGGGTCTCACAGGAGAGGAGTAGAGTAGAGTAGTGCCCTGCTGCCCACTCTGCTCTGGAGCCAGCCTGGGACACCCGTGGCTTTCGAGGCTGTGGGTGCACATTGCCAGGTCATGTCCAGCTTTTGGTGCACCAGAATGGGGAGTTTCCGTGGGGACAGACTGGCAGATGAGCAGTACTTGAAGCGGCTCTGGAAATGTGTTTTGTGAGACAAGACATGTAGCTTGTGCTCCAGCACCTGTGCTCTGATTGCTTCAGGCCAACCAACCTTTCCAATCCCATAATAAATCTTAATATAACCCATCCTTTTGTTAATCTCTGCATGGAGATCGTTGTTTGTGACACAAAGAGCTGAGCAGACAGAAAAGCTCCCAAGCAAGAAGGGTGATGGACATTCGGTGTTCAATGTGCAAGGGACATCCCAGCCCTCAGGGCATGAAGTGGAGGGAAGAAAACAATCATCGTATTTCCTGATTTACAGATTATTTGGGATTGGATACAGGAAAAGGTTCAGAGAATAACCCAGTCCAGGAAGAAAATTATATGAGTGAGAGGGATGATCACCTTGTTCTCTGTTTCTCTTCCCTGCAGAGACAGCCCACAGCCACAACCCCCGGGATCACCAACATGGGGAGGTGGCAAACAACCCCTCAGGAGCTGAAAGAGATGCATCACTGCAGTCTTGAGCAGCAGGGTTAGGCCCCACTTAGGAGCAGAACCTTTTCTGCAGTAAAACACTTTCAGTAAGCCCTTAAGAACTACAGACTTTAGGACCAAGTCCCCTCAGGACTATAGTTGGGAGAACCTCAGAAGACATTTATGGCTGATGACCATAAATGCCTGCAAGGTGTGGCCTAACATATCATTGCTCCAGGGAGGAAATACATCCACGGCCATGAGATTGTGGCTCTCAGGGAAGGAGACTTTATATACAACATTATAGTGGCAGGTTTGGGGATTTAATCTCTGGTTGTGAGAAGAGGGCCGAGTTCTCCTCCAGACCTGAGAAAGCATTTGGGCAGAAATGCTTTGTGTGCAGGAACCAAAGGGAAACAGGAACTAAGAGGTTTTGAGAGGGAAGAGCAAGGCAAGGACGGACTGGCAGGAGGACTGTAGCCTGCCTAATTCCTGGATTCCAGAGAGCAGGGAAGTCAGATAACTGACTGTAACTCGTGTTTTTTCCTGTAAGACCCCAGCCTTTGGCTTATTATTCTCCTAAGCTGTCAACTGCCATGAAGTTCAGCTTTGGGCTATAACTGTCACCCTTTTTTATGCTGCTTTTGTCTCTCTTTTTCTCCAACAACCCCAAAGTGACTATCTAATTTAAACCCATTTCTTGAAAATGTGCCATGAGGCCTCTCACTTTGTGTGCGTTTTCATGTGACTGCAGCCCAATGTAATATTCCCTTAATTGTTTTAGGTTGTTTGAGAGTGATTCTACTCTTTAATCTGGTTGGAAACAATGCAGGATCCTTTTTAGAGTGCAAAATGGATTTTTGTATGATTAATTATGGGACATTCCAGTTCCTAATAAACAACTTAATGGTGCTCTGGGAGTTATTTTCCATTTTTCTCTCAAAACACTGGTGAACAATCTGCCTCCAAAGAAAGCGAGTGTAGGATCTATTTTATTATTATTTTTAATAACAGAAATCCAGAAAAAGACAAAACCCAGCAGAGGAATGGGGAAGAAGATAATGAGAGTGAATGGAGCACACCAGCATAAGCACTGTGAAGTTTTTGTAAGTATTGTGACAAAAAGCAGTCCAATTGGATTTGGAGGATGGGTTTGGAGTGATAAGGATTTCACACTCTGGGTGAATAAAAGCACAGTGAAAGGCAGGAAGAAGAAAACTTGCTCTGAGCCTGAATGATGCTGGACCGTGGGCTGGGAGAAGCCTCAAAACCAGGCCTTTTGACCACGTGCTGCATCCCTTTGGGAAGAGCTTTCCCCACTGCAGGAACACGCTGATTAAAATGCAAATTTGGCTTTTCAAAAAGATGTGTTGTGGAAGCAAACCCACGGGGAGGGTTTGAAACCCTTTCAGCTGTTCCTCCTCTGCACAGCCAGAATTCCACCCCTCCTGCCCCTCCCAGCTGGCCCTTGGGCTGTGCAGGAGATGTCTGTCCTCACCCCTGGGCTGTGCTGAGGTCCTGCAGGTCTGTCCAGCACCTCCTCACAGGGGTCTTGCTTGTCTGGGCTGCTCTGCCAGAAAGTCTCCTTTTTCCAAACTACCACTTTCTTCTCCAAACCTACTTCACCCATTCCCTGAGCTTCTCCAGCAGCACAGATCGATTTGCTCCAGATTTCCATCGTGGGTCCTCATTGCTGTTTCACTCTTTTTTGGTGGAAACAGGGCTACAATTCTCTCTTACAGATATTTAAACAGAGGGCAGTGGTGAAATCTGTGTGAGGAGTTTACACCCAGCTGTTGACACCATTAATTCTACAGCAATCTTTAGACTAAACATTTTAAAATTAAATTACTGAGAGCAGAATTCAATGCTATGAATAGACTTAGTAAAAACTAACTGATACAAAACTTAAAGCAAAATCTACTTTAAAACTCAATGTTCATGTGCCTTGAAGAGTGAACCTCACTCTGTGCAGAAAGAGATGTTTGACCATCATCCAACAGTGGCCAGAATGGAATCCTTCCTTTTGCTCCCCAGAAAATCCTACAGAGATGGAACAGCCATGCACCATTCTATGATCTCATTTTGTGTATTAGTTACTTAAGATAGATGTGATGCCTTCAGGGTTTGGCACTGGGTGATGCTGCAGCACCACAGGGAGCTCTAGAACAGGGCTCAGGATTCAGCAAAGCAAATTCACCAGGTATTTGTCTGGAGGGCTGGGAATACTCAGAGGGAAGACACACTCAGAGCCTCCACAGGAGTGTTTCCCATGATTGTGATTTTCCCTGGGCCACTCCCCCAAATTCAAGGTTGCATTTGAAGTTTATTTATCCCAGGCTGTGATTGCTCATCCCTGAAACTTGGGTAACTGCACAGTCCTTCCAGTGCACTCAAGTTCTGAGCTTTAAGGATTAGAGTTTTAGTTACTGAAGTTAAAATTCTACTTGACATGCTGCCTCATATGCCTCTGCCTTAATATGTCACAATTGTTGCTCACCAACAAATTAAAGAAGAAACCTTTTAATCTGGATGTTTCTGCAAGCTCTTCAACCCAGACTGGGTTTTTCTCACAAAAACTCATGTAGGATTTTTTTTCCCCAAATATCAGCTCAAAGATACAAGTTTGGTCTCTGCCAAATGTAATTGGCAACAACCAATTATCAACTAATGCACCAGCACTCTTCAGTTTCTGGAACTTATTTAATTCACAAGGAGAGCACAGAAGAAAATAGAACAGGAAAGTTCTGCATCCTGAACAGTCTGTTAACACAGGAGGGGGAAAAATTGATATAAGGTGATGTCCCCAGTGTGCCTTTGATGTTGTGTGTCTGTAGCCAGGAGCTTCAAAGACAGTGTTTTGGTTTCTATCTGGACCTCAGGTCATAGGTCCAGCACTTCTGGCAGCTCCCACCAGCTTTTCCACTGAGGTTTTCCAAATATTGTGTATCATACACAACTTTATGTTACGTGTTATTCCCTGGGCAGCCCAGGGGGAGGGAATCTCAGGGGGTTTGACTGTTGAATATCTCTGGGTATTTGTCACCAGTAATACACATGGTCCCCAAGTATTACTGACAAAGAAAAGAGAGAAATTTGCTCTAGAATGTGTTAAGAGGTATGCTGTGGATGGGGCACTAGGGGAATTACCCAGCTCTGTTTGGTGCTGCCCAGGATCTGATGGAAGTGTCCAGAACTGGGCACCAAACTGCAGGACTATGGACATAAGTGACTGAGGTGCAGGAGACAGCAATGAAAATGAGAACAAAAATGTTGGAGGGGCTGGATTTGCAACTCTTGAAAAAGAAAACTGTGGAGACAAGACAAGAAGGGTACAGTGGTATTCTGAAGGCCTGTGGGTTATCACACAGGGAACAGTGAGCTTGTGTGTCCTCAGGGACAACCACAACAGGCACTGGGTTAAGTCACAGCGAGAAAGGTGAAGAAGTTTTGTTGTCAGGCACTTGAAGAGGCTGCAGAGGGAATCTGTCCATGGTGGTTTTAAGAACAGCGCAGACACACTGAATGGGGATGACACAAAAATATCATTATAGTGTTTCAGGACAGGAGAATGGGCTAAGTGAGCTCTGGGCAGTGAGGAGGGTGTTGGGGCAGTGCCAGCACAGCCATCAGCAACCCCTGTGCTCTGGCTTCATGCCAAGGAAAAGTGTCCCAGTGTGAACAGTCTCATGTGACAGGGATAGCAAAGCAAACACCTGCAGCAAAAGAAGGAAGAAGAAATTGGTGGGAGACCATTTTCAGTGTTACAGCAACACCCAACGTGTCTGCTCAGCTGATCAACAGCATCTTCTCTCCAGTGACCAGTGACAGGACCCAGGGAAGGGCTGGAGCTGTGTCAGGGCAGGGTCAGGTTGGATCTCAGGAAAAGGTTCTTCCCCCAGAGGGTGGTTGGCACTGACCAGGCTCCCCAGGGCAGTGGGCACGGCCCCAAGGCTGCCAGAGCTCCAGGAGGGTTTGGACAACACTCTGAGGGTCAGGGTGGGATTGTTGGGGTGTCTGTGCAGGGCCAGGAGCTGGATGGATGATCCTTGTGGGTCCCTTCCCAAGGATATTCTATTACACCCTGTAACAATGTTTGGGCCGATGGCTCTGTGTGCTTTAACACTAAATCTTGTATGAAATGGATGACCTTTAAATTTCAGAGTTGGTTGGGAGGCAGAATTTTAACAACTGGATTTAAAACCATCAAGATGCATAAACCTTAAATACACCCGAAATTCCCACTGTAATTCACCTGCAGCCAAAAAGCAGCAGCACCCTTTAAACAGCACTCCACCTCATCCTGGATTCACCAGGATTTATCCTGGGGAGCAGTAACAAAGCTAAGCAAGGGATAAACACCTCCTGCCCTGTCCTTGGAACTGCTGCTCACAGAGATCAGCCAGAGGCTGAACAACCAACCTTTATCAGCCACAACCTCATGCAGGTCACACTCTCTTTTCCAGCTGGTACCTGACATTGGAATGGGCTGCCCAGGGAAGGGGTGGGGTCACTGTCCCTGGAGGTGTTTAAGGAAAGACTGGACATGGCACTCAGTGCCACGGTCTAGCTGACAAGGTGGTGTTGGGTCACAGGTTGGACTTGATGATCTCAGAGGTCTTTTCCAACCTAATTCATTCTGTAATTCTGTATTGAAGAGTGAGGACAAGCTCCTTGCCCCAGGAACTGACTGTGCCCCAGGAGCCATGATTCCCAAAGGGGTTTTCACATCATTAAAAAGCAGAAGAATGCATGTCCTTATGTGCAAAAGAACCCTTGATGTTCTGAAAATGGGACATTTAAAATGGCATGTCCCACTAGAGACATGATGGGCTCACTTCAAGGATATGGTGGAAACCTCTGTTCAGAACCAGCTCAGGAAAAGCTCAGAAAGAGAGGGGAGACTTGCATGGGACCGACAACATCCCAACCCCAAGTCAGTGAGAAAGAACAGTGGCACAGGGCCTGGTTGGAGGGCTGTCACTAGTGGTGTCCCCCAGGGTTCAACACTGGGCCCAGTGCTGCTCATTAACTTGTTCAGCAATGACTGGGATGAGGGGGTCGATGCCTCCTCAGCTGGTGACACAAAGCTGGAGCAGTGGCCGATCCCCCAGAGGGCTCAGCCCTTCAGAGGGACCTGGACAGGCTGGAGAGATGGGAGAGAGGAACTGTCTGAAATTCAACCAGGGCAAATGCAGAGTCCTGCACCCGGGGAGGAACAACCCCAGGCACCAGCACGGCCTGGGGTGACCTGCTGGAGAGCAGCTCTGGGAGAAGGACCTGGGGGTCCTGGGGGAGAACCAGCTGCCCCTGAGCCAGCAGAGAGCCCTGGGGCCAAGGAGGCCAAAGGGATCTGGGGGTGCATTAGGAAGGCATTGCCAGAAGGTCAGGGAGGGGATCCTGCCCCTCTGCTCAGCCCTGGGAGGCACATCTGGGGGCTGTGTCCAGTTCTGGGCTCCTCAGCACAGGACACACACGGAGCTCCTGGAGCTGGTCCAGCACAGGCTGTGGAGATGCCCAAGGGATGGAGCATCTCTGGGAGCAGGGAAGGCTGAGGGAGCTGGGGCTGTTCAGCCTCCAGAGGAGACACTGAGAGGGGACCTCCCCAGGGTGTGTCAGGGGCTGCAGGGAGGGGGCAGAGGATGGACCTCATGGTGCTCAACAATGGGACAAGAGGCCACAGGCAAAAACTGGTGCCCAGGAAGTTCCACCTGAACAGGAGGAAAAATGTCTGTGCTGTGCAGGTGATGGTGCACTGGGGTGGATTGCCCAGAGGGGCTGTGGAGTCTCCCTCACTGGAGATGTTCCAGAACCCTCTGGACACAATCCTGTGCCATGTGCCCTGGGATGGGCTTGACCAGGGGGATGGGACCAGATGCCCTTCTGTGGTCCCTTCCAACCCGACCCATTCTGTGACCTGGAATGGAGCATTACCTACTTCTGCCTCAACACCTTATCTTTCTGTCACCTTTATCACTTCTGCAGTGCAATAGAGAGAAGTTTCAGAAGGTGCTTTTGTGAATAACAAAGACATCCACTGAAAGCAGGAAACTCCATGGGAGTCATTTTGGGGATGGCAGCAAGTTGCTGCATCTGCTGAGCTCCTGTTCACTGGAGCACATCCACTAAACTGCAGAAATCCTGTGTTTCAGAGTTTGGTCAATAGTAAGTGCTTCCACCAGCGCTGCCTCCATACAATCCTAAACATCCACTGGACTGATTACATGACTAATACGTCTGTTCTTGAACAGGCAGCAGTCACAAGTATTGAGGCCACGTTGCTGAGAACACAGCTGTGCTGGGTAGGGCACGTCTCCAGGATGAAGGACCAACCACCGCCTCCCTAAGATTGTGCTTTATGGTGAACTTGCCACCGGCTGCCGCAAGAGAGGAGCCCCGAAGAGGAGATACAAGAACTCTGTGAAACAACATCTCAGCTTTGGCCATATTGATCATCATCGTCTACTCTGGCCTCCAACCGGGAGACATGGAGACACAGCATAATGCTGCTGCTTCCTTTGAGAACACACACAGAATCATTCTTGAGGAGAAAAGACAATGCAGAAAGAACCGTGTCTTGCCAATACCGCCTAAAGAAACTTTCCACTGTGCCTTTTGCAACCAGACTTGTCTGTCTCGCATTGGCCTTGTCAGCCATCAGCGCGTTTGTAGCAAGCATGGATAGAATCCTTCTAAAATCTTCGTTCGCGAAGCCGGGCCATGATGATGAAGCGCAGAGCGATGCACTTTGGCTGAGGACTCTTCGATGAGGGACGACGGAAGGCAGGACCTGTGATGGGTAAAGAAGGCGAGCACGGCAGCCCCTGCACCTCCGTGTCACAGCGTGGGATATCCCGCCGGCCAGAGTCAGACGCTCCGCCGCGTTCCCTCCCGGCCTGACCCGCCGCGGGGCTCCGGGGCCGTGCGGACGCGGCACCAAGGCCCCGCCATCCCGCGTCCCCTCAGCGCTCCCGCCGCCGCCCCCGCGCGTGCGCAGAGGGGGCCCCGCCCCGCACACTCACACACTCACACACACACACACACACACACACTCTCACACGCGCAGGCGCGGGCGGGGCGGGCGCGCGGCGCTGATGCAAGAGCCGAGCACGGACTGACCCCCGCGGGCTCCGCAGGCCGACAGACCGACAGACACACCGACCGACCGACCCACCCCCGGCCTCCTTCACACCCCACGGCCGCCGACATGTCCGGCGACGAGGTAAGAAGCCGCCCGCACCGCCGGGGGAGCCGCGCCCGGGGCCTGCGCCGCGCCGGCGCCGCCGCCGCCATGTGGGCGCCGGGCCTGAGGCCTGAGCGGGCGCGGCCTCCGCCCCGCGCGGGGCCGGGACGGGGGTCCCGCCGGGACGGGCGGAGGAACCGCGGCTGTGGGAAGGGGCCGCGGGTGCTGTGGAGGCCTGGAGCTCCCCGGGTGCCGCCGGCGGCCGCCCCTGGCGGGGGGAGGCCGGGGAGGGAGGCGGAGGGCCCCGCCAGCGCTTCTCGTTGTGTTCCGTGCCCTTCTGCCGTGTAGCCAGTTCGCCTACCCCTGTCTATGGAGCTTTAAATCTTGGTCTGTAACCCAGAGAACTAAATAGCCCCATCGTAACAAGCGATAACTTCAGGCTTTCCGGGTCTGCTGGTGTTGGCTCGGACACACTTCCAGGGGAGCTGATTCGTTTGTCTTTGAAAAATTCTTCAGGTGTTGTAGGTGCCGTGTGTTGGCATCTTCACTGGCCTCATTTCCCTCGCTCTCGTGGCGAAAAGGCCCGTTTTACGTGTGTGAGGTGATGGGTGACTGTGTGGCCTGGGGTGCCCTGGCTGGATCCATGAGATGGATTCATCCATGAGATGGATTCTGCTCCTGGGCTTGTGTCATCTCTCTGGTGGTGTTTCAGGTACCTTGTTTCCTTCAGAGCAAAGTGAGCACCCAAGCCTTGGAGACAGGCAGGTCATAATTTGTCGTTCGTAATAAAGAAGAAAAATTATTAATACTTTTAAAAGGAGCCGAGACTGGCTTACTCAGCTGCTTTAACATCCAGAATGAATATGCTGCAGTTCTGTGCCCCATGTGTCGTTGGAGCTGCGGTTGTGATGGCTGGGCTGTACTCTGCACTCAGCAATCCTTGCATCAGGTGCTTCCTGACTCAGGTCATCCCAGGACCATGGAGTTCATATGGAGTGCCCTGCTTTGGGTTTAGTTTAAGTGCCAGCAAGACTATTTTTCTTACATAATGAATTTTTTTTGCCATTGAGGTGATTCCTGCAATCTGTAGGACAGTGAAGTTATTACCTCTGTGGGTTGCTTTATGTGTCAGAAAATAAAGATAATAGCAGGTTGAACCTGAAGAACTCAGTGACAGTTCATGTACTGTGAGAGTCTGTGTGCCTTCCCAACATCTGGTTGTTGGGAGCAGGATAGTTTGGTATTGATGGTAAGTTGATGAAACTTTTTGAAACCTCTAAAGTTAAGGAGAGTGAAGACACATCAAGACAAATTGGCACTTTAAACTGGTGTAGATGGTACGAACTTCGTAGTATTGAATTGTAGCTTAACATTTTCAGAGCTGTGAACAAATGAAGCTCCCTGGCAGGGGCAGCACAGGCCTGGTTCGTGAGGGGAATCAGTCTGTTAACATCTGTTTGGTTTATTAAAGATCCTGCAATGTGTATAATCCCACTAGAGATGGGAAAGTTCTCTAGATCCTGTATTTTTGTGAAACTCCAGGCAATAGTGTTAGAGATTGCTGTGTTTTGGGCAAATTTAGGTGCTGATTGGTCTTAATAATTTTGCATCTCGTCATAGACATAAGTCAGTGTAGTGTAAGGATTCCTGAGCTCACCTGATCAGGGCAGGGTTGCTGTTTGCTTCCCATGCCTGTGTTTTTTCAGATGAGGAAATGGGATTTATTCGTGACTTCCATTAGAATCCCCAGCATTTGCCACTGTCACAGCAGTTCAGAGTAACCTTGGCTTCTGTCTTGACAGTTGCATTTGGACTATGAATCTTTGATACTTTTCCCCCCTCTTTTCTTTCACTTGCTAATTTCTGTACATTTGGATTTTGACTGTAGGCCTTTGAAATAAGGAGCAGGTACATGGAGCTGGATGTGAGAAAGAACCATTTGGTCCACAGAGGAGAAAACCCCATATGGGAATTTGGCTCTGAGAGCAGAAACAGGATGGGAATTCAAAACCTTTTTGCACAGGAAGAGCACGGATGTTTGATGTGTTTGGACTGAGGGCTGCAGTTCCTTCAGTAAGAAACCTCCGACATTCAGCACTTAAATGGCATCATAACTAACAAAACAGAGAAGTAGAGAAAAGGAACAAAGAAAGTTCTGAAACATCCAGCTCAGAGAGCCCAGACATGGAGTGCCCTGGTTGTCAGGCCAGTTCATTTATATCATGACTTGTTTAAGCCTGTGTGACCTAAGGCTCTGCCCTTGATGGACAAAACATTTCAGGCACAGGCCTCCTCTTCCTCCTCAGGTTGTGGGGTCTTACATCACTTTCCTGTGAGCAGGTGGCATGTTATGAGTAAGTCTTGGGTTTGCAGAAGCTTGGCTTGCCCTGGCTGGCGTGGCCCCTCAGAGCAGTGCCCTGCCCAAGGCCAGGGCCTGTTTTTAGTGCTGGAAAGCCACTCTCCTGCATCCAGGAGTTGTCCTTGAGTGTTGACTGGAGTTTAGTGTGGTTGGGCTGAAGTCACAGCCTGTCCCTGCAGACACAGGAGATCCTTTGTGGTGGTTCAGAGTGAAAGGTGTCTTTCCCTTCACAAAGGGAAGAGTGATTTGAGTTTCCTTCTTAGAAACTCTTACATCTGATCTTATGTTTGCTTCACATGAGGAAATAAAAACCTCTTCAGTCTTGCAAAGCATCTTCATGGAAATGAGTCAGGCATTGTGCTGTTCCCAAAGCTGTGGACTCTGCTGCTGGAGCAGCTTTCCTTGTGTCCCAGCAGGCTGGGGAGGTTACAGACAGTGTAACCAGTTGGACATACTCTGTGATTTCTCTGCATTACAAGAGCATGATTCACAGCAGTGTCTGAGGAAGCATCAGAGGAAAACCCTCTGGCAGAACTCTTTAGAAGATCCTTCTAGCACAGTGTGTGCAACTAAAGGCACACTTGAGCAGTGTGAAAGCCTCAGTGTGCCAAATATGTGGACACTTTTGGGATGCTGTGCTTCAGAAACCCCTGTGTGCAGTTTACTGCCTTTAGTAGAGCCTTTATGAAACATGTACTTTGCAGAAAATTGGAAGAATATCACAAGAATGTCATGTGGAGGAGAATGAGAAGTGCAAGGAAGAAATGGTTTTGTGGGGAGAGGGAAGGCACCAGACCTGCAGGGTGTAACTGAAGTTGGAGAGCTGCTCTTTGGTGAAGTGCACCCTCACTTTCCTGAGTTAGGGTGTTCATGATGCTGAATTGGAACTGTGTGAGAACACTCTTCCATTACTAGATGAGAAGAACACTGGAGAAAGTCTTATTGAGTGTCTAAAATTGTGGTGTTAAATCCATACTCTGGTGTGACTGTCTGGGCAGATGTGAGTAACAGAGCTGGCCAACAGCTGATGTCACCTTGCACTGAGATGACAAAAGTAAGAAGCATTAATGTGTTACATTAATTAAAGCATTAATGGAAAACTGGAGAGCTGGTGTATAAAACACCTCAGGTCTGCAGATGATGAATAGGTTAAAAGTGAATCTCTGAGGTCAGTGCCTTCCTCACAGTCAGACTAGGGGAATTAAGCTGCTTTGCTGGCTAAAGAGCTCATTAACAGCTTTTAATCCCTTGGTGTCTGAGGTTCAGTCTCTGGGGGGGGGAAGAGCTCAGACCTTTGCAATTCCTAGTGTTGGAGCTGAGGCAGGTCTGTGTCACCAGCCCCTTGTAGGTTTGCCTCTAGTTCAGTGTCCTTGTCAAGAGAGTTGTTGCCAGATCCTTCCTTTAATAAATCTGGAAGTTAATGTGTCTCCCAAGTGGAAGTGACTCCTGATCAGACTCTGTGCTTCAGTCTTTTGTGACGCTGAGTGTGCACAGTCTTAGTGCAAGGCTGGAGTCCAGAATGGTAATAAAATGGAGAAGGAGCTGGTAGCCAGGCTGACAAAGAGTCACAGCTTTAATGGGTTTTCAGCTGAACTCATAACTAGATAATACTTATAACTGGATGGCAGGAAACTTGGACTACAGGAAAAGCAGCTGAAGCTGTAAACTGTCAAGCAGGTCTCCCCTTGCAACTGATAAACAGTTGAGATCGAAGGCAAGGAACAGTTTGGGAAACAGAGGGAATGGTGAGAGAAACTTCCAGGTGTTCTAAATATGAAGTGGCAGGTGATTATTGTGCAGCTGAGGAGCTCTTTGACTTTTCCAGATGATTTTCGACCCTACTATGAGCAAGAAAAAGAAGAAAAAGAAGAAGCCCTTTATGCTGGATGAGGAAGGAGGAGGAGATACACAAACAGAGGAGACTCAGCAATCAGAAACAAAGGAAGTTGAACCAGAGCCAACAGAAGACAAAGACGTGGAAGCAGATGAAGAAGACAGCAGGAAGAAAGGTAAGATGAACTCTCCACGGTGGCATTTTGAGACTACAAGCCCTGTGTCAAGAGTTTGGCATCCCAGGGTGTAATTCCAGAGCCCTGGTTTGTTCTCAGTAATCTCTGCTGCCTGTTCAGAGGGCACATTTCCCTCCTGCTTGAAGTCACATTCACAGACATCCACCAAGCTCCCAGTGCTTATGTAATTTCCATTTTCCTGACTCAAACAGTCTTTTTGTGTGAGGCAATGAAAAGAGACTCTCCAAAAGAGCGAGGGTGAAGTTTCACATGTTCCACATGCAGTAATTCCACAATTACGGTTCTTTTTCATTGGAATGATTAAGCAATAGTGTGAATAACAGAAACATGGTTTAAAAGGTTTCTAGGTTTTTAGTAAGTGTGAATGTGATAACTGGAGTGTTCTTTGGAATCTTTTAGGAAATAAGTGTGTGATTGTGTATATAAGCTTACTTTTTAAATTGAGGCCAATGGCATTTCAAGATGACCTGATTCAGGGAGTTCTGTTCACTTAAATCCAGTTTGTTGGTAAAATTGGCTCCTGCTGTAGACCAAAGAAACTATACCTTCCTCCTACAGTTTTCTTATTTTTATCAAGCATCTGTAATGACAAAAGTGACTTAATTTCTCTTGTACAATAAAAAGAAAGATTAAACACTTAAAAATCAGAAGATGCAGGTAGAAGATGCAGAAACTGAAACAGTACTGAGGTATTTTGGGTCAGAGGGGAACGATCTCTTATAAACCTGGAGGATATCCATACAGATCATTGCTCATGTCTTACTGGAATGTTTTAAAGATTTGGATATAAATTAGAAACCTTAAGTTCTGAACTGTTTCTTCAGTTATACTGGTTTAATCAATCTTTTGGGTTTTTTTAGATACAACAGATGACTTGGATGACTTAAACTTCTTCAATCAAAAGAAAAAGAAGAAAAAAACAAAAAAGATATTTGATATAGATGAAGCAGAAGAAGGTGTAAAGGTTTGTTTACATAACTAGGCCATCCTGACTATGGTGAAAACTTTCTTGCTTTCTTTTTCTTTGGCTTGGCAGTGCAGGAGTTGTTTTAAATCTGTTGCTGAAACTTTACATATCTTTCACATGCAGCAGGTTCTGATGAACACGTTCCTCAAAACCTGACTGCTCTGCACAATCAGCAATAGTTCTGCAATCTGGAGTAAGGGCTGATTTGCCTCCAAGTTAATTGTCTTTTGGGGTTAGAGAAGTAAGTGGATGTCAGAAGCCATGCATAGAACAGTCCTCCAAAGGCCAGCCCTGCAAATAAAGTGCACACACCTGCCAAGAACTCTGTTTTCCCTCTGGTGTTGTCTTTAGGAAGGATTGGCTCCTGTGCCATGTTCCAGAAGGTGTAGGAGATATTTTTACTCTTCTGGAGTTTTATTCCAAGCGGTGTTTTTGTATCACATGTCACTGGCAAGCCCAGAGAGGACAGAGAAATGTTATGCTACATGTAAACCCCCACTTCAGATTCTGCCCTTTGGGGAAGGAAATGTCCTTCTGATCTACCCCAGACAGACAAAATACTTGCTCTGTGTTCTCCCCACGTGCAGAACTGTGGTAATAAGCTGGAGTAGCTGCAGGAAGCACAGCTTTGCCTGCTGGGGAGGGTGTTTAGTTCCCTTATGCCCTTAAATGGCTGTTGCCTTTGAGTATAGCATGACTTTGTCCTTGAAGTCAGACCAGAGGGTAAAAATCTGGCCCTGCTTGTGGTAGAAGTGCAGGACTCTCTTCAGCATCCTTAATTCCATTGTTCCCTGTTGAGTTCCAGGGCTGTGGTGGATGTTACCAGTATCCACCTCGTACAGTGTGCCCCTCGTGGTGTTTGTGATGCTGTGCAGTGGGGATTGGTGTTTAATGCTCTGAACTGTAGTCCTGTTTCTTTGCAGGAATTGAAAATTGAAGGAGATGTGCCAGAGGCAGTAGAACCTGAAGATGACCTTGATATCATGCTGGGCAATAAAAAGAAGAAAAAGAAGAATGTGAAGTTTCCAGATGAAGATGAGATAATGGAGAAGGATGAAGGTAGAAGTATAACCTAGCTCAGTGAGGTGCTGAAAGGGAAATGTAGTCCATCTTGTAGGTGAATAAGTTCTGTTCAAGTGCCTTTTTTGTTCCAAAAGTCACTTTATTACCTTTACTATTATATTTATCAGAAAAACATCCTGTATGAATTTCCCACTAGTGCTGGTGTCCCTTGTAGACAAACAGAGAAGACTTGAGTCCACACCTTAGTGGAATCTTCTTTGATGTCCCTTTTAGAAATACTGTAAGCATGAAGTTAAACAATGTTTCTTTTTTTTTAATGAATCCCCAAAACCTTCCCTTACAGCATTTGAGGATGAAGACAGCAAAAAAGACGATGGAATTTCTTTTAGCCTTCAGTCAGGACCTGCATGGGCAGGCTCGGAAAGGGACTACACATATGATGAGGTAACGTTCCAAAGGCTTCTGAAAAACATTGTCCGTGTCCATCTGCATCAGTAGAGCCTTATTTTGCCTATTTTTAACCTAAAGGACTTGTATTCAGAGGGTCAGGAACAGAAAAACAACAAAGCACGTGTTCTATCACAGTTAATTATCACATGGGGCAGTATTGGTGATAGCTCAGACCCCTCTGCAGATGGGCTGGGGTGCTGGTAATTGTGAAGCAAACCCTGGGGGAAACAGTGTTTAAGATTTTGCATTTATCAGAGCATTTGCAGTGTGTTAGTTTTGCATTTATC
>NW_020897756.1:4751726-4908889 GCF_003984885.1 Neopelma chrysocephalum | reverse complement strand
TTTGCAGTGTGTTAGTTTTGCATTTATCAGAGCATTTGCAGTGTGTTCCAGAGCACGTGAGGAAATGCTGATGGGCAAAGACAGTGTGATACTCACTGTGAATGCTGGTTCAAGTGTTTTTGGAAGTGAGGGGCTCACCTGAGAAATTCAGGCTGCTCATGGCTGTGAATCCCTTCTCTTGCAGCTGCTCAATAGAGTTTTTAACATCATGCGGGAAAAAAACCCGGACATGGTGGCTGGAGAAAAACGGAAATTTGTCATGAAGCCCCCCCAGGTTGTGAGAGTAGGGACCAAGAAAACATCTTTTGTCAACTTCACAGATATCTGCAAATTGTAAGTGTGCTCTTTGGATTTCCCAGGAATAGCAGATGGATTCTGTGCTCGTGGCTGGGGTGTTGAAGGGATGTTTTCTGGCAAATCAGGAGTGAAGCTATTTTAGTCATTACCTCTGCATTTCTCTGGGAGAAGATATTTATGAAAATGATGTATTGAGATAATTTCTTATTTTATACTTGAATTAGGACAGTGGCAGGGCTGCTACATGGGCCTCTTGGACTGAAACTTTGGGAGTTCATTGACCTTTATCAAGTCCAGTCACCAGTGATATTTATTTGCAAGTGTTGAGCAGGAGTGTGGGGAAAGTTCTTTCTAATTTGAGCTGACTACAAATACTGTTCTCTTGGTAAATGGTCTGGAGTCCAGTAATGTTTTCCCACTGTTTTCTGCAGTGCTTTCTTAATTATGTCTTGTGAAGGCAATTCTGTTCTTTTTGAGCACTTCTGGGAATGCAGCTCTGATTGGTTCCATGTGTGTGCCAGAAAACAGTCCTGCTGAAATCCCACTGAAGATCTGGGCATTGTACTAAAAGGGAGTTTTAATGGTAGCTACTAACATTTTTTTCAGGGGATGGGAGAGTAAGAATGGAAAATCTCAAATAGAAAACTTATTTTCAATAGTTACTGTAATTGTGAGTTTGGTTTGGGGGGGAATGGTGGAGGGTTTTTTTGTGTGGACTGATCAGGTTTCTTGTGTCCTTGGCCACTGTCTTTGGTGCAGATCCTCTGGCACTGCCCCCTTTTAGACTTGATAATTTTCCCCCTGCCATTCCTGTATAAATACCAGGTTTATTGGAAGGGGGAAGGCTAAACATACTCTTCCTTTGTTTTTAGATTACATCGTCAGCCCAAACATCTCCTGGCATTTTTGTTGGCAGAATTGGGTACAAGGTAAGGCTGCTGGGCTGTGTTTTGTAGTGATACATAACAAATGCCCATTTGATTGGGCTTTGGAGTCTCCTGTGCTCCAGATGACTTAAAAAATTAGAAACCAAAATGTGACAAAACATTCCATTTACTACATTAGAATGTTTAGAAGATGATGTTATTGCTCATATTACACCTTACTAGAGAGCTGTGTTAATTCTCAGCTCGAAGTTCTTCTGATTAGGAACCTTAACTGAGCTGGGGTTTGCTTTTGCTTGGGCAAAACTTCCTGCAGGATTTTAAATGCCTTCAGAATTCTGCATTTTTTTCCCCCAAAGCAACTCAGTTTTACTCTTCCCTTGAGGAAACACACTGTTACCTCACTTCGTGTTCATGACTTGTTTTAACACTTCACATCTTCTGCAAATCAACCCATTGATATATTTATTTTTTTTTCTTTTAAATTAGTGGCTCAATAGATGGTAACAACCAGCTTGTAATCAAAGGAAGATTCCAGCAAAAACAGATAGAAAATGTCTTGAGAAGATATATCAGTAAGTAGAACTCCCTTTGCCACTACAGATTTCTCTCAGGCCCGTGTGTGTGGGCACAGTGGACAGTCTGGGCTAAGAAGCCACAACTTTGCTTTATGCAATATGGAATAATTTATGAAATAATTCAAATACTGGTGGCTCTGCCAGGGTTACAGTAACCACACATGTCATATGCTGTCATGCATTAAAGCATGCCAAGGAAAACAGTGAGAGCATTTGAGAACTGCTTGTTTTCATTTCTTGGCTGTGATGAGGACTATGGCAAACACCAGTAATTGTTAATTTTAAAGTCTGTTGCACACATTAATTAGCAGATGCAGTGTGTGTGTCACTGCTGGGCAGAGGACTCATGTCCACATTGCATGTAACAAAATATTTAGTGCTGTGTCTGCCCCAGACTTGCTGACACCTGGGAATGCTGCTTCAGCAGAGGAACTGTGGGAACAGCAGTGGGAAGCTTTAACTGGTAATTATTTTCAAAATACCAGTGTCAGTGTGATGCCTTAGAACACATATAGATTTTAGCACAGCTTTTTAGCACTTCAGAACTTTTAGCTAACCACCCTTTGTACCAAATTTTTGAAATATTGTTTAATATTTCTTGTCAAGGATTTCAATAGAGATTTTCAGCAAGGCAGAGAATGTCTTGTTTGTAGAGAATGTACCTAGAAGGGGAAGGGACACATTGGTTGATATAACCTAGTCAAAACTACTCAGAGAGGACCCAGAGGCCTTGACATTGGTCCAAGCAGAGGATCATGATGAAGATGAAGGTGGGAGGAAGGGGTGGTCTTTTTGAGACCCCCCCCCAACTCAGGAGGTGTTGCCTGAGGGAGATCCCATGGGATGGACTATTTGGGAACTGGGTGTAACCCATGATGTGATGATTAAATATTATAAGCAGCTAGTGTTCTAAAATTGTGAGGCCTCTGCTGTGTGGGGGGCAATATGTATGTTGTGCTCTTAAAGAACTGCTCTTTACCTTCCTATATTTAAAATTGTCCAGAAAATGTTTTCTTCAATTTTAGGCAACAAGTGCATAATGTACAGTATGAAACCTCATCTTTATTAACCTGGGAATGGGGGGGACAATTTTTAGAATTTCATAGTAAGCCCTTCTCAGTTAGCAGATGCTTTTGAGCAGGGTTTCAAGAATAAAGGCTCAAGAAGTTGTGATTTGTCTGCATTATCTTTTAAATGCTCTTTACCTTTCTATACTCAGAATTCCCTCAAAACTGTGCAGAGAATTATTTCTTAGATTTTAGGTAACAAGTGCATATGAAACCTCATCTTTATTAACCTGGGAAGAGGGGGGCAACATTTAGAATTTCATAGTAAGCCCTTCTCAGTTAGCAGATGCATTTGAACAGTGTTTCAAGACAACTGTTTAAAGGCTGAAGAAGTGGTGACTTGTCTGCATTATCTTTTAAATGCTCTTTACCTTTCTATACTCAGAATTCCTTTAATTAAAGAACTGCTCTTTACCTTTCCATACTCAAAACTGTCCAAAGAATTTTTTCTTAGATTTTAGGTAACAAATGCATAATGTACAGTATGAAACCTCATCTTTATTAACCTGAGAACTGCAGGCAACTTCTAACTTTTCATAGTAAGCCCTTCTGAGTTAGCAGATGCATTTGAAATGTTTCAAGACTAAAGGCTCAAGAAGTGGTGATTTTTCTGCATTATCTTTTAAATGCTCTTTACCTTTCTGTGCTCAGAATTCCTTTAATTAAAAAACTACTCTTTACCTTTCTATACTCAAAACCATGCAGAGAATTTTTTCTTAGATTTTAGGTAACAAGTGCATACGAAACCTCATCTTTATTAACCTGGGAACTGGGGGGGCAACTTTTGGATTTTCATAGTAAGCCCTTCTGAGTTAGCAGATGCATTTGAACAGTGTTTCAAGACTAAAGGCTCAAGAAGTGGTGATTTTTCTGCATTATCTTTTAAATGCTCTTTACCTTTCTATACTCAAAACCGTGCAGAGAATTTTTTCTTAGATTTTAGGTAACAGGTGCATACGAAACCTCATCTTTATTAACCTGGGAACTGGGGGGGGGCAGTTTTGGGTTTCCACAGTAAGCCCTTCTGAGTCAGCAGGTGGATTTTAACGGTGTTCTGGGTCTAAACGCTCCAGAAGTGATGCCTTTATGTGCCTGATGTTTAACTGCCCCATTGTTCCTCCCCTCAGAGGAGTATGTCACCTGCCACACGTGTCGCTCCCCGGACACCATCCTGCAGAAGGACACCAGGTTATACTTCCTGCAGTGCGAGACCTGCCACTCCCGCTGCTCCGTCGCCAGCATCAAAACAGGCTTCCAGGCTGTCACAGGCAAGAGAGCCCAGCTCCGTGCCAAAGCTAATTAGTCTGCTAATCACCACTGGATTGTGCACAGTGTTCTGGGGAGGTGGCACTGGACAGGTTTCCAGGAGCGGAGTGACCGTTGCGTTAAAACGAGATTGTAAAAACCGCGAGAAATTTGGCTTTTGGTTGGTTGGGCTGTGAAACCCTTGCAAGATGCAGATCCTCAAGCTGTTCACATACATTTGCTCATTGAATATATTTTACCAACTGTAAGGAACGTGATGGGAAAGGAGGTGCTTTTTAATCCGTTCAGACTTCTGTAAAAGACGAGATAAATTAAAGATACTATAACAGTGAGTGTCTTGGATTTGGATTTTTCCTTCAGTTTCCTCTCTCAGCACTGGTGGGAATGGTTGGTGTGTTGTTCTGCAGATCATGTCACTGAACTATGTCCAAGACCCAGAATGAAGATTAAGGTAGAGGTTATTTTGCTTTTCCCTAACAAGCTGATTTTTAGTTAGGCTGTCATTAAACAGAGAAACCAGTCCCAGAGTCACAGGGCTGTGCCAGCATGAGACCTGCTTGTGCTTTTACACCCTTGGGTGCACAGACAGGGACAGCAGGACTTGTTGGTACTGCTTCCTTAGGCAAAAAGTAGCTCTGAGAGACTTCAGACACCAGATGGATGCTGAATCTTAACACAGAATCAGTAAACTGTACTGTAAGTTTTCATAGTGTCATAGTACTAAAGTTTGCAATTTCTAATAGAGAAATATTTATATTTCTGAAGTCCTGCACTCTTCATCACTTTAAAATGAATCTAAATGCAGCAAAAAAAATTTTAAAAGTAAGTCTAAATGTCATTGTGTGATGGCTGCAACCCAGTCTTCTATAAATCTTGAATTTACAGAAGATGCTGCCAAGTAGTTTGAGTTCCAAATTAACACATTTTGCTTCGGGATCATCTTGAGCACTTCCCTCTGTTCACAGTCTGTCAGGAATCTCGAGGGGACACACTCAGTGCTGTCCCTGCTGGTCTTCCCAGTCAAGCACAAAGATGCACATGGGGAGTTAAGTCCCTCCTGGGGACCTTAAGGGGGGTCAGTTGTCCCTTGATTGCCAAAGTGCCACAGGGTGAGGGGAAGGTGTCACAGCACCCACCCCTGCAGGTGAGCACAGCAGCCTCCTCCCCAGGGAAAGTGCTCATTCTGGATGCAATTCCTCCAAAATCAGGAACTTGAAAGGTTTGTACTAAGTTATAACCTTTGTTAATACAGAGCACAGCCTTGCTGGGAAGTCACTCACTTGCTATTTGCAAACTTGACAGCACTGTAAGGCAAGAATCAAGGTTTTATGGTTGGTTTCTTAAAAAACATTTTGAATTTCAAGTGAGCTATAACAATGTTGGATGTATCTTAAAGTGAATAAAGCCAGGATCAGTGCCTCTTGTAACATTGTTGTATTCTTGTTTCTTCCTCTTGTTTCTGCTCCTCCTGCTGGGAGTAACCCTTTTTGGAGAAGTGCTAGTTGCCTTTTTGTGTTGGTGACTTGCTGTTGGGACACACTAAAATAGCTGAAGAAAAATTATACTTTCTGTTTCTACTAACTGGCTTTTTCCTGGGTCAAATGCCTTTAACATACTTAAATACAGTGTGGCTGCTGTATTTTAGTGCATTAAATACAAAGTTTGATTTCAGTATAATTGGATCAACAAATCCAAATTAATAAAGGAATAAATAATTGTTCAAACCTCTTACTTTTGAGCTCTGGCTTGCAAGGAGAGCTTTATAGGTATATTTTATAGATGGATTTTGAGACTGCATGAAATCCTGATGGCTAATATTGGAGTGCAACAACTTGAGTGGAGACTCAGGAATAACCTCCCTGATGCAGGAAAAGTCATTTCTAGGAGCAGATACCAGTTGGGTTTTATTTTTTTAGAAAAAGCTCCTTCCAGTGTGTCCATTCCAAAAGTGATGTATGAACACAGATGCCTCTTGCTGCCTGTAAGGCTGATGTGAGCTTGGAGTGTGGAGGCAAAAAAGACAAGTTTCTGCTTGAGCTGGCTCTGAGAGAGCAGCTTAAGGAGGGGGTTCTAAGGAGGGGGTGGCTGTGTTTGCCCTGGCTCTGCCTGCAGGCATCTTTTGGGAGGCAGACAGAGCTGTGCTGCTCCAGGGTTTCTTTCTCTGAGCTGGAAATTGGCTGTAAGGAGATGGGGGAGGCAGATTTTAGGCACTGGGGAGCAGGATGGAGTCCCTGTGTGAACAAAGGGCTGGGCTGGTTCTCTCCATGGCTTCTGCCGTGCCCAGCTCTCCTTCACCTTATCCAGTTAGTCTGAGCTCTTGTAGGTCTGTTCCAGCAGCAAAGGTGAAACATCTTCCAGTCCAGGACAGAGAAATCTGGGTCTTGTCTCTGGATTTCCTGGGAGAACTTAACAAAAGAAGTTGTGCTGTGGTCAGGCAGCCTGAAATTTTGATACCCTTCGAAGAATAATCTCTTTATACCCCCCTTCTGGCAGTTAAATGCTTTTTTCTGTGCTGTGGAGTCAGAGGGTTGTGACTCAGAGGGTTGGGGGCCTTGCTCAGGTCACTGGAACAACCCAACATCTCCTGGCCTGTTGAGCACAAACAGTGGGATCAGCTGCCCTCATGTGCTTCTGCCCCGCTGGAATAACTGCTGGGTATCACCAGAATAAGGGAGAATGAGCTCTTTTGCTGGAAGCTTCTGGCCAGAGCAAGGATTTAATCAACTTCTATAACCAGAAATGGTGTAAAAGGAGGAGCAGTTTCTAAAATGTTTCCATTGAGGGCGGGGCATTTCTGGTCCTTCCCAGGCATTGTGTGTTGTGTCCTCCAGGCAGGGACACCACACCCCGAGATCCCTGGGTTGTGTCAGCCGGGGGGCAGCTTGTCAGGGAGGCCTGGGCACCCGGGAATGTGAGCAAGGAGAAGAAAAAGCAGATTTTCCAAGCTGCTGCAAACAGGACAGGGTTTGTCAGGAATTGTGGGGGGTGTTGTGCTCTAATCAGGTGAAAGTGCCTGTGATGGTGTCTGGTGGGGGAGGGACAGGAATAGAAACAACAGGAAAGCTCTGAAAGTCCAGAAAATAGGAAGTTGAGTGTGATTCTGACAGCTAAAGATCGTTAGAACTTACCTGTTAATCTTTCCCATAACATTTCTCCAGCTCTCTGTTCTGCACCTCTGCTCAGTTTTATCCTAGAGGTTTATTCCAGACCACTGGAAGAGCATCCAAGGAAGTGAGAGGCCAAGCTTTGAGACACAATTGAAAGCAGATGTTGAACAGAAAACAGCAGCTGCACAAGAACTACCAGTTCAGCTTCAGCCTGGACAGACAGCAAACTGCAAAGCCACATCAGCTTCCAAGAGAATTGTTTGCTTTTCTGCTTCTGAGTTGTTCTTGCCGTGGTGGAGGGCAGTGCTTGTTGTCTGAGGAGATTACCTGGGTCAGAGACAGTGGGGAGGTATCAGGACAAGCCTGTCCCCCTGAAAGCCTTCCTTGGTTTTTCCAGCAGTGCCAAGGGGTCTGCAGAGGTTTGTATTCCCACAAAGTTCGTGGGGATCCAAACCTGGGCTTGGTTGGACCTGTCTGGCTCTGCCCTCATATATAGAGACATTTTGGCAGTTCCCCTGTGTCACAGCTCACTCTGGTTCCAGGTGTCTGTCCACCTTGGAAAGGCTCTTCTGAAGAGGCTCTAATTTGGGCTAAAAGGATTTTGGATGAACCGTAAAATCCCGTGGCAGGGAAGGGAGCACAGCTCCAGGGGTCCTTTCCCTCAGGTGCAGGGAGCTGAGGGAGCAGAAGGGTTGCTCTGAGCCTCATGATAGGAGAAGGGAAAAGGCTTTTTTGAAAGAAGATATTACTTGAAATGTCTTCCTCCTAAAGAGAAACATCTTTCCCCAAGACAAACAGCTTCAAGGGCTGTTGCTGATCTTTAACATGCACTATTCCATCTGTACAAGCCTTTGGATTGAAGGGACCTCACCCAGCTTCAGTTCCTTGGCTAAGAAATCTGGTGGGTTTAGCTCTTTGCTTATTTTAGCTATTTTATTATTCATTATTATTAATTAATTTCAGCTTTTTCGTTATTTTAACTATTCCAAAGGTGAAGACAGGGAAGTGCCTCCAGAGGCAATTCAGCCAGTCTTAGTTTTTTCAGAAAGAGCCTGGGGAGACACTGCTTTTGCTGTAGGTGTGTAACCATAGATGAATATAGATAAGCTCTATGTACATATTCACACAGGTATCATACATATATACACTGTCCATTCTCATCTATTCTGTGTAAAACCATGGCTGAGCCTGTGCTGCCAGTCTCTGTCCCAAGCCCAAGGGAGCAGACACAGTTCTTTATCCAGAAGCAGAAATTCCAGCTGGCCCTGGAAACAAGGCCATGATAAACTGATAAAATTGGCTTTTCCTTGCAGGAAGAGAAATACTTTCTCCCTTCCCTCCTGCTTGTGTCTCTAAGACCAGGCCCACTCCTTAATGTTCGTCCTTTTTGCACACTGCAAACAAGGGCAGAATTCTGAGATAACACAGTCATCACCTTCCATCTGGGTTAGGAGGCATTTTTCAGTGGAATACCCAGCAGAAATGTGTGGAACCTCCCTCCCTCTTCAGCCTCTTGCATCGTCCTCAGTGGCTCTCTGGGCTCACAGAGGTGTTGGGGTTTGTAACAGAGGCAGCTTCCTTAATTCTCCGTTCTGCAGGAAAGCAAATTAGTTTTAAAACCTCTGTTTCTTCCCCCAGCCCTGCTTTGGGTAATTATCCCATTGTTCCCATGCATTTCTCTCTCCCATGTGGAAGCATTTCACTGGGGGTGGAGCAGGACCTTGTGATTGTCACCAGTGTCAGGTGACATGGCTGGATCACAGAATCCCAAAATGGTTTGGGTTGGAAGGGACCTTAAGGATCATCCAATTCCACCTCCTGCCATGGGCAGGGACACCTTCCACCAGCCCAGGTTGCTCCAAGCCCCGTCCAACCTGGCCTTGGACACTTCCAGGGATCCAGGGGCAGCCACAGCTTCTCTGGGCAACCTGTGCCAGGGCCTCCCCACCCTCACAGGGAAGGATTCCTTCCCAATATCCCACCTAACCCTGCCCTCTGGCAGTGGGAAGCCATTCCCCTGTGTCATAGAATCACAGAATCATAGAATCAACTGGGTTGGAAGGGACCTCCAAGATCATCAAGTCCAACCCTTGATCCAACCCCGCCGTGGTTCCCAGCCCATGGCACTGATGCCACATCCAGTCTCACCTTAAACACCTCCAGGGACAGTGAATCCACCCCCTCCCTGGGCAGCCCATTCCAATGGCTGAGCACTCTCTCTGTAAAGAATTTCTTCCTAATGTCCAACCTAAACCTGCCCCGTGTCCTGTCACTCCAGGCCCATGTCCAAGGTAGGATCTTGGTGCTTCTAACATGGCTTTACTATCTGCTGACAATATTAATTTTCATTTTGAAAGGAAAAGGGAGATTTCTTGCCTTTGTTACAGGGAGAGCAGTCAGATGTGGTTAATTTTGAGAATTAGGCACAAAGGGCAAGTAAAAAATTTCCAGTTGCTTTTTGTTTTGTGGCCTGCCATGTCTCTGTCTTGCTCAGGGCCCTCACAGCCTGTCGCAGGCCTTGTGCCGTGTTTTTGTTCGGCACTAAAAGAACCTTTTTTTCCACCACACGTGTGAAAAAATTAAAATGGAGCTTAAAAACCACTTTTCTCTGCTGCCTTGTCCCCACACCTCCCAACACCCCCAGCCAGCAGAGGGAGGAGGAATTGCTTTCTCTGTTCTTCTGAAGGAGTGGGGTCCTCCTCTGGGGTCCTCCGGGGGTGCTGATTCAGGCTTTGGGCTGTGGGTGCTGTTGAGGTTTCCCTCTTGGTGAGAGGCTGTTAGGGGCTGGCTGGGGGGTCTCCAGTATGTTCTGTCCGTGAGTGTTTATAATTCCAGGCCTTCTCCACTTTCCCAAATTCATTTCAGCTCTGTGCTGAAGGACTTTGTTTCCCTCTCCACTTTGTCCTGGCTGAGGGAGGTGCCCATCAAACCCTGCCCCTGACCAGGACAACCCCTGTGCCTGCACAGTGAGGAGTGTGCTGGGGCTTGGGGGTCTGTCTGCACCTCGGGGAGGTGCTGTGGGCACACAGGGGCCTCCTGAGCTGGCCAAAAGCAAGGATGCTTTGGCCTTTGGGGATGAAGAGGGTCTTCCGAGCAGTGGTGTGTCAGAGACTGAAACGGTTCATGATTTATGCGTTCTAGGATTGCCAAGGGACTTTTGCAGGCTTCTGCAGGACTTCTGCATTATACCTCTGATGGCCCATCAAAGGCCCCTCACGGGAACTCTGCACAGGCCCAGGAGATGTTGGAGGGTCGTGACAATGGCCCGTGACACCATCCATGAATATAATAACTCATAACTTCTTTGAGTGTGGGGGCTTCACTCCTTCACCCCCAACAGATCAAGGCCACCACTTCAACTGACAAACTGACAGACATGGGAGCTGCAACTACCAAGTTCCATTGCTGGACCCCATGGGCAGTGACTATATACATCTTTCCACTCTCAACTTTTCTTTCTCTTACTCTCCCTTACCCTTATCCTGTCTTTCCTTCTCTCCCTTATGCATTTTCCCCCCAGGGGTTATCCCTATGATAAATGATATAGATGACAACAGCCAAAACACTAACATACCTGTTCAAACAAAATTGTTAAAATGAACCCTACCTATATGTGTTTAAAATAAACCCTACCTAGATATGTTTTCAGACACTGATTATTCAGTGTCGTTTCACTCTAATCGACCCCAAGGGAATTATTGATAAGAACCTGGGTTACCCCCCTTTTTCCTGGGGTGGGTTGTAACACGGGCTGGGGCCGAGCTGGAGCACAGGGTGAGGGTCAAGAGGGGATGTCCCAGCTGAGCTGCCAGGCCTGTCCCCCTGACCCGGAATGGCTCGGGATCATCCAGCAGGAGGGAGCTCCAAGCAAACACCAGGAGTGTTGCACTGCTGTGGCCCTGCCCCCCTCTCCCACCCGGGCTGCCCCCCCTGCATCCTGAGCCTGGCAGGGAAAATTATCCACCTGGAATGGCACCAAGGAGAAGGTGCTGAACCAGAGTGTTATAAAGGGTTTTCTTGCTGGACTGGAGCAGCACATCCATGGACTCCTGGCTGAGTCCTTTCAGCATCACTGTCCCTGCCCTGGGTGTGTTTTCCTGGCAGGGGATGGATGGACTCCACCAGGAGCCCTTGGGGTTCTCCACCACATCTCCAAAGGTTTCTGAAACTTTCTTGAGAAGAGGAAAAAGATGGAATTGAATGTCCTGCAGATAACAGAAGGACAATGCAGGAGGGATATAACCACTGTCCCAGAGACAGCAACTGGCTCTTAAAAATCCCCCAAAGAATGGTCCTGTTTCAGCTGCAGTAACTGAAGTGTTTCCAAAGCACTGATGGACTGGAACTGTGATGCTTATCGCAGTTAATGGAAGTTATTAAATCACTGGAGGCTTTTGTTACATCTCTTGACTCAAAACTGAATGGTTACAGGCGTTCTGGCCCCACAGAGTGTCTTTCCATGTCCAGAAACACATGGAAGGAGGATCTGGGGATGGGGTAACCCTGCTCTGTTGCTCTAATGAGTGCCCAGACCAGCGTGTGAAAGGCAGAGCACCAAAGCTTCCTGCACATCTGCTCATCCCAGCCAGAGCAGCACATCCGAGCCCAAAGTGTGTTGGCCACCCCAGACACTCCCTGTTTCCTTTGCTGAGGTGCAGGGATGGCAGTGGGGTTGGAGGCTTTGGGTTTGTTTCCAACCAAGGCCACGCTGCTCTGGCCACCAAACACTGACGGGACGGCAACAAGCAGAGCAGCAAGTGTGGGAAGCCAGGAGAGGTCCAGGACACTTGGGAATGGGATCTTCCCTCTGTGGGGGGCTGGGGAAAGCCTTTAACAAAGGCTTTTTTTTTTTTTTCCCAGTTCACCCCGTGGAAACTGTGTGTATGTTCAGTTCTGCTGCTCGGTTCATGTCGGTTGTTTTAATTCAGAATACGCAGATGTTGAATTAACTGTTGCCTTGGGGGATGTTCTGGGGAGAATGGAGTGGCCCAACCCTTGTCTTCCCACAGCCCAGCAGGGCAGGGACGATTGCAGGGAGTGACTCTGTGGGGACACAGGACCGTGGAAAAGGAGGTTGGATGCAAATAGGGTGGGAGCCCTTTACATTCATTGAAGAGCTAATGAGATCTGACACATCTCTTTGTGCCATGGATATTTAAAGGCCTTGGGGAGGACCACACATCTTTCTGTGAGCCAGGACAGTCCTAAAGGCCCAGGAGCTGCCTGTCCCTATGTGCTAAGAGATGAGATGATGGGAAAGAAAACTTGCCCGGCTGAACATTTGGCTGGAACTGAGTTAAAAAGGAGAGTTTTTGACCCTTGGAAGAAGGGCCGGGCAACTCAGGAGGGCTACAAGGGTGTCTGGAGTTATGAAGGCACAAAATTAGATGGGTCAAGTAGAACTTAATCTGGTTACTGCCATAAAAGAATAAAAAATGCTGCTGTAAATACATCAGCAACAAAAGGAGGGCTAAGGAGAACCTCCATCCTTTGTGGGGTGCAGGTGGGGGTTGGTCTCTTTTCCCAGATAACAAGTGATAGGACAAGAGGAAATGGCCTCAAGTGGAGGTTTGGATTGGATATTGGGAAAATTTCTTCACTGAGAGGGCGGTCAGACATTGGAACAGGCTCCTGAGGGAGTGCAGGAGTCACCTTCCTGGGAAAGGGGTGTGGATGTGGCACTTGGGGACATGGGTTAGTGGTGGCCTTGGCAGTGCTGGTGGAATGGCTGGACTCACTGATGGGAAAGAAGGAAAGGAAGAAAGGAAGGAAGAAAGAAAGAAAGAGAGAGAGAAAGAGGGAAAGAGAGAAAGAGGGAAAGCGAGAAAGAAAGAAAGAAAAAGAAAGAAAGCAAGACAGAAAGAAAGAAAGAAAAAGGAAGAAAGGGAGAAAGAGAGAAAGAAAGGAAGAAAGAAAGGAAGGAAGAAAGAAAGAAAGGAAGAAAGGGAGAGAAAGAAGGAAAGAGAGAAAGAGACAAAGAAAAAGAAAGAAAGCAAGCAAGAAGACAGAAAGAAAGAAAGAAAAAAGAAGGAAAGAAAAAGAAAGAGAAAGAAAGAAAAAAGAAAGAAAAAAGGGAGAAAGAGAGAAATGAAGAAAGGGAGAAAGAAAGAAAGGAAGAAAGGGAGGAAGGACGAAAGAAAGAAAGAAAGAAAAAGAGAGAAGAAGAGAAAGAAAAAAGAAAAAGAAAGAAAAAAGAAAGAAAGAAGAAAGAAAAAAAAGAAAGAAAGAAAGAAAGGAAGAAGGAAAGAAAGAAAGGAAGAAGGAAAGAAACAAAGAAGGAAAGAAAGAAAGAAGGAAAGAAAGAAATAAAGAAAGAAGGCTCTTTCTTGACCTGAGAGGACTTTTGCAAGGTCAGTGGTTCTGTGACTGCCCTTCCTGGGGCTGTTCTGTGCCAGCACAGTGTGGTTTGGGCTGGGTGGGGGCTGTGGGTCCATCCCTGGGCTCTGGGTGTGCATCACCTTGTTCCCGTGCCTGGGAAGGTGGGATGTGGACACTGGAGCAGGAGGTGACTGTGCTCAGGCAGCACTTGGGCAGCACCAGTGGCTTTGCCCCCTGGGCCTGTGTGTCACATAAACACTCTGCAGCCCTTGCACCTCCTCAGCCCCAGCTGCTCTGGCCCCTGTGCTCTCACAGCCTGTCCCCAAAGCTGTGCCCTGTGTGTCCCTGCAGTGTCCCCTGTGCCCTGGCAGGGGGGACCCTCCCTTCCCCTGCCCTCTGTGCCACCCCTGCTCAGGGCAGAGCTGACACCTCCTGTCCCCCTGTCCCTCTCTGGAGGGACCAGTGCAGTCAGAAGGAAACTTTGCAGCTGATTCAAGGTCTGAAGGGGTGAAGGGGGGTGTGTGTGTCCCCTCTCCCACCCACTGCTGCACCCTCCCATCCCATGTGGATCACGGGCTGGTACAGAACCCAGCGAGCACCAAAACCCCAGGACTCATTTCATTGAGGCCCCACCTGCAGCCAAGAGCAAAGTTAATGACCACAGGGGGGGCTGCCTGGGAGCTTCCAAAGTCCCTTGCTCTCCCCTCAAAATAATTAATAAAATCAAACCACTTGTTCACTGGAGACTTTGGCCTTGCTCTGATGGCCTGGAGCTGGAGTGACCCAGTCCCCAGGCATTGCCCCACAGCCACTCTGAGCACTCTGAGCTGGGTGCCTGGCTCAGCAGAGCTAAGGTAGGGCTGATTTTCATCTTCTTTACAGCCACTTTGACTTCCTTTTTTGTTTGTTTGTTTTTTTGGTTTTTTTTCTCCCTCCTCCATTTCCTCCTTCCCTGTTGCAAGGACATACAACCATTTGTTGCTGCTGCTGCATTCCTCATCTTGAAGTGAACTGGTGACTGAGGCCAGGATGGATGGACAGGTGGGTGGATGGATGGATGGATGGATGTTCAAACATCCTCAGAGTCACCATGATCTTGACCAGCTGCAGTAGCAGCTTTGCCCTCCAGTGCTGGGTGACAGCTCAGACCAGGCTCAGCAGAAAACCTTGTAGGACTCAAAATTAACTTTTCAAATGCACTGAAAGCCTGGCAGCACCTGGATTCCACCTGGGCTGGTGGAGGTGCCCCTGCCCATGGCAGGAGGTTGGAACAAGTTGAGCTTTCAGGTCCCTTCCAACCCAAACCATTCTGGGATCCTCTGATTCTCCCCATGGTGGTCACTGGTCCCTCCTGACACTGCTCTGGTGCCAACATTGTGCCTCAGGAGCAGTTGTACTGCTGCCTTGTGCATACTGGAACAGCAGCCAAATTTTTCCAGTCTGTTATGAGCTGGACCAGTGCAAAGTCCAGAGATTAAAGGCCCGGATTTGTCCCCTGCTCTCCTGCATCAAAGGAGTTTCCAAGCCTCCAGGGGAAAAATCCCAGAGCCCTTGTGAACCCAGATGTTTTGCTCAGCCCAGTGGGATATACCTTGTGTAAGGGACAGCAAATCCTGTGGGCAGAGCTGAGGCTTAGAAAGGGAAAGACCTGTCTGAAGTAGAAGGAAACAGTGTGTGTGTGAGACAGAGAGAGAAGAGAGGGAAAGAAATTAGATTTCTTTCTTTTATTATACAGGATCGTATGTACAAGGTCACCTTTCTCCCAAACATCAGCATCACAGTCAGTTCATAGCAAAAAACTGCAGCTCATCTCTCCAGGCCTAGAAAACAGCTCTACAAGGCTCAGCACAACAGTGGAGACTGGACAGGAACCGGCACAGGGAGGGGAAAGCTCTGTTATCCCTTTGATCCCTCACCAAACATTCCAAACTAAGAAACGCAAATCAAACCTTGTACTTCACTCCAGGGTGGCCCTGGGGGGGCTTGGGGTGTTGCCCCCAGGCCTGTTTTCCCCTTCACCCTTCAGAGATGCCATGGATGAGGTCGGAGCACTCGGAAGGACCCGGGGCCATGCGTGGGGTGGGAGGGTCTGACCAAGGAGAGGGTGTGGACACCGGGCTGGAGTCAAAGCACTGGGGGGGTGTGTGTGTGTTTTGGAGGGCCAGGAGGTGGGCAGGACACATCAGATCAGAATAAAGTGCTGCAGTGAGTTCCAGTCCCATCTAGCCCAGGAAAACCGGGTAAGCCCAGGAAGGAGGAAGGAGGAGGAGAAAGGCTGAGAGCTCTCGGGTGCTGTGGCATGAGGGGGTTCCCCTGAGGAGCTGCTGCAATGTGGGGAGCAGGGAAGGTGCCTGCACCCCCATGTGCCCTGTGCTGGGAGCATTCCCTGTTCCCAGGGGCTGTCCCACTGCAGGGACCCCGCGGGCTGTGACGGAGCACGGCAGGAACAGGAGCTGGTGGAGCTCTCCTGACGTGCCAGGTCGGTGTGAGAGGGGGCAGGAGGAGCTGTGGGCTCCCCAGGGAAGGGGCTGATGTCTCTGGCACTGGGCTGCAGAAGTGGGTGCTCTCCATCCCTCGCAGGGAGCAGCTGGTCCAAGCCAAGGGTCTCACCCACACCCCCCCTCACTCTGCAGAGCCTTGCTCAGCCTTCACACGGGGATAACGAGGAGACCAAACCACTGAAGGTGACGTGGGCTTTGTTCCTCCTGCTTGGCATCACTTGCTTTCCTGCAGCTTCCTCTCCCCTTCCCTCTTCCAAGCAGCTTCCAGAGCAAAGCTCCAGCTCCGGCTCCTTCCCACCCGGCAGCGCCTGTGGGCCCACGGCGGGTCCCGGGGCAGGAGAGCCGTGACAGGAGGTGACTGTTGTGGAGGGCAGCTCACCCCACACCCTCCTCCTCACCAGGATCCCCAGTGCAGGAACACAAACCATCCACACCGAGACAGTACTTTCCCCTCAGTCAGGAAATGCTCTGGCTCTCACCTCACACGGGGAAAAACATCTGTGTTGGGCTGGGCTGAGTCCTCCCCGCTCTCCTGCAAACCCCTCGGGCTCCCTGGGGACACCACTCTCCTGTTCTCCAGTCCGTGGTGGCTCTGGGCTGGGCAGGTTTGGCTCCTGCCTCCCCTGGCTGCAGAGCTCCCAATCCATTGCAGGGGCAGTGGGGATTCGCTGGGATGATGAGTTTTCCTTGTCTTTGCTTTACAGATGGATGGAAGATGTCGGGCCATGTTTCTCCTTTTGGATGCCAGGTAGAGATGACAGCAGCACTTCCATTCAGCTTGTCTTGCTCAACGTGCCAGGACAGGGTTTAGCCTCGTGCTTTCCTCACACAGTTGCTCACTGCTGTTCTGAGAGGGCTGCGAGGGGAGAAGGGGGAGGGACATCATTGTCCTTGAACCCCAAAGATTTGGCATTTAGGAAAGGGAGTGAGGGGCTGGCCAGGGACCCAGCTGAGCAGCCAAGCTCCCTGGATCAGTGGGAAAGAGCATCTTCTGAAGCAGCAACCCCCCACCCCAGCATGCCCAGAAGGAGAGCTCTTGCTCAGAATCAGCCTCCAAACAGCAGAGCAGGAGCTGTACCTGGTTACTGTAGTCTGGCATCCTCCACATCTGTGTAATGGCTGTTCTCCTGCAGGGAAAAGGGAACCAGAAACAGGAGATCACCATGTGGGTGTGTGTTTTGGAGGGGAAGGAGGTGGGCAGGACACATCAGATCTGAATAAAATGCTGCCTGAGTTTCAGTCCCATCTATCCCAGGAAAACTGGATAAACCCAGGAAGGAGGAATGAAGAGGGGAAAGGCTGAGGGCTCTTGGGTCACACATCCCTCCTGCCCTGCCTGGGGTGCTGTGACACCTCTCCCGTGGTGACCAGCTGGTGCCCTGGGGTGGGAGAGCAGTGCCAGGATGCTCAGGGTGAGGGAGGAGCTACAAACCACACGTGCCATGGGCACCAGGTGCCATGGAGGTGGTTTCTGGCACACAACAGTTCCAGGCAAAACCAAAAAATTTCCTCTGGCTCCTTATTTTGGGATGGCTCTGCCAAGCAGCCCTGGGATGTGTGATTCCCTCCTGGGCTTTGAAGTGATAGTATTCATAGAATCATTTTGGTTGGAAAAGACTTCTAAGATCATCAAGTCCAACCATTAACCCAGCACCTCTGCGTTCACTTCCCTGGGCAGCTGTTCCAATGCCTGGCCACCCTTTCAAGGAAGAAATTTTCCCTGATATCCAATCTAAACCTCCCCCTGGCACAGCCTGAGGCCGCTCCCTCTCCTCCTGTCCCTTGTTCCCTGGGAGCAGAGCCCGACCCCCCCCGGCTCCCCCCTCCTGTCAGGGAGTTGCAGAGCCAAAAGGTCCCCCCTGAGCCTCCTTTTCTCCAGGCTGAGCCCCCCCAGCTCCCTCAGCTGCCCCTCAGACTCGTGCTGATAAGCCAAAACTGCATTAACACAGCAGAAAATCTGACTATGAATCAACCACTTTATGCTGCACTTATCAAGTATTTTCCACACCTAAATTTGCTGCTTAGAGCTCAATATTTAACAAGTGCACTTGGATTGGTGGTCCAAATAAATCCCTTTGGCTCTGAGGGGCGGGAGTGTTAGAGGAGAAGAGTCAGAGGTCACTCACACAGATCTGATGGAGCAGAGCCAGAGGGGTTTTAGGGACCCGTGTGGGCACCATGTCCATGGACAGCAGATGGTGATGGCCACAGTGATGTGTGAGCCAAAGAGATGTGGGATAAAGGAGTCACTCCCCAGGAACTGGGAAGACTCCAGAGCTGTTCAGTGTTGTCAGGTCAGGAGCACACTCTAGAGGCTGGCTCTGGGGAGCTGCCTCTCAGTGCTTGAGACCCTCACACGACCTGCACACACTGACCTGCCCCAGGAGAGCACATGGGAGCCTGTCTGATGTTGGGAGGGAAATATTTCTGGTCTCAAAGCCACTTCAGGACCAGAGAGTTACAGAAAACAGAGATGGAAGGGAGCTGAAATAGTCATCCTGTTCATCTCTTAATGAAGACCAGCTCTTCCCAAACCAGTGCCAGCAGATGTCTGTTCACTGTTTTCTTATCCCAACATTGGCAGAGAAGTCCACATTTTTTGTTGACAGGCTGTGTGCTGCTTTATCATCATTAACATCAGCAAGTTACCCCTTAATTTCTCCCATCTGTTTCCCTTGATGTAATTCAAACCTGGCCTTCCTTATCCAACTGGCACAGAGCTTGTGCCTTTCTTCTTCCAGTACCTGCTATGATGTCTCCCCCTCATCAGCTCTCCCAGGATTTAGCAGCAGTGAAGGAAGACCCCGTTCAGCCCCCTCATCCATCCTGACTTAAGGCAGGACAGAGCAGGAGAGCACAAACCAGCTCTCCTAGGAAGTGTTTGGAGCTACAGGAGCTCTCTGGACACTGGAGGAGTGCTGGGGGTGTGTTGTGAGCTCACCCCAGAGATGAGGGGTGAGGAATAAGAGAGGGATGCTGAGCTTCATCCTCACTTCTGCTGCCACCAGTGCCAGGGTGGGGAAGGAATGGAACCAAACCAGGGGACACTCAGGGCAGGTTCAGGGCCTGCCCCTGCCATGCCAGCCAACCCAGCTTCCCAGGGCTGTGGACAGCAGGGCAGTCCTTCCACCCCTATTGCCCTGACCTGGGTCTGGAGATGATCCTGTTCTCATAAAAGTCTTAATTTTCGATAAATGAAAATAAATAAATAAATAAATAAATGGCCCTGTCATACCCAAGCATGGAATGACAGGACAAGGGGGAATGGCTTCCCACTGCCAGAGGGCAGGGTTAGATGGGATATTGGGAAGAAATCCTTCCCTGTGAGGGTGGGGAGGCCCTGGCACAGGTTGCCCAGGGCTTGGAGGAACCTGGGCTAGTGGAAGGTGTCCCTGCCCATGGCAGGGGTTGGAACTGGATGGGCTTTCAGGTCCTTCCAACTCCTGTGATTCCATGGATGTCTGGTCAGATGGAAGGGCACTGCAAATGCACAGAGTCAGGAAAGTGCAGTTAATTTACCACGGCCTGTCTTTGCCATGTGTTTAAATCCATCCAAGAATTACTTGGGAGCAGAGCAATTTGGTTTAAACAATTACTAGTTGTGAAATCAAGGAGAATGTGGTTTGAATTTCAAGAGCCAAGCATGTTTCTTCAGCATCTCCCCACGCATTTGCAAGGGCAGCAGAACAGTTGGGAGGAAGGAGCTGAGAACAATCACGGGATTTAAAGACATCGATTCCTTCGGAGGAAGGGAAAACTATTTTTCCCAGGGATTTAGCAAGTTCCAATAAAACTGTGGTCCACTATGAACTCCTTAGGCTGGGAGGAGGCATCATCCAAGCTCTCTTACCAGTTCATCTTCACACTCATCCCGTGCAAGACCCTCCTCCTCCCCCTCGTCCCCGTTGAGCGGCTCCTCCGTGTTGGCCTCGGCCTCCGACGCCGTGTCCTCCTGGGACACTTCACTTTTGCTGCTCTCAGCCTTCTTCCGAACCTCTGAGGGGGCAAAAGCACTGGGATCAGGGGCTGGGGGCACTGCCAGAGCCTGGGCACACCAGAGCAGAGGGATCAGGGGCTGGGGGCAGTGCCAGAGCCTGGGCACACCAGAGCAGAGGGCTCCCAAATTCACTTGGTGTGTAAATAATGATCTTGGGGTTTTTCTGCAAAGGGAAGTTTTGCTGATTTGGAGGAAACTGCCCCAGAAACCCTGGAAAGAGCAGAGCAGGTTCTACATCATTCCAGGGAGTGTGGGAGCCAGATAGGATGGGATAGGCTAGCCTAGGATAGGACAGAGAAGAGTAGAACAGAATAATAGAAAAAAAAACAAACTAAGAAAATACAAACCATATGACTAAAGAAAAAAAAAATCTCATCATTTTAAACACCAAGCCCATAATTTGGGGAATTTTGATGTGTAATTATGGCTTGTGCTTCTACCCTGGGTCCTGGGGGCTGCCCCTTCACTGTTAGAACCCAGAGGATGCTCAAAATTGTGCTGCTCAGGGCTGGCCCTGAGACACTCCCCCCTGCCACTGACCTGCAGACAGCTTCTGTTCCTCTGCAATCTGCTCCAGCCGGCCCAGCAGAGCATCAATGTTGGACTTGATCTGTGTCAGCTCAGTTTTGATTGTTTGCAGCTCACTGCTCTTCACTTGGAGGGAGGAAGGGAAATAAAAAAAAGGCCTTTAGTGCCCTGCAGAGCACCCGCAGAGCCTGCCCTCAACCCCCTGGCCCAGGGTTAAAGACATGGGGGAACCCCAACTGCTGAGCAGGGTGAAAACACAAGGAGGAACCCCACACTGGAAACATGCTCCTCAGTCCCTACTGCCTGCTGGGGGCTGCAGGGGGCTGCATGCACCCAAAAAAAGCCTGGGGGTCTGCTGCCCAGGCAGCTTGTGGAGACTGACACCAGGCTTTGGCCCAACCCTTCCCCAGCTGCTCAGGCTGTTGTTTCCAGATGTTTTGGGGTGAAGGCTTTCCCTGGGAGCACCCTGCCCATGGGTGGGTGCCTGGGGCCAGGGGGTCCATGTACACACTATAGAATCTCAGAATCAACCAGGTTGAAAAAGACCTCTGAGGCCATCGAGTCCAACCCCAGCACCACCTTGTCACCCAGACCATGGCACTGATGCCACATCCAGTCTCACCTTAAACACCTCCAGGGACAGTGAATCCACCCCTCCCTGCCCAGCCCATTCCAATGGCTGAGCACTCTCTCTGGAAAAAATTTCTTCCTAGTGTCCAACCTAAACCTCCCCTGGCACAGCTGAAGACCCAGCCCTCTTGTCCTACTGCTGGTTCCTAGGAGAAGAGACCAACCCACCTGGCTCCCCCCTCCTGTCAGGGAGTTGCAGAGAGTCAGGAGGTCTCCCCTGAGCCTCCTCCTCTCCAGGCTGAGCCCCCCCAGCTCCCTCAGCCTCTCCTCACAGCACTTGTGCTCCAGTCCCTTCCCCAGCCTCGCTGCTCTTCTCTGCCCCTGCTCCAGCCCCTCCATGTCCTTCCTGAGCTGAGGGCCCAGAGCTGGACACAGCACTCCAGGGGTGGCCTCACCAGCGCTGAGTCCAGGGGCAGAATCCCTGCCCTGCTCCTGCTGCCACACTGTTCCTGAGCCAGCCCAGGATCCATTGGCCCTCTTGGCCACCTGGGCACACTCGGGCTCCTGTTCAGCTTCCTGTCCATCCACACTCCCAGCTCCCTTCCTGCCTGGCTGCTCTCCAGCCACTCTGTCCCAGCCCGTGGGACTGCAGGGGGTTGTTGTGGCCAAAGGGCAGGACCTGGCCCTTGGCCTGGTTGATCCCCACCCCGTTGGCACCATCCATTCCCCCATCCCACACTCACACTTGAGCTTGGCCGAGCTGTTGGCGATGGCGGCCGACCTGGCGAAGAGCTTCACGGGCAGCGAGGCCTTCACGCGCCGCACCAGGGGGATGGTGACCCGGGGCCTCTTCACAGGGACCACCCTGGGCACTGGGGACACTCTGCCCCGGTACTCGAAGAGCCTGGAGTTGGGGGGGAGGATGGAGGGGGTGAAGCAGCCCTGGAGCTCCCCCGGCCCTGCCCTGACACCCAGCTGGAGCCCAAGGGGTGCCGGTGAAGATCCCGGGCACGGCCCGGCCATCAGAGCCCACCACGGGGCTGGGCTGGACCACTCTGCAGCCACCTCCCTCCCACACACTGCAGGGAAGGTCTCACCCCACAGAAACCTCCCCTGGGCTGACCCTGCCCTGCTCACCTGTCATAGAAGTCGTCTCTGTAATAGTCGTAGTCGAAGTCGTAGCCACTGCAGAGACAGTGAGGGGAGCACAGGTTCAGTACTGCTGGGCTTTCATCTGTACTGCTCCCCCACTGCCTGCTGAGCACCCCCAGGGCCATAAAGGATAAATAAATTGCTCCCCCTCCATAAAGGCCCCTCTGTCCTTTCACCTGGCAGGACATGGACACTCGTCCTCCCCGCTGCAAGGGCTGCAGAGACCCGGGCTGAGCCCAGGAGGAAGATTTGGGGGGGCTTAAAGCACTGGAGAGAGGGGTGATGGCAGCAGAGTGTTAACCTGGTTCTCTCAAGATGGAGTGAGAAGATGTGCAGGGAGGGAAGTCAGGAAGAAGGGGATATTTATTAATTCAACATCTTTGCTTTCGAAGGTGTTTAAACCTCTCCTACCCCCAGCCAGACAATGCCCACAGCCTGTTTTCTTAAGCCTGAGCTGCATTTTAACCTGAAGTCAGAACCTGTCCCACTCCCTGGACACCCAGGAACTGGTTTTCCCTCCTGCTGCAGCTGTTTTTTCCCAAGGCAGCACAGACCAGGTGGTTTGAGCCACACTGGGAGCTGCTGTCCCACCTCCCCGCTGTGCTGAGGCTCAATCAGCCTGGGCAGGTCAGGAGTGATGGTGACAGTCCCTTCTCTCTGCTCCCAACAAACAGAAGGGCTACTGCAGCCCCTGAAAACAAAGAGTCTGTCCTGCTTCCTGAAACTCCTTGAACTGGCTTATAAAAAAAATCCAGTGGGAAGAGAGATTGATGGGAAAAGGGAAGGACTCTGAGCCAGGAGGATCTGGGGATGGGCAGAGGGAAGGATGAGCACTCAGGTATGTAGCTGAGAGTAAATTTGGTGTCCAGCATCTAAAGCAGAAGTGACAAGAAGAATGTGTGGCTTGAAAGGCTGGTGGGAAGCGTGGTTTGGACCAGGAATTCCAGGCTGGACCCAACAAGTCTGTCTTGTCTGTGCTGGCACTGGGCTTCCCAGCCACTGCTGAGCTTCAGGTACTGGCTGATTTCTTAAACGTGATTTTTTCCATGTTCCTTGGATGTTCCTTGGGTTCCCCAGACACCTGTGGCACGTGTGGAGACTCAGTCTGTGCCTCAGGGGCCCTTGAGCACAGTGTGGATGGTTGGAGGCACCCAGAGCTGGTGTGAGGGGTTAAGGACAAGGCACGTGCACCTACTGCCTCCTCTGGGCTTTGCTGCCACCACCAGACCCTGCCAGGGACTTCTTATGGATCTGGACCTTCTCCCTGAGCAGCTGCTGCCCATGGCATTCACGGCCGGGGGAGGGCAGACGTGACCATGGAGGTGTTATCACCACAACCCTTCCCAATCCAATTGATTTTTTGAGGAAAAACAGCCATTTCTGACAGCCTGATAGGTGAATTCCAAATTCTTTTCAGTCTTGGTGCCCTCCCCTTCTGACTCAAGTTGTAGCCAACATTTCTGCCAGGCTCAGAGGAATATCCTGCAGCCTCTGTCCCAACCACTGCATAATCTGTGTTTGTTTATTCCCTTTTCTGAATTGAAAGGGGAAGGTAATTCTCCTGCTGGAATAAACCAGATGGGCAGCATGGAACAAGATGTACCTTCATGAGGTTTCTGTGACTGGTAACTTGATTTTCTTTCTAACCTGGGATGAAACCTGGAGATACAGAAAATCTCCAAGAAAACAGCTCCCCTCAGCCTGCCAATCTATTCTGATCACCGAGGATGTTTGAATCCAGTCCTGCTTGAATCCAATAAACACAGAATACCATCAAAATAGGAAGTCATTTGAAAGGAAAATTGAACTAGGATGCTTCCACACTGTCAGACTCCCCCTCTTCAATTTTTTTCCCCTCCTTAGATTCACTCAAATGAAATTGCTGCAATTTTGTAATGTTTTCAATCCTGACAGGCTCTGGTGAGGTGTTTCTGACTTACTCCAGCAGTGCCTTGGAGCCAATGTTCTCCGGAGCCACAGGCAAGAGCAAACTGTGGCATCTCTCTGCAAGCAGTGTCTTTATTCCCAGCAAAAGCCCCTTCCATGGGGAGTGGCTCCTGTTAGGAAGTTCTCTGTGGCTTGGAGACCACGAGGCAGCTTTAGGGCATTTGCTCATAAACAGCACAAAGCTTGGGGATATTTGGCAAGATGCTGAAATGGCCACATTCCTTTCTCCTGATCCCATTCACGTTCCAGGGCTGAGCTTTTCCTCCAAGCCTTTGCTCCCCAGGGAAGCCCCATCCTGGTTGGGAAGCTCCAACCCCCTCACAGGGGCACTGCCCCACTGCAGCCAGTACTGTCCTGGGCACAGCCTGGCATCTGGGAACAAGGAATGAAGCCCTGAGCAGGGCAGACACCCTCCATCTCTCCGTCACTTACCCTGCCCTGAGTTTGGGCACCTCCACCTCACTCCCGGGCTCAGCTCCAGCACCAGCAGGATAAATCCTGGCCTCAAATACCTGGAGATCCCACCTGGTGTGGACTGGAGAAGGATGGAGAAGCCTGAAAGCTCAAGTGAACTCCCCAGCCTTTTCCAAGACCAGTCAAACAGCAGTTTGCTGGATGAAGTGGCCAATGAACCCTGTAAATGTTATTCTGCTGTGTTATTCCATTTTTCCATAGGGAATGTGTGACCAAAGAGGGCAGCCTTGCATTTTCCTGGTGGGAATCACTCCTGGCCCAGTTCTGCAGAGGCAGTGGAGGGGTCAGCCCATGCCTGGACCGCAGGGAAGGGCACCAAGAACATCTGTGGGTGCAAAGCATGAGGCTGGGAGGAACTCCTGCCCTGGCCCTGAATTTCTGTGGGATTGGAGACAATTCCACCTGCTTCAAAGGGAATTAGGGGCGTAATTATCCTGGGGAGCTGGTCCTGACTTCCCAAAACACTGATCCTGGCCTCTGGCAGTGATGCTTCAGTACCTGCTGACCATGGGACAGCCTTCAGGGAAGGCAGCAGGAACAAGGGAATAATAAGGAAATTTGGGATTAATAAGGGAGTAATAAGGGAGTAAGTCTGACCCTGCTACAACACCCCAGTCAGTCATGGCCCAACAGACAGTGCCAGGGAGGCAGTGCCTGGATGCTTTTAGCTGCACCTCTGGAATCAGGCTTTGAGCACAGGGCAGCTCTTCCAGCATCAACCCAGGAAAAAGGCTGGTAAAAGGGAGTGCTCTTGCACTGGTGATTTATGTGTGCCTGAAAATTCCACTGCACGTGGGATAAACCCTCCTGAGACTGATGGATCACTTCCCAGTGACCTGCCAGGCCTGACTTTGTACACGGGAACCATTTCTGCTGTTTTTCAATCCATTGGTGACATTTCACCCTTTAAAAATAAAGTTGGGACAACTGGAGGGAGAGGCTGGAAGGCTCCAAGTAACACCCTGCTTCCACCTCCTGCTGCACTGCTCCTGCTTTGTTTTCCTTTAGCAATTAAATAACATTTACTAATGACTCACCAAGGCTCCAAATGCAACTGTTCAGAGCAGGAGGGTGACTGTCTGTATGTGCTGCCCCTGCCCCACATTTGGGGGGCCAGCTCTGAGCAGGCAAATGTGCATTGGAGCATCTGGGCTTTAATTGCTGCCTGATGCCAATAATTATGAGGGACACATTCATGCTCAGCTGCCACCCTCCCTGCCCATGGCTGCTCCATGAACACCTGCTGGATTCTCCTTGGAAAATCTGGTGTTGACCAAAGAGTGAACCTGTGTAGCTGCTGTGAGATTCCTTCCTCCAGCAAACAGTGGGAAACTGGGGAGGAATGTGGCATTCCCAAGGTGCTGGGGCTGCTCTGAGCTGGGATGGCATGGACATCCCTTGCCAGTGCTGGGCTGGGGCACCACTGCCCACCTCCCCTGTGCCCTGAGGCTGCTCTGAGCCCTGCCTGGGTGGATTGGGCACCGAGGTGTCACTGCTCCCAGCACCACTGCCAGGACCTGGAGGAGTGTCTGGAGATGGGCTGACACCAGGGATTGCAGGGATTGTAACAGGATCACGAGGGATTTAGATTCCAGTGAGCTGGAAGGGCACTGCCCACCTGCATCTGCTGCCTGTGACGATCAGTTGGTGCCTGTCACCATTTCAGAGACCCTTCCATGGGCCACTGAGCTGCTCCTGCAGATCCTGGGTTGTCCTCGCTGTGCCTTTGGCTACAGAGCAGTGTCAGCCCCTGCTGCCTTGGGGCAGAGCCACCTTCCCTTCCCACCAGCTCACAGCAAGGTGAGTTCATTGGCACTGCCCTGAACATGGCCCCAAACGCCCCAGGAGATCCTGTCCAGGCATTTGTTGAGCAGGCAAAAAAAAGTGCTGCCAGAAGGCAGATTTTGAGCCCCAGTGAGTGGCTCCCTGGGGACATGTCCTACAGCTCATGTCCCAGCCATCCCCACGGGCTCAGGGGCAGCACCTGCAGCCTGGGTTTGCTGGGGGTGGCCAGGGGCCAGGCAGGAGCATCCAGGACACCTTCCATGTGCAAAGGGATGCTCTGGCAAGTGCCAGAGGCAGGAGGAGGGAGGCCCTGACATCCAAGAGGGTGGGGGAGAGCAGTGATGGCTTTATGGGAACTGAAGGTGCCTCTTGTGGAGAGACCTGAGAAAATTCTGATGGCATGAGCCCGGGTTTATGTTTTACACCTTGGGGGGTAGATGGGAGGCTACATCCCAAAGGATTTTTATTAAACACCTGGATACCCCTCTGGGCTGGTGGATCAGGTAAGACTGGCATTCCCTTCCCTTCCCTTCCCTTCCCTTCCCTTCCCTTCCCTTCCCTTCCCTTCCCTTCCCTTCCCTTCCCTTCCCTTCCCTTCCCTTCCCTTCCCTTCCCTTCCCCCCTCTCACACAGACTTGGATTGAGGCAAAGCAAACTCCAACCTTTGGAAAACTCCTGTGCTGTGTTTAACCCAGCATTTCTATAAATTATGGTGCTGTGATTTTTTGAAGTCTAACATTTAGAAAAATGGATGGTGGTTCAGGAAGCTGTAACCACAGCTCTCTGCAAACCTGCATTCCCTGCTTTCTGGGAGACATTGGAAGCTCTGCTAGTCCAGATGGCAAAGTTTAAATCTGACAGCCAGTCTGGGATGAAATATTGCTGGTGCTCAGAGCAGTGCAGCTCTCTGGCCCATCTTTTAGCATATCCATTTTTGTGGGAGGGAACAAACATCTCTTGTTTGCTCTCTCTCAGCAGCCTGGAAATCTGAAATATTGGGCATTCCACAGACAGGGATTAGAGCTCCAGGCAGGGATGAGCAGGGAATGAAATGCTCCTTGGTGCAAGATGGATGGAGGGAGCTGACGTGTGTTATGGCCCAGCCCCACCTGAGCTGCACATGTGCTGTCCAAACAGCAGGATTTGTGTCATCTCTGTTTCCACCAGTGTGGGCAATGCACAGTCCCACTCCCCTCAAGTGGGAATCCAGAGGGCCACGTCCTGGTGAAGGTCCAAACTGGCCCAGGGTGGGAGGCAAAATCTGCCTGAAAGCTGCAGAGTCTCAGCTGTGACTTGTGGAAGGTCTCCACAGACACCCTGTGGGTGGTGGGAGGGCTCCTGGGGCTCAGGGGGGTCTGTCTGTGCCAGAACAGTGTTGTCACCCCCAAGGTTTGTCACTCCACAGCACACCAATGGCTGAGTCTGAACTGTGGGTTCTCCCCATCCCTCTCCCTTTTTTCTCCTTTTTGTAGAAAAATCTACAGTTCTCCCATGATTTCCATTTTTACTACACCCACCTATAATCCTGATACTCATTTTAGTCTTTCCTTCCCCACATCACACCTTCTGCCTCCTGACTCAGCTCCCCAGTCTCCACACCACGGGACTGGCATCAAAACAACGAGGATTTATAAATAAAGCACATTTGGGGATCTTGTTACTTGGTTTTGGCTTCTTGAACCTGCAGGGCACTCTTCAAACACCTTTTTTAAGTTTTCCCTTCTGCAACCACAGGAGCAAAAACTTAACTGGGCTTCTCCCCCACTCCCATGACTCCAGTCTGGGGCTTAAATGGAAATCTTCAATTCTTGTGAAAATTGTGGTGAAGTCTGTAGAGCTGAAGGCTCTTTTTGACATCTGTAACATGTTGCATCCCCCACAGACCTACCCCATGTCCCATCCTGTCCCTCTCATTCCCTTGATCCCTTGGTCACTGCTCCTCAAACCAGGCTCCCTCGGAGCTTCCCCCGGACACCTCCTTGGTTCACTTCCCTTTGTCGCCTCAAGGGTTTCCAACCTTCTCCTTTTCTTCTCTTCCTTTCCCTGCCTTTTTTCTCTTGCCCTTTTTTTTGAGCATCTTTCCCTGAATTATCCCTGTTCCCTGCCCTCCCCCAACTCCCAGCACTGCTGTGCCCCCCTGGCTGGAGGCTCTGGGGCTGGAGGGGGTGGTTCTCTTGGTGCCCCTCTTTCAAGGCCTCTGATGTGGTTAAAGCAGGTCCTGCCCACCCTTTCCAACCAACCTGGGACCCTGCCCAGGCAGAGCTGGCTGACCCTGGGGCAGCCACTGCTGCCTTGTGCTGGTTCTGCTCCCTTCAGCCAAGCACTGAGGGCTCTGCAAAGGACCAGGAGCCCCAGGAGGAGACCTGGATTGTCCCAGGAGCTGGGCGTGGGGAGCAGGGAGCTCAGGGCAGTGGTTGTGGGCAAAGACCAACCTGGAGATCTTGTTGGAGGGAGGTGATGCTGTGGAGACCTACCTGTACAAGGCAGAGGCTGCTCTCTTGAGCCCTTTGGGTCTGTTGGGTTTGGGCTCCCCGGCCATGTTGATATCTGCAAGGAAGGGACACACAGCTGTGACACGGCCCTGCTCACCCTCACCCACCCCAGCCATGGGGAGAGCCCCTGCCAGGGCTCCTCCACACCTCCCACCCCATCTCCACCTGCTTCTGGCACGGCTGGGGGCCAGCTGCACCTCCACAAGAGGGCAAATTCTTGCATTGGGAAAACCTGAGAGCCAACGACCAGTCACTCTGAAGTCGAGGCCCTGCCCGTGCTCTAATCCACACACACAGATCCACAACAAGGTTCTGGGGAGAACTTGGTGCTGCTGTGACAAAGCACAGACAACATATAAACCTGCTGCAATTAATAACTGCTGGCAATCCATCCCTGGCTCCTTCTGCAAGGACTAGGAGAGCTCAGCACGAGCCAGGAGGGCACTGCTGGGGGTCAGGCTGTGCTGAAAGCTGAGGGGGTGCAGCTCATCTCAGAGGAGCATCTGCCACCAGGGGAGGGGAGAATGAGCTCCTCTAATCCACTGAGGAAATTTCTCTCCTTGGCCTCAGAGCCAGACATTTTTGACATGAGAATAAATATGACAATAATTGGAGAGAGACATTTTACAAAGGTATGGAGTGATAGGACAAGGGGGGGTGGCTTCAAACTGAAAGAGGGCAGGTTCAGATCAGAGATTGGGAAGAAATTCTTTACTGTGAGGGTGGTGAGGGACTTGGGTTGGAAAGGATCTTCTCTTAAAGCTCATCCAGTCCCACTCCCTGCCATGGGTAGGGACACCTTCCACTTGCTCCAAGCCCCGTCCAACCTGGCCTTGGACACTTCCAGGGATTCAGGGGCAGCCACAGCTTCTCTGGGCAACCTGTGCCAGGGCCTCCCCACCCTCACAGGGAAGTGTTTCTTCAGTGATGCCTTGATTTCTGCCACCTGCAGCTTATGGGGCATCCAAACAGCTTTCAGCACATCAGGCCATTTAAACCTTTTCTTTTTTCATGCTGTCTGGAGGCACCTTATGGAGAAACGTGGACAGGCTGGTCCACACACCATCAAATAAAGCACCTGCAAAGTGATCCAAAGGAACATTCTACTGACTTGGTTATTAACCAAGAAAATCACCTGCAGGAGCAGCAGGGAATTGCAGCACTGCTGGAATGGGCTGGGCAGGAGGAGCACAGTGGAACAGGGCTCTGGAGGAGCACAGACATGCTCCCACTGCCCCAAATGCCTTGTGCAATTCCTTGGACTGCCTGTCAGGGTCTGCCAAGAGCCCACTCCTGCTGGGGCTGGAGCTCAGCCCGTTTGTGAGGCTGTGTTGAGGTGTCGCTCAGCTCTCACACCCAGGGTTCCTCTGGAATGTTCTCCTCACAGTGGGTGTTTTCCCTGTTGCCTCTGTCCCTCCATCCTCCCATTCCCAGTGCTCAGGGGGGTGCAGGAGAGCTGAGCTGAATGCTGACAAGGCTGTCCATGGCCACAGGGCAGGGCCAGGGCCAACATCAGGCACATGATCCCCTTTCTGAGCCTGCTGAGCCACACAGTGCTGCTGGCAGGGCTGTTTGCTCTCAGGGAGAGAGGAATGAAATCTTCCTTAGTGCATCCCAGAACCCTGCCCAGCCCCAGTTCCCTGGCTGTGACCCCTTTTTGCCATCAGGGTGCATCTTGCCAGCTGCCACTCACTCCTCCGGTGAACTGGGGAGGTAATTCCAGCACCAGGCTGATCAACACCTTCAGGGGAGAGGCAGTGACAGCCCAGAGGTGGAGAAGGACAACAATTGCTGGTCCCCACTGCTACAAAGAGCCCTGTGGAGCCTCCACAGCCACCTGCAGCCAGAGCAGGGAATTCATACTCTCAGCTCTAGTGGTGATGGGCACTCGGACCCCACAGGATTGCCCTGACAGTGAAAAAGGAGAGATAAGAGCTCAGCCTTCACATCACCCAGGACAGATTTGGCATCTCATTCCCTTTCTGGTTGCCTCCTCTGCATCCCTGAATCCACCTGCCCACCCAAAGGCAGTATGGATCCCTCCTGCTCATATCCAAGCACTTGTTCCCACACTAAATGGGGAGGTTGTGCTTTGCCCAGCCAGTGTGGCAGGGTGAGGGGATGCTGTGGGCCCAGCTTCCAGTGCAGAGCTCCCCACAGGAATGGCACCTGCCTTCTGCAATGACTGGGGGGTCTGGGAGCATCTGGAGAAGTCACAGAGGTTGCCAGGACTTGCCTGGCAGAGTAGTCCATGTCCCAGCACAGGAGGGGCTGCAGCTGTGGTTTTGTGATGCTTTCAGTAACTTGTTGATCAATTAAAATGCAAGTTTGATCGCTTGCATATCTGGTGACAAAGGAAGAAGAGCAAGGAAAACCAAAGAAGAAATGGCAGAACTGCTCCTAAAGCCCTCAGGCTGAGATGATGGATGAGATGAGAGCCAGGAGGAGCTGCTTGCTCTGCTCATCCACCCTGGGATGTGCTGGACATTGTCACCCCAGGGACAGGAGCTGGCACCGGGGACAGGTGACCGTGCACACCAACAAACTGCTGCCCCTGTGCAGGCTGGGGGTGCTTTGCCCCTACCCCAGGCCCTGGAGCCAGGCTGTCCCACTGTGTGGCCATGATCCCCCCTGAGCTCCTGGCACACCACAGGCAGCCTGGCAGGGCTGGGCTGCAGCTCTTCCACAGCTCATCCTGCTGAACTCACTGACTGGGGCTGCCAGGGCACAGAGCTCACCCTCCTGCTGCCCACCTGGGCAGGGAAGTTTGACCATCACCTCAAAGGACCCCCAAACCCTGCCATGAACAGAAGCAGGGACAGTCGCTTCAGCCAGTCCCATCCTGTCCTCCCCCTCCATGTTCCTGCACGACCATCACTCCTCCTTTTAGGGGAAGACCTTCAACCTTGATTTTCCAATCACATTGCTCAGCCCTTCTCTGCTGGGTTCTCCTGGAAGGGGAGTATCCCAGTGTTTACACTCCCCCATGGACAGCAAAGGGAAGCCTGTTGAGCTCTTTAGTGGCAAGAGTGGCCCATGAAGGGAAAGGCAGATGAAAGGGAGCTGAATTTCCACCTTGTCCAGGACATGTACAGGACACCCAGCTCTAATACAGCCCCTTGCCTTGGAATGCCAGAGCTCTGGGACCAGCACTGAGAGGAGAAAGAGGTTCCTATCATGGAAAACTTTTCATCTCTCTCTTCAGCTAAATGGGCAAGTGCTGCCTGTCTCCTGTATCTCTGTGGAGCATCACAAGGAGCTCCTTTTCTCCCCAAGGCCCTCTCCACCCTACCTACAGACTGCAGATGAGGGCATCCCCTGGGCTGGGAGCATCCCTGGCACATGTGCTTGGCCTTGGCTGTTGCTCCGCTCTCTGGACCATTAGAGAAGTGAAAAGAAGTTTCTCCTCTGCAGATAAAGCCCAGCTGGAGCAACACATTGTTTCACAGATCAGCTCGAGCAGGAAGCTTCTCATTTCAGACTGCTGGGCCAGGAGCAGGGTGGGAATGGGCTGCAAATTGCTTTCCCTGGTGCCCAGTGCCCACTGCCTGCAGCAGCCTTGGAAATCACCATTTTTCATTAAAAATACTGTCTCCAGTTCCAATTCTCAGCTTGGAGCTGGTGACAAGAGCTTCTCAGCACGAGACACTTCAGAGCAATGGGCAAACCAAGGCTGCAGCTGGGAGCAGCCCGGGGGGTTTGCTTGTTAGTTCTCATCCCACAACAGTGCAACGTGGGGGAAGTTCTCTCATTTAACAGGGGCTGGCTAAAGTTAGGCTGAGCTGGGCTGAGTCAGACTATCACCTCCCCTGACAGGTTAAGGGTAAGGCCTGGTCCAGGAAGGGAATCATTGAATCATGGAATGGTTTGGGTTGGAAGGGACCTTAAAGATCATCTCATTCCACCCCCTGCCATGGGCAGGGACACCTTCCACTAGCCCAGGTTGCTCCAAGCCCCGTCCAACCTGGCCTTGGACACTTCCAGGGATCCAGGGACAGCCACAGCTTCTCTGGGCAACCTGTGCCAGGGCCTCTCCACCCTCCCAGGGAAGGATTTCTTCCCAATATCCCATCTAACCCTGCACTGTCAGTTTGAAGCCATTCCCCCTTGTCCTTTCTTTGACACCATGCGATGTCTTTCCCACCCATCAGTTCCAGGACAAGGACACGGGAAGATTCAGAACTGTGCTTTAGCTTCTACAATCACGGCCCACACGTGAGTTTTCGGGCCACAGTGTCAAAGCCCTGAGGGCACTGATGTGCCTGCTTGGCCATGAGCAGCTTCATTTCTGACCCCATTCCAACAGGAGCACCTTGGCCTGGGTGGTGGTGTTGGAGTGCTGGTCTCCAGCTCTGCCACAGCCATGGATCCTGCTGTCCCTGCCCCAGAACTGCCTTGTCACCACAGCCCTGCTCAGTCATCCCTGGGTCATCTGTGACCTGCTCACCATCACTGGACACCATCTGCACATCCATGTCCAAGATTGACCTGGGGCTGGCCATCCCTGTGGAACTGTGCCACCACTGGTCTGGGTGAGTTACATCAAATCTCTACTGAACAATTATTTCTTTTTGCCAGCTTTAATATAATTGCCTCAGTAATTGCTTCAACAAGTGCACTGTCCTATCTTATCTTACTACTGGTAGTTCTAGCTTTTATATTGTGCAGTAAATGATTCCGATTAAGATCTTTTGTCTGATCACTTCTAATGATAAATGATTCATTTTATGTAAATACTCTCATTTTGCCAATCATTAAAACCTGCGGGACAAAAGTGGTTCAATCCCACCTCTGTAATTCCTTAAATTCAAAATGTTGACATCACTCTACAACTCCCTGACAGGAGGTTGTAGCCAGGTGGGGGTCGGTCTCTTCTCCCAGGAACCAGCAGTAGGACAAGAGGGTTCAGTCTTAAGCTGTGCCAGGGGATGTTTAGGTTGGATATCAGGAAGAAATTTTTTACAGAGAGGGTAATCAGCCATTGGAATGGGCTGCCCAGGGAGGGGGTGGATTCACTGTCCCTGGAGGCGTTTAAGGTGAGACTGGATGTGGCATCAGTGCCATGGGCTGGGAACCACGGTGGGGTTGGATCAAGGGTTGGACTCAATGATCTCAGAGGTCTTTTCCAACCCAGCTGATTCTGTGCTAATCTGAGGCCGACGCCGGATCCAGCCACACCCTGACTCCTGCCTGAGGAGGAGTTCAGAAAGCAGGGCAGTCCCTTCCGCCCCTCGTACCTCAACAGCAGCCACAAAACTTTAACAAATTTTATCTACAGAACAACCAACCCCCGCTGCCCCCGGGCCCCCGGAGCGGTTTGAGGAGCTACTCACCCAGGGTCTGGCCGGCCAGGACGCGGCCGTTCTCGCCCAGCACGGCGGCGCGCGCGTGCCTCTCGTTGGAGTACTGCACGAAGGCGTAGCCCTTGTGCACGGAGCAGCCCACCACCCGCCCGTACTTGGAGAAGATGGTCTCCACATCCGACTTCTTCACCACGGCCGTGTTGAGGTTGCCGATGAACACCCGGGAGTTGATGGACTTGGGGTCATTCTTGTTCGTGATGTTGCTCGTCTGCACCTTCAATGACATCTTGGACGCCTGGAAAAGAGAATTGGGGGGTCAGGAGGGGAGTGCCAGGGGCTCACAGAAAGGGAGAGGGGACAAACCTCTCAGTGAGCCTGGAGTGAGGGAACCAGCTCCTCGACTTCATCTGGTCTTCAACCACCCTCAACTTCAACCAGCTCTTCAACTTCAACAGCAGGGGGATCCCACCTCCAGGGGATCCCACCTCCAGGGGATCCCACCTCCAGGGGATCCCACCCCGAGGGGATCCCACCCCCAGGGAAACCCACTTTCAGGGGATCCCACGTCCAGGGGATCCCTCCTGCCAGACAACCAGCACAGTCAGTTCTAAACTCTTGCTGGAAACCCACTGACGAGGCTGACACCTGCCTGATCCTGTGCAGGGCCAGGAGCTGGACCCCAGTGGGGTCCCTTTTGGCTCAGGGTGGTCTATGATTCTAAGGCTGTTTTTAGGGGAGAAACCAAGATTTAAATAAATTTTACATCTTTGATGCCGTTATACAAAAGCTTTTACCTCTCTGTACCTAATTACAATTCAAAGAGCTGCTCTTTTTGAAGCAGTTTGCATTCAGCACCTTGCTTCATGCCCACTTTTCCAGCCTTTCCCCTGCCACCACCACTCAGTACAGCCCAGCTCTCACCACACACAGGCACAGCCTTATCCCCACAGGTCCCCTCTCACACCTGGAAGAGGACTCGAGTGTTCTGGATGCAAACAAAGAGATGTGAGCAGTGAAGCAGCCCCTGTGCTCCCGTGTGGCACCTGCACGGCACTGCCCGGGCTTTGAGCTGGGTTCTGTGCTTCAAACAGGAGGTGTCACTGTTAGCCTGGAAATCACAGAGCCCTCAGCCAGATCGGCTGGGAGCCACTCCAACCTCTTCCCGTGGCTGCACGGCACGAGCCTCCAAGTTTCTTGCCTCGAGTGGCTCATGGGCAGCCCCTGAGAAGGGGTTTCCCCCCGAGGGCTGAGGACCAAGGGGCAGGACTGGAAGCTGTGTGAAATCAAAGCCAGGCTGGCTGCTCCAAGGCTGCCTGCTCCCCCTCCTGCAGCAAAACCCACAGCTGGCCAAAGAGATCAGCTTCATTTTCACCTTCCAGACACAGGGGGATGCTTTGGGATCACTACTGTGCTGCAGATTTACTTGGGATCCAGGCGAGATGTTTTACGATGCACATTGAGGTGCTGCTCTTCCCCATCCCCTTCCAGCAGCACCCACAGGTGCTCCTACCACCAAGGGCAATGCCACCAGGATGCCCACAATTTCTGGAGGTCCCCAAGCCTGGCACTGCTACCATGGAGTGCCCTCCCAGGTGATCCCCAGCGCCTGCCCTGGCACTGGGCAGAGCTACAGCCCTGCCTGGCTTTGAGGGTTTGGTTCCCTGGGCTCAAAGCCCAAGTCTGAGCAGCTTGGTCCGAGCTGGGGACAGTGGCAGCTGCCTGACTGGATGGGTGCAGCCCCTGTGGACCCTGTCACCCTGTGCCCAAGCCCTGGCAGGCTCTGCTTGCCCACAGCCCAGCCTGCCCGAGGCACTGACACCGAGCCAGTCAGTGCTGAGCCTAAACCACAGTTACCTTTCCTACACTTCCCACCCGGCAGGCAGAGCCTGGGAAAAAGCCACAATATTCTGGGGTTGCATCCAACACTTTCCAAAAACCCCTGTCCTCCTTCTTCCTTGTCCTCTCCTGCACAGACCTTCCCCACAGGATTTCTGTCTCCTCTTAAAGCTGTCTGGGGGCAGAGCATCATCACACCTATTGCCAGGGCAGCCCCGTTTCGGCTCCTCAGGTGATGGATGTTCTTCCTCGGGATACCCAGCAGGGGCTGCTCCTGCCCACGTCCCCATTTTGCCCGAGGGCAGCTGTACCCACACAGACAAGCAGCAGCGGGTCCGGGCTCAGCAGCACTTGCTCTGTATTCCCATGATTTGAAACTTCAGTCCAGGACAGAGACAGGGGAGGAGAGTCACCCACCCCACAGGCAGAGCCCACCTGGGAGCCACAGGGTGCAGGAACAGCAGTTCCACCACTGAGCTCTGCACAGCCCAGATCCATGTGCACACCTCCACCTTTTCCATCTGGGAGCTGGACACTCCATCCCTTTCATCCTTTAAAACCAGATCGTCCAGAGCACTTGGCAAGTCTGAGCCTCTGTGTGAGGATGAGACTCCACAATAAATCTCATCTGGCTCCAACCCCTGAGACTCCATTAACCTGCCACTGAGACTGGAAATAATCTTCCTGCTAAATCCAATCAAAAAAAGAGTTAGGCTTTGTCTGAGTTCTGGCTTGTTGCATCTTCCCTTTCATGCTTATGGATTAGAAGAGCCAGAGACTTTTGTTTTATTACTTTCAAAATAGTTCCTGGCAGACAGAGTGTTCCTAAAAACACTGGGAAAAAGAGCCAAAGGACAGGACTTTTAAAGGAATCTAAGTGACTTCAACTCTCAACCTCTGGCAAATGGTGCCCAACTTCTTCAGGTTGCTCCAACTTCCAAACCAGAAACCCGCCTTTGTTTAATGGTCTCTATTTTAATTTATTTTTGCAGTGCCATCTGGAAGAGATTCACAAAGGAAACCGTCCCATTCCTGGTGCAGATGGAGAGAAATTGAGGGGTTTTCCAGCAGTTTGGTCACTCTGGCTTCCCAGCTTGAGCCTCAAGGACAGAAATCCCGAGTACCTGCACAAATCCCAGCTGGAGGCTGCTCTGGCACGGTCAGTCCCCAGGGAATCTCTATCCTAGACGTGCTGAGACTGGCTGGGGCTGTGTGGGACCTTGAGAGAGCCTGCACACATGGGGGGTATCTGCAGCCAGGTGGCCTGGGTGGTCTTGCTGCCCCAAGGACACACCAGACCTGCTGTGAGCCCCTGGCTGTCCCTGCCCTGGGGATTCAGGGATGTCACACCACAGTGACCTCAGCATGTGGCTTTACACTTGGGCACTCCTGGAGCTTCCAGCTGTAGTTGCCTGTAACTTTTGTTTCAGAGCAAACCTGCCCTGGCACCTCTGTCACCCACCCCAGGCCATGCCACACGGACACCCTTGGCCCCTCTTAGCTGCCTCCCCTCCAGATGATGCATTCCCACTTTTCCATCCTTGCTTATCTGCCAGAGTCTATGCCAGTCTCCCACCCATTTTGCTGTGTACCCATGGCCCTCCTTTCCCCCCTTCCCAGTTCCTGGAGGAGCTGCCCTCACAACTGGCCTCTGGGCAGAGTATGAGCCCTTCTCCCTGCCCCTGGAGCCCACCATCCAGCTTGCACTGCTCTGGGAGCCACCCATCCAGGCTTGTATCCCATCTGGATGCTGCAGGAGACCATGTCAAAAGCCTTCCTGAAGTTAGGGCAGACACCAACCATGCCACGTCCTAGGCAAGTGTCAAGGCAACTTGCCACGTCAAGGCAACTAGGAATGATACTTGGACATGAATAAATGAATGTATAGAGGGGTTCTTTACCTGTATCCCAGAAAACTTCAAGAACAGAGAACTGGGATTATCCCTGTTTTCTGTAGGGGAAACTGAGGCCCAGTCAGGAGAGGTCTGAGGTGGAGGGGTGTGTGCCACACACTTTGCCACAGAAAGTGAGGAGCTTGGTCAAATTTGGCCACACCATTTCCAGGTGTGGCCCAGCTGCAGGCAGGAGGAATGTTCTCTCTTCCTCAAAATTAAATCCAGTGTTCCAGGCAAACACACCCCCGGCTCTGCTTTCACACCCCATCACTGAAGAGCTTTACTGCTGCTCCCCCAAATCAGGGGAAGCCCAAACCCTTCCCAGGGACTGAGTAGCCCAGCCAGGTGTTATCCACAACAGCCTGAAGCTCTGCCCAGCTGTTTGCAGCTGCACACTCCAGGCACATCAGGGGCTGAGCTCCTTCAGCCTGTGTAGGAGGGCTGTGGGTTAAGCTGCCTCTGTGTGTGGGATAGAACAGGCTGGCTGGAGGATTCAGGTAGGATGGGGGTATAAAGGTGTGTTTCCCCCAGATCTGGTGAGCTGTGTGTCCCCTCTCAGCGGGTGCAACATGAGCCAGCTCTGCAGCTGTCAGTGGACAGGTTTGCTTTAAAAATTAAAGAGCTGGGTGAAGTTGTTTCTCAGGTGGGCACAAAGGTACCAGATGCACCTTCACTTGCAGAGGGACATCTCCTAAGGCATGTCCCAGGTAAAACCTTGGCTGCCATGGAGGGGGGTGTGAAAGGGAACCTGCAGCTCTCCAGGGCCCTGCTGCCCATCCCCACCTCCTTCTGGCTCCTGTGACCTTCCCACACACTCCCTGCAGCTGGACCAGCAAGTGCTGTGCTTGTTCCCTGGGTGGTCTTGCTACCCCAGGGACACACCAGCCCTGCTGTGACCCCCTGGCTGTCCCTGGGGGTTCAGGGATGTCACATGGCAGTGACAGTGACAGTGACTGTGCTGTCTCTCCTGTGCTGTCTCCTCTCCTCCCCACCTGGGATGCTCAGTCCCAACAATCCCATAAAGCCTTCGGCCCCAGAGGCTGCAGATGAGAGCAGTGACCCTCACCCCTCATTGCAGGGAGGGCTGAGGGGTTGGGGAGCTCAGCACCCCCTCCCTGGGCACAGCCTTCCCTTGGAAGCCCCGGTGGCTCCGGGGCCATGTCAGGACACGGCAGGTCTGTGCAGGAGCTGTGCCTGGAGTCGATGACGATGGGCTGGGGCCACCAGATGGCAAAGCCAAGGTCAGGCAAGGTGAGGGCTGTGCTGCTGGGAAGGGCTTGGGAAGGAGCCAGTGGGAACCCGCCGCCTCTGCAGATGGGATGCTCTCCCAGGGCCATCTGCCCACACACTGCTGGCCCTGCACAGGCAGGGATTTGGCAGGGAGGGCTGGGAAGGCCAAGGCTGGGAAGCTGGGGCTTCCAGCACAGCACTGCTTGGAGCATTTGGGGTCTCCCAGCTAACAAGTGCCTGCCCAAGTCTCACTTTGCACCTTATAAACCCCTCAGTGCTCAAACACCCCGTGCAAAGGGCTCTTCTGCTGCTCGTGCAAGCCCAGCATTCCCTGGAGAAAACAGCCTCCCTTGTCTTCTCTGTCCCACTCACTTCTGGTTCCTCTCACACAATAGTCATTTTACACCACTTCTTGGCCCCCAACTGTAAAAACTGGAGAAGGACATTTTAGTCATCACTGCTAACATTTCACACTCCCCCCCACTGCATTCCAGGGCACTCTGTGCTGTGTCCAGATTAAATCCAGCACAGCCACCATCATGGAGGCTTAGTGTCCCCTCCACAGCTCTCCAGCTGTGGAACAGTGTCCTCTCCAGCCACTAGAGCTTTGATATGCCATGCAAAAAGCAGAGAGCCTGAGCCAGAGCATCTTGGTGATGTGTCTGGTTAAAACCACACACAGAGCAGAGACACCTCTTCCTGGGTATAGATGGACATTCTAACAACCATCACTGTCTTCAGCTGATGCATTTCCACAGCTCTCCCTTCACCTTTCAGCCCCCAACCCACAACTGCAACGAGATGGACTTGAGTTGGAAAAGAGAACAAGACAAAAGGCAACTAGGAATGGCACTTGAACATGAATAAATGAATGTACAAAGGGGTTCTTTCCCTGTAGGACCCCAGAGAACATTGAGGACAGAGTACTAGGATTATCCCTGTTTTCTGCAAGGGAAACTGAGGCTCAGACAGGAGAGGTCTGGGGTGGAGGGGTGTGTGCCACCAGCCTCACCAAGGGCCACAGACACATCACAGTGACACTTCCTGCTGCCAAATGCCCCCAAAGACATAAGGAGACTTAGGGATGAGATTGCCAGAAGTGAGCTGGTTGGTTGGTTCCTTCCTTCCTTCCCGGTTTGGTTTGGAAGGGACCTTAAAGCTCCTCTCATTCCATCCCCTGCCATGGGCAGGGACACCTTCCACTATCCCAGGTTGCTCCAAGCCCCGTCCAACCTGGCCTTGGACACTTCCAGGGATGGGGCAGCCACAGCTTCTCTGGGCAACCTGTTTTCTGACTAAAATGGTCCTTTGAGCTGAAAAAAGGCAGTTTTAAAGAGAAACATGGCCAGCTGCAAGACAGAGGGACTCCCCTGATGGCACTGCACAGCCCCACCGTGAGCACAGAGCTGCACATGAGCTCGGAATCACGGGCCCCAGCAGCTCCAGTGTCAATCATCTTCCCCCCAGAGAGCCCTGAGTAATTTGCTAGTGAGTCCCCAAACAGCAGAGCCAGGCTCTGAAGTGTTGGTTTAATAACCAACACAAACTCTGCAATCTTTTTAATAACTTCTGAGTCCCCAAGTCCTGCATGGAAACCCGGAGGGCTCAGGAGAGCAGGAGGACCCTCTTCACTGCTGAGCTTCAATAAACAGAAGAAACTGGGAGGAAACCAGTTCTTGGCTTTTCTGGGAAGAACAGCTTCGATTCTACCAGACATGATTGTTAAAGGACCAGGAAGTTATTAAAAAAGGGCACAGACAAAGATGTCACAATTACTAGACTGGTTCCGCAGCACCAGGGCTGTCTTTTGGGGAAATCTCTGCTATGCTGAGAGCTGGAGATGAGCTCAGCAGGAGCCAGACTAGCTGGGTCTGAAGCTGTGGGGTCCCTTTGCAAATATTGTTCCCCCTGTAAAGTGCAACCAAGCACATCCCAGTGAGGGAGGACCCTCTCACTGCAGAGGGAGTGGGTCCTTGAGTGCTGTTTTGGGCTGTCCCCCCTCCCAACAGATAAGGCTCTGGGAATTTTTCCAAACATTTCCCAGGGCTCCACCTTGCAGATCACAGAACCTTTAGGGTTGCAAAAGACCTCTAAGAACACCAAGTCCAACCACCAACCCAGCACCACCTCCATGCTCACCACTAAACCATGTCCCAGGGGCGATTCCAACACTCCCAGTGATGGGGACTCTCCACTGCCCTGGGCAGCCTGTCCCAGCGCTTGACAACCCTTTCCATGAGGAATTCTTTCCTAACATCCAATCTAAGCCTTTCCTGGCACTACTTGAGGCCATCAGGCTCCCAGCTGGCTAAGCCCAGCCCTGTCCTGGTTCAGGATTTGTTGGTGGCCATCACTCCCAGCCCCTGCAGAGCCCCCCCCCAGCAGGCAGCTCAGGGAGCCCAGTTTCAGCCCAGTTTCAGCCCAGTTTCCACCCTGTGTTGTCCTTGGAAGAATGAAATCCTGTTAACACCCGACCTGAAGGGAGGGAGACACCAGCACTGTCCCAGCTCTGGACAGCCCATAAGGACAGAGGTGGTGGTGCCTTTGCACCCCCTGGAAGAACATCCAGACATTCCTGCCTTTGCAAGCACCTGGAAACCCCTGGGACTGTTTCTAACTGCCCTCAGTGCCCCACTGAGCACTCAGCTCCCAGTTTATGGGGTGAGTGAGGGGGCAGCTGCTCCCCACCCTGTTCCCCTTCCCCTGCTCGGGTGGAGGCTGCACCATCCCCTGCACTCAGACCGTGTGTGAGCAGAATCAGCTCCCTCACAGACCTCCCTCAACTCTCCATCTTGCTGTGAGAGTCTCCCTTGTTTAATTTTTGACTAAAACAAGTCATTTTGAACCGGAGAAATCCTGCCAATCCTTTGAAAACCTGGCTCTGGTTTCAATTTCAGTGCAACTGAAATCCTTCATGAAGGAGCCATAAATAATCAATAGCTGTTGTAATAAGTATTTAATCAGCTGTTAAAGGTGCAATGGTCACAAAGTCTATCAGGTCAAGCACATAGTTTATAGCTGTGGCTCGTTACCATCTGTCCAACATATTATCCATGCCCGTAGAAGCTTAAAAATCTATTCATTAGAGCTTTAAATCCTTCCTAATAAGTGTGATAAAGGGATGACCTCAGCTGGACACTGAGATCCATCCAGGCAGCTCTTGGAGCAGCCCTGCTCCTCACCCTGTGTGTCTCCACAGATCTGGGGCTCCCTCCAAATGCTGCACAGCTCATTGCTCAGGTGTGGGGTCCTGCTAGAGCTGCTCCTCTATATCATCTTTGCAGGTCATGTTTTATCCCAAAGGATTATGGAATGGTTTGAGTTGGAAGGGACCTTTAAAGATTGACTTGTTCCACCCCCTGCCATGGGCAGGGACACCTTCCACTAGCCCAGGTTGCTCCAAGCCCCGTCCAACCTAGTCTTGGACACTTCCAGGGATGGGGAATCCACCATCTCCATCTGCTTGACAAGGCCAAAGTCTCTCTTTGTGCCACATCAGACCAACACTGTCCCACCAGCAGAGCAATGGGACAGTGAGGAGCACCCCAAGTGCCCTGAGCCTCAGTCCTGCCCTGCAGCTCAGAGCAGAATTCCTTTGAAAACCAGGATGTCTGTCATCCTCTGATGAGGATGCTCATGCAGGCAGCAACCTTGGGGGGTTAAATTTGTGTCTCCACTCCCACACTACCAAAATTGCACCTAAAACATGGGAGTCCTGACAGGATACGAGGTCAAAAAAGAAATCCCACTGTCAGCACTGAGCTAGAAGCAAGAATTAAGGCATCTTCTGAAGCCTACAGGGATCAATCCCTGGGTTTCATCACCCTGGGAGAAGGAGCTCCTCAGCAGTTCCTTTACTGCCTACTTGAACATGGTCTCCCCATTCACACTGAACTCTTCTGGACTCTGCTTTTCCATGAAAACATATTTTAAATTAAGGCACTTTTCTCCTAAAAGCCCACCCCAACTAAGACTGTCCTCTGATTGCAGAACATGCAACAAGTAGAGTTTTCTGGAGTCTCTGCTTCTAATCGCCCCGGAAATCTCTGGTGAACAGACCAACATTCTTTTTGACAGCAGCAAAATAAATTTTAAAGGTCAATCGAATCAGATAAGCCCAGTCTGGCAGCCCTTTCAGATGCAGAATTCCATGGATAACATTTAGGTTATGTTCGAGAACAGAAACAGAATTCTTTGGAGGAAAGAATATTTAAAAGAAAAAAAGAAAGGAAGAGAATGAAAAGGGAACAGCAATTAAACAGAATATCATCTGTATTCCCACTGGTGCAAAACCTGATGATTACCTACAGGGTGATGGACAATGCTACACGTATTAATCTAATTAAAAGCCTTTTTTACAGGCATCTGAAGCCAGCTCATTAGTGTGTTACTGAGATGCTCATTAATGGCTGGCCATGACTAATTTCTTGAGAATTATTCTTTAATTCTTTATCATTCCCAGCCTAACAGGAAAAGGCAATGTTTCCATGCCCCCCCTCCCACTGGCACACAGTGGAGACAGGTTCTCATCAGCTGCCCATTGACTTGATGTTCCTTAATGACCAACCCCCCCCTGCAGCCCAGTTGTTGTTTTAGCAGCAAATGATTTATTTATGAGGAAAAACAAGTGAAGTTGCCGGGAACTTTCTTAGCTGTTAATGAACTGCCATTGTTCTGCTGCTTTCAGCATCTCCTGGCAGGGAGGAAACGGAGGGGTGGGAGAGCAGCGCTCCCAGTCTGGCCACAGAGGAGCCTCGTGTCCCAGTCCCTGAGCCCAGTGCTCTCCTCCTCATCCCAAACCCCTCTGGCCATGTCCAAGAGCCCTCCTGTGAGAAGTACTCCTCTTTTAAATTTAGAAAGACGGCATAAACTCAGGGAACAAAGAAACAAAGAAGAATTTATCTGGCGCGCCGGGTCTTTCCCTCACCGAGACCCTTTGGCCTTACATCTTATACATTTTATAGTTTCACAAAATCCCACCCTTTTTCAGATAAGTTTAATATATTCATTTTTGCCTAAAAAGGTTTCTTTTCTCTGAAAAGGGGCTTTCCTTTTATTCTGATTGGCTGCAAGGTGTCCTCTGCCAAAGATGATGGATCTTCCTTTGTTCTTAGCCCAAAGAGAGAAAAGAACCCTTTGGCACAAAATGGCCCCAAAAGATTTTTAAGAACTCTTGCATTTCCCTTATCTGGCTGAAAAAGACCCTGATACTCAAGTCCAGGTTTTTTCTGAACTTGGATATCTTAAAACTTCACGATACACCTATAAAAAACGTATTTTTATTTCTCATACTCCCAGGCTCCAGTGTTGGGCCGTGTCCCACCTTACCCCGGGCACTACGCAGATTCCTGTGGGAAGGACACTTGGATCTCTTACCACGGGGCAACACTGAACTAGAGGGAAAAGTTGGGCTCCAGGAGGGACCCCATTTCATGCTGCCAACCCACCACCAGTTGATTTAATCCCCTGCCAGGGCCACCCAGCTCCCAAAGAGGAGCTGCTGCAGGTGGAGCTCTGCTGACCCAATTCTGACTGAGCTCTGCTGGTGTCCTGAAGGATCACAGAATCACTGGGGTTGGGCAGGACCTCTCAGATCATCGAGTCCAACCACCAGCCCCATCTCCTAAGCTGAAGTCCTGCACTGTGATGCCACGGATTCTGTAACACTCCAGTGCTGCTGTTCCCAGCCAAACTGGTCCTGCTTCTCCCCCAGCCCTGCCTCTTCCAAGCCATGAGGGCTCTGCTGGTTCTTCTGAGTGACGGAGCAGAAATCAGGATTTCAGTGTCACCATGTGCTTCCTGCCCCCAGGGATTTTAGCAAAGGCCCAACCACCAGGAGACTCAGCAAAATCTTGAGCTGAGGATCCTGGGGGAGCACATCAAAGGGGTCCCTGGGACCCAGACCACACTGCTCCTCCAAAATGCTTGTCCATGTTTTCCAAATCACCTGACTGTCCTCTCACTTGCTAAAGGACTCCACATCATGGGTGTCACCAAAGCCACACACTCACTTCCAGGGATTGGGCTGGTGGCAGTGGGAGCAGGACATGGGATGAGGAGCCTTAGGGAGCACAGGAAAGGGGAAGCTGCAGGTCCTTGGCACAGCAACCCTCAATTCTTCACCAGCTGAGGGGTTTGACATCCTCCTTTCCTCTCCCTGAGTTAATCATCAGCTGTTTGCCTCTCAAAATTATTTCAGACACATTCAATAGGAGAATGACATAAATGATTAAGACACAAATCTCTGCAGAGCTGTTTGGGATGTGGCTCCCACTTCACTTGAGGTGGGATTTTGCTGAATGCCACCTCTGAGGCTCCACCCTCTCCCCGAGGAAAGCACCTCAGATGGGGTGCAGCCTGCAGGGATGGGAGAGGGAGACCTGGAAAGCAGCTGAGCTGCTCCAGGTGCCAACTCCAGACCTATGCTGGCAGCCATTCCTTTTCCTCCTGGAAAAAAACAAACCCTGCTCCCCATCTACTGCCCTGTGCCTCTCCAGCTCTCTGTGGATGCAGGGAGCAAAGGAAAGCCTGGTTTTGTGGAGGGCACAGCTGCTCCTGGGTGCTGTGCCACCCTCCACACTGATGGTCTGGGGATTTCCCGCCGACGTCAGCGGGCGCTGGGCCAAGGCCAGGGATGAAGGGACGTCATCTGTGCTCTCATCCTCCATCAGCATCATCCTGTCAGTCGTGCATACCACCATGTGGGATGGCTCAGGACTGCCAGCACTCTTGGGACTCCTGTTTTCATCCCTTCACACCCTGCCAGGCCTTCTGTGGGACAGCATCACCTCTCCCTTCCCAGCGTTCAGCTCCCACAGCAGGGGCTAAAGACACAGGCCCCCTCTTTAACACAGCAAGATTAGTAGCCCATCATTGCTTGTTGATTATGGTCGTTCTTTTCTGTAAATGAAGTTTAAAAGTCATTAAAAGATTTGTCAGCCGTGACTTATGAGCCCTTCTTGCCAGAGGGGAGTGAAGCAGTGACAAATCCCCTCCAGGGCCCTCTCATCTGTTATGTGTGAGGAGTTGCCACATTCCAATTACCAGGGACCCACCGAATTCCTAAATAAAAAGCAACTGAAATACCCCCACAGCTGCTGGAACCATCAGAGCTGGGGGGGTCCCTGCCACAGCACCAGGCTGAGGGACCCAGGGACAGCAGACACTTTACTTTGCATGTGGCTTTATCCACGTTCATTAAACCTTGGAGGAGGAGGAGCATCTCCTGGCTTCCCAAGCAGGAGAGACAGCTAAAAGGGCTGCAGGAGCTGAGGGCTGGGGCCAGGGGACATGACCAGCATCCCCCCTCCTGTGGAGGAGGAGGATGAAGCCTGGAGAGCCCGTTTGCCAGGAGAGCAGCTGGTGCTGTCCATGGCACCAGAGCCAGGGCCACCTCTGTCACCCCAGCCAGCAGCATTGCCACGGCCTGAAGGCTCTGCTTGGGGATGGGGGATGCTCCCCATGGATTATCCTGATGGAGGTATCCACTTAAAATCAAATTTTCCTGCCAGGGCAGGGGCCAGTGCTGGCCCCAAGCACTGCCTGGCTCCGTGAGGACCCTGCAACTCCTCACCCACACAGGCTGCTGGATCTCACCCTTCCCATGGGATGCTGAACAGCTCCCCTGCAGCAGGCAGGCATTCCTGCTGCTCCCACTCACACCAGGCTCCCAAACCCCACAGGGAAGCCAGGCCACCAGCCCTGAGTCATGGCTGGGAGGTGGAAGCTCTCCAGACCTCTGCAGCCCCCAGCCCCAGTGTGGGGGTCACAGCAGAGCAGGTGCCTGTCAGCAGCTCCCAGTGCTCTCCCAGCACTGGGGAAGGGCACAGCCCACGTGTCAAACTGCCTGGGGGATGGCAGGGGACACTGGAGACCTTCTTGTTAACACAACAGCTTATAAAATCAATTAGATCCCATTAAATGGCAATTTGGCCCTCATCACACAGCCTCCTCTGTGAGAGGGGTAATGGCCCATGGACATTTACTGCCTGTTTGGCCTTAATTTGTTGGGCCTGGTGGAGGGAGCACTCACAGTGGCAAACCTTGCTTTCCCAGACAACAAGACATGTCATTTAAACCTTTGAGATGAGCTTCTCTCCAAACTTTCCCCTACCAGAGCCCACCGAGGTGCCCTGGAGGAGCCACAGCACAGCAGGGCCGTGGCACTGCAGTCCTGGGGCTGCCACCATGGACCAGAGGGCTGTGCCAGGAGCTCTGTGTGCTGCATCTGGCAGCGGCCAACACCCCACCACTGCCTGGAACACCAGCAGAGGTGACAAAGAACAGCCTTTGGGTCCCCTGGGTGTGCCTGACACCCTCATGCCCAAAGGCTGATTGTCCTTCATTCACCCTCGCTGCCCATGCACAGGAAGCAGTGAGGCATTTATCCTGTTTACCCTATTTTATCCTATTTAACCCCATCAAAACTGATCTTTTATCAGTAAAACTGGCTGCCTGGGACTGTGTCTCCCACCACTGATCCACAGACCTTTGAGGTCTCCCCCAGGACTTCCAGCTCTGTTTGCTTTCCTGGCTGCACAGGGCGTCTCTGACTGTCACCAGGAGCTGTGGGCAGGAACGGATCTGCCTGGAAACGGCTGCTCCACAGTTATTCATTTTAACACTAGCAGTCATTGGAAAAGCAAAAGAAGAAGAATGATTTCATTTTCATAACCTTGAGTTCCCCCTGCCCTGCTTGGATGAGTTTGCCTCTGTTCTTTCCATCCCCCAGGAAGGCAGACACCAGGAAGGCTCCTCCTGCTCCAGAGCTCCACGCACGCCAAAGGCTTGGGCTCAGCTCTCAGATGCCCAGGGCTTGTTCCAGTGTGATGGATGATGATCCCCACAGGGAATCTCCTATTGACCCTCATGGATAAACCCTGAGCAGCCAACCCACTCTGGCTCCCTCTGTGAGTGCTCATCTGCAAATGCTAAATGAGTCGCCTGTGAACTGTGTCCTCCTGCTGCCCCACCCCATAAATAACCAGGGGGCTCCTGGCACGGCTGTGCCCACAGCCCAGAGCCAGCACTGGCTCTCTGATGAGCTGGAGCTGATGAAGTTAAATGGGGAATTTGAGGTGGTTTATGAAACTTTGTGGTTCACTGTGCTGGGGTTTCAGCCGTTCCCTCATCTTGCCCCTTGCCAGGGTGGTGGATGTGCGTGGGAACACACAGTGATACACCCCCAGGCATGGCACCCACAAGCCCTTGTGCTCTGGTCAGAGTCTGGCTCTGGGAAAGGCAAGGAGGCTTTATAATGTTATGCATTTATATTTTATAAAGGAGTCCGAGACATGCCAACAGCTCCTCACACCACGTAGTTATTGCTTAGGGACTCACTACTGCACCACACCAACACTGGAGACAGAGAAAGCAAGGAAATTCCATTTTGAAGTGTTTTCCTAACCCTCCTTCACCCACAAGACTTCAATTTTGTTAGGTCACAGTGACAGCTCTTGGTTCTTTGCGGGTGGAGTCTGTAGTGGCAGCGGGGCAGCATTTGGCACTCCCATTTAATGACTGCACTGGGAACCCACTGGGGACCAGGTGATGCTGTGAAACCTGTCTGGATTTTGCAAGCCACAACTCCCACGATGCCTTTGCAGTGGAGAAGAGCAAAGGTCCCCCCGACCGCTTTAGAATCTTAAAATCACAGAATTATTTGGGTTGGAAAAGCCCTCTAAGATCATTGAGTCCAATCATTAACCCAACAATCCCAAGTCCACCACTAAACCACGTCCCTCAGACATGGCAGGAATAAAGAGAAAAGGGTGTTTATTTGAAAAATGCTCATTTTTTTAAAAACCAAACTAATGAACAGGGTGAGGGAGGGAAAGAGCAGCTGCTGAGTTCATGGGTTGGCCAGAACTCTCTCCATCAGCTGGTGGGAGGCAGGGGATCTCCAGGAGCTTGGAGAAACCTCTGGATTTCTGGAAGAGGCCAGGTGGGTTCAGGAGACTCTTCATCACCTGCTGAATGTGTTGGCCCTCAGGGGTCTGCCTTGACCTGCCCTGAGGGAACTGGTCCCCCACAGAGCCCCCCTGGCTGAGGATGTCCCACCCATGGGAACATCCTGCAGCTCCACGAGCCCAGTGCCCTGTGGGAGCGTTGGGATGGACCAGAAATGTGATGGGGAGAGAAAGATGTCTCGTGTTCTGCTACCTGCAGCTCATGGGGCACCACACCAGCTTTTAGCATATCAGGCCACCCAAAACATTTGTTTTCCAAAGGAAGAATTCCTAAAGTTGTGTTTATCTTTCTGGCTTTGCAGAGGTGTTTCCCACAGCACTCCTTGCCCAGAGGACCTCTGGCTCATGAGTGGGGAGGAGTAAATATCCCTGCAGTCACTTCCTAAAAGTTATTTAATGTCTTGTCTCTGTGCCTCACATGCATTTTGTCTCTGTGACTGGCTGCCAGCTTGGAAGCAAAGCTGAAACTGGGAGGGCTCTGCACGAAGGGTGATGATCCTTCATGTAAGGAGCTGGAAACCTCACCCTTTGGAGCACCTTACATGGGAACTCTGGAAGAAATCCTCCTTCTTTCACTTTGATCTGCAACCTCCCCGTGCCACAGTCCACAGGAGCTGCTTTTTGGGTTCAAGACAAAGTCACGAAGATTTCGTGGCTGTGAACCACCTGAAAACCCACCTGTAAATGCAAATGGTGACAGTGGTACCTGCTGTAGATAAAAATCTGTAAGACCACTAATGCCAGTCACCTCATGCACACCTTGAGTCAAGAGAGACCATTTCACAGTAAGATCCCAAGCTGGGTTTAGAGAGGTGGCAAAATTATCAATAATCTCAGACTCCTTTAAGATGTTTGACTTAGGGCACGTGTTTTCACTATGAAACCTGAACAGTAAAACATCAGCTTGGATGGAGACTTGGCTAAAGAGGGAATTGTCCCTCCAGCAGCACCCAGCCAGCCCCACCAGGGAGGCACCTGCTTCTGGGAAACAGAAGCTCTGGAAAAACCACCAGAGCTTCTGAGCAGAAGCTCCATGACTGAGCCATGGATGAGACAATTCCTGCCACCTTCACATTTCAGGTCTACCCATTTGAGCAACACAACACCTCTGGAAGTTGCTCTGTTCTCTCTACTGATCAGTTTAAGCCTCTGGGAAATGAAATGTGGCTGGAGGAGGAGGAGGAGATGGGCAAAACCCAGCATTAAATAGGTCCAGATGTAGAAATTGCAGCCAAGCTCAAATTTGGCCACCTTGATGCTCTGCACAGATTGTGCCTCCAGTTTGTCACGTGGAGTTTGTCACCTGCCAAGGGCAGCACAGCAGCACTGTCCCTGTCCCTGGTGCTGTGCAGGTGGATGGTCCATCCCAAATGTGCCGTGGTGAAGATGTGTAAAGCTCCCAGAAGATGGGAGAGGAAAGGGTTTAGAAAGCGATCCCTTTCTTCCTAACCAGCTTTCAGCTCATGGAATCATTATCCCACCCTCTGGGAACTGCCCTGCCGTGATCTCCCTCCCTCAGCTGGGTAAAGTGTCACCTCAGGGTCACCCAGAGCACGGAGCAGGAGGGCATTACACAGGAATTTGGTGAGATCCCCACACCTTTACAAAGCTCCCTGCTGCCTGAACCTCTCCTGACTAGAAAGATTAAAGGGATTAGAAGCTTATAAATGATGAGGCAGGAAAGTGAGGGGCTTTAGAAAATACCAAGGTCTTAATTTACAACGGGTGTTTAAAAACGAATGGAGTGAGGATTTTCTCCTACAGGAAAGTGGGAAAATTTTATCCTGAAGCAAGGTTATTTGACCAGTAAAATGCTTGGCCCATGCCATGTGGAAGTACTAATATATGTTTTAGATGGTGCAGAGACAAAGCATCTCTCCTCTGCTCCTTTGTAAATGAGGTGAAGAGAGTGAATGGGGGTATCAGGGTGGCAGAGAACATGGTTTTATGAACACAACAAATAAAGCACTGCTAGAGTAAAGCTGGGAAGAACATTTCCAGATGAGTAGTTCATTGACTAAAAATTGTATTTTGGAGTAGGCTGAACACTACTCTCAAAGCATGCAAAAAGTCCCACTGGAGCTCCTGCAGAAGGAATAAAGTGCAGATATCTTATTTTCACAGACATATGGGCAGTGTTTTAGTTCAGCACTGGCAACACCCTGCCAAGCTCTCTCCTTCCTTTCACCTTCATCCCTGTCCCTGGGTGGGTTGTGCTTTTCCCACATTAACTGGTAGCTTGGACCAGTTAAATATCCACCCCTGGTGAAACCAAAATTTAATTGAGCCTGTAAAAAGCAGGTGGTGGAAAGAACTCTTGGAGACTTTCCAAAGTGGGGTTTACAAGTCAGGAATATGTTCTTCCCTCTCCATTCTCCCCAGGCACAGAGAAGGGAAGAGAAGGACTGGTGGTGCTGCAGAGGCTGCAGGATCCTGGCCTTGGGGAGCAGCTCCCAGAGATGTCCCCCCTTGGTTCTGCAGGTTTCTCCTTGGCCCTGAATGCAGCTCCTGCAGAGGGAGCAGTGATTCCCAGTGCAGCTGCTTTTCTCTGCTGGCCATTTCAAGCCTGGATTTCTCCATCCTCAGTCCCTGCTGACTTGTGCAGCCCAAGGTTACAGATAATCCTGTAACCCCAGGAAGCCCAGCAGTGTGTGTGTGCCTCCAGTGAAAGCCTCATCCTCACAGAATATCCTGAGCTGGAGGAAACCCACCAGGATCATCCAGTCCAGCTCCTGGCCCTGCACAGACACCCCAACAATCCCACCCTGTCCCTCAGAGCGTTGTCCAAACCCTCCTGGAGCTCTGGCAGCCTTGGTGCTGTGCCCACTGCCCTGGGGAGCCTGGTCAGTGCCCAACCACCCTCTGGGGGAAGAACCTTTCCCTGAGATCCAACCTGACCCTGCCCTGACACAGCTCCAGCCCTTCCCTGGGGCCTGTCTCTGCTCTTCCTCAGGAGGAGCTGCAGCCCCCACTGAGCTCTGCCCTCAGTCTCCTCTTATCCAGGCTGAACACATCAAGTGCCCTCAACTTCTCCTCATACGGCCCCTCCAGACCCTTCACCATCTTCGTGGGTTTTGTAGAGACCATCTCCAAATGCCCCCCAACACTGCACACCCTGCAGCACCTCTGGACACCCCCTCAGGCCCAGCACTGAAAGGGATTCACAGCAAGACCCCTCCCTGCAACCCTGCTGAGACAGTCTGGAACAGCCCCCAGCCCTGGAGGCATCTGCTCTGCTTGTGCCTCGTATGTCACAGAACCACAGAATGGGTTGGGTTGGAAGGGGACTTAAAGCTCATCCAATCCCACCCCTGCCATGGGCAAGGACACCTTCCACTATCCCAGGTTGCTCCAAGCCCCGTCCAACCTGGCCTTGGACACTTCCAGGGATCCAGGGGCAGCCACAGCTTCTCTGGGCAACCTGTGCCATCCCTCACCCACAGTGCACAGGGTGGTCACTTCTGCCCAGGGTCCCAAGGGTGCTCCATTCAGCCCTGACACCTTCTGGAGGTGCAGAAGGGATGCTTTGAGTTGCTGTGTCCATCATCCCCCATGAGCACCACACCAGAGCACACCCAGCCTCCCTCACACTGGACAGGACAAACCAAGATGGTCAGAGGGAGATTCACACCCCCAGGGCTGAGGGGATTTTCCTACAGGTGACTCCTGTCCCCCTCAGGTCACCAAGGCAGAGCAGCCACGTGCTGCTGACATGCACAGACAGGAGGATGCACTCCTGGGAGATGCCAAGTGCTGGGAAAGCAGGTTTGGGTGGATGAAGGGCTCTTCCCCTAATGCAGGTACTTCCCTGAGCCATGGAACAGGTCGGTGCAACTGAACCTGGGCCAAGCTGGTGTCCCTGTGCCACAGGGCAGAGCCCTGCAGTGATGGCACTGGGACCACCTACCACCCCTGGAGCTCCTCTGAATTACTGCAAGGGTTGGATCAGGAGGAGGAGGGGTGTGTAATGGCCAGGCAAAAAGCCATTTCAAATGATCTTTGATGTGTCAGTCTGTAACCAACTTCTCTCTCACAGAGCAGAGCAGGACTGGGGTCACACTTCCCTTCTGCTCGTAAAATCCACCCACAGTCCAGGTGCTTTGTGCAGAGTAGGAAGCAAACATAAATCTAAGGGGAAAGAGCAAGTGAGAAGGGTTTGGGTCTCTATAATAAAAATGGTTGACAACCCGAGATGCACAAAAGTGTTTTTTTAACTGATTCAGGAGTTTTGTTCCAATACAGACACAGTCAGATTTCCACCAGACAACATCGACATCCTCGACCTGGTCGATCCAATCCCTCCCTCCCCACACTGCTGACACAGCACTGAGTCTCCTGGGGTGATGGGCAGGTGTGTGATGTGCAATCCCACCAAGGAACACACCCCTGATGGTCCCTGACAGCTCCAACACCAGGAGCAGCAGCAGCAGCTAAACCTCCCTCAGCACTCCAGAGCCCACAGTGGTGCTCCTGGCTCCCAGCTGGGACCAGCACAACCAGCCCACTGCAAACAGGTAACTCAGATTTTGGGTTAAAGTCTCAACAGAGGTGCAGAGAGGTGTAAATCCTGACAGACATGTTTATGGAGCTCAGCCTCCCCTGCAATGCCAGAAACCAGAACGAAAACAGGTCCATGCCAGAGGGTCTGAACTGGAGTATTAAATGTGTTAACCTACTTACACTTCAAAACCCCCATGCACAGTTAAATTAAGGCAGATTAGGGCTGTTAATGGAATCCAGTGGTTTCAGATGTTTCAATTAAATTCCAAAATCCCCCATGTAAAGCTGAGAAGGTGGCAGCAAGGATGCTCCACGGGGGTTTCCAGTTCCCAAAGCCTGACCAGGATCAGAAGGTCTCTGGAGCCAAGACTGTCCCTTGGATCACTTGCACTGTGCCCTGCAGAGAGGGGCTGTGCCTCCTAATCTGATCTGTGATTAACTCCTCCAGAAAAATCAATAGTCACTGTAATCATTCCCTATCAGTGCTCCTGGTCTGGCTCTCCCTCATTACCCTCATTTTGGAGGTGGCAAGACTTTGCTGCTTTCTGTGAGTTGCTCCTGATTTATTCCTGAGGTTGTCACCAATTTCTCAGCCATAATGTGTCCAGCAGGACCAGGGCAGTGACCAACCCCTGTGCTGGGCACTGATGAGGGACCCCTCAAATCCTGGGATCAGTTTTGGGCCCCTCGTGACAAGAAAGACATGGAGGAGCTGGAGCATGTCCAGGGAAGGGAATGGAGCTGGGGAAGGGGCTGGAGCAGCAGGAGCAGCTGAGGGAGCTGGGGGGGCTCAGCCTGGAGAAAAGGAGGCTCAGGGGGGACAACTGCCTGGGGGAGTCAGGTGGGGGTCGGGCTCTGCTCCCACGGAACAAGGGACAGGACCAGAGGACAGAGCCTCAAGCTGTGCCAGGGGAGGTTTAGGTTGGATTCAGGGGAAAATTTCTTGCCTGAATGGGTAGTCAGGCACTGGCACAGCTGTCCAGGGCAGTGGTGGAGTCCCCATCTCTGGAGGTGTTCAAAAGGCGTGTGGGGAAATGGTTTTGGGGTGGCATTGGCAGTGCTGGGGGAACAGTTGGACGTGACGGTTTTAGAAGTCTTTTCCAAACTAAACAATTCCATGATTCTGTTGCTTTTCAAACACTCTCCAGCTGCCTCAGGAGCTGCTGGTGGCTCTGGGGAGCACGAGGGTTGAAGGTAGTGACCCTCCACCCCGGGTGCCAGAGGGGCAGCCCCTCCACCACACCACGAGTGACACCAACACGGGTGTCCCCATTCCAAGTGCTGGGTGGCACCCAGCACCCCTGGCTGAGCACACAGAGTCCCCTGGGCCCTCGGGGGCAAGCACTGAGGGGAGCTCTTGTGCCTCTCTGGTTCTAAACGTGCTCAGGGTGCGTGCACAGACTCCACTTGGGGTCAGCAGTGCTCAGCCTTGCCCAGCCTGGGAAAGCTGGTGATTCAGAGAGGAGGCTTTGGTTGCTCCCACAACCACGACAGAGTGACTTGACAGAGCACTTCTAAAACTTTCCAGGCTCTGGGTGAGATTTACAGAGAGGAACAGGGGAGTATTTATTGTGGAGCAGTGACAGTGAGCCCAGAGCAGGCAGGACATGGGGAGGAAGCAGCACGATCCATCAGCAGGGAAGGGCAAGACAACTTATCTGTTTGCTGCAATTCCACTTACAGCCAAGAAAAATGAGCCATCATAACAGGAATTATGTGTGGCAGGGAAGGACAAACTGCTCTAATCAAATCAACAGCAGTTCAGATAACTCCTGGAAGAACCCTGTCAGGGGCACCCAGCTCCACCTGGAGGGTGACACTGGGCTGGGAGGATGCTCCTGGCAGGACAAGGAGGCACAGACACTGCACACCCTCCCCTCCTCCAGGATGGATAAATAAGTCCTCAGGAAGCAGGCAATGCACCTCTGGAATACTGATTCCCTGGTGCTAATATTGTCTGGCTCCCTGCTACAAAGCCAAGGCAATTTGATTTAAGCCAAAACATAAATAAGAACTTCCCAACTGTGAGGTGAGGCAGAAGAGGATGGTGGGCAGGGATATGGAAGCAAGGAAAGCTAAAGCTAATAATGCAAGTTGCTGAGACTGACTGGCTCCCAGGAATGCCTGACATGGCCCCTGAAGGCAGAGCTTTCATCTGGGTCTCCAGGGCTCTGTTATTTACCTGAGGTGTGAACCTCGGGGTCAACAGCATCACCTTGAAGCTCCTCTCAAGTTTGCTGACTCCTGAGCACCAAAGAACTTCTTTCTGCTGTTGTGGTGGCACAGATCAAACCCCAGACCCAGAAAGGTGTTTGCCCTCCAAGTTCTGGGGCCCCCAAGATAAGAAGGATGTGGATCTGCTGGAGCAAGTCCAGAGGAGGCCACGAAGATGCTTTGAGAGCTGGAACACCTCTGCTCTGGGGACAGGCTGGGAAAGTTTGGGTTGTTCAGCCTGGAGAAGAGAAGGCTCCAGGGAGACCTTAGAGCCCCAAGGGAAAAAAAATACCCTCACTCCAGAAGAAACAGGGCCATGAGAGCTTTAAAGTCCTGAGCAAGCACCTCCTGTCACACCTTTGGCTGCAGGTCCTGCCCAAGGGGAGAACAAGCCTTGCTTTCCCCACAGAGGGTTTGCCAGAGCACCCCCTTCCCCAGGCAGGCAGCACTGGCTCTCCTCACAGCTCTCCCTGCTCCTGTGATGTATGACATCTGGGAACTCTCATATATCCACTGGGCAGGCTCATTTATACACTGTTTGAAAAATAGATGGTGTATGAAGTGCAATTTGGTGTTGTAGCAGAGCTCTGTCCCCCTTGGGGTGTCAGGGCATTTGATTAAAGCCCTTTTATGGGAAATCAATATTTTCCTCATTTTAACTTTCATTCTCAGACCTAAAAACTACTGAGATGGACTTGTAAGATGCTGCACTACATTCATGCACACACAGGTCTATTCATTAGGGGAGGAATCCCACAGCATTTCTTTTTCTTTCATAAGCACTGACAGAGGTAAAAAAGCATGAGGGGATCTCTCTCTAATGGGGCAGACACTGCCTGCAGCAGGGATGCTCTGTTTACTGCTGGATTAAAGAATCCCACTTAAAAAAAACTGGCTCAGATCCTCCCAAGATCCCGGCCAGAATCTTGGACAAAACTATTCCAAGGCCAAAACAGCCTAAAGCTTTGGATTAAATGCAAAGGCAGCAGCTGCTCTGCTCAGGTGAGTCCCACCTGGAGCACTGTGTCCAGCTCTGGGGTCCTCAGCACAAGCAGGGCTGGGACCTGTTGGAGCAGGTCCAGAGGAGGCCTTGGAGATGCTCCAAGGGCTGGAGCCCCTCTGCTCTGGAGCCAGGCTGGGAGAGCTGGGGGGGTTCACCTGGAGAAGAGAAGGATCCAGGGAGACCTGAGAGCCCCTTCCAGGGCCTAAAGGGGCTCAGGAGAGCTGGAAAGGGACTGGGGACAAGGGATGGAGGGACAGGACAAGGGGCAATGGCTTCCCACTGCCAGAGGGAAGGGATAGATGGGATGGGATATTGGGGAGAATTTCTTGGCTGTGAGGGTGGGGAGGCCCTGGCACAGGTTGCCCAGAGAAGCTGTGGCTGCCCCTGGATCCCTGGAAGTGTCCAAGGCCAGGTTGGACAGGGCTTGGAGCAACCTGGGCTAGTGGAAGGTGTCCCTGCTTGTGGCAGGGGTGGCACTGGATGGTGTTTAAGGTCCCTTCTAACCCAAATGATCCTGTGATTATCTGATCTGATTTCATGCTCAGTGGAATGAAGTGAATAAAGCCCTGACCTGGGATTCAGGAGACACAGAATTGGCCCCCCAGTGCCCTGGGCACCCCAGGGAGTCCCTCAGCAGCTCTGAGCTTTGGTTTGCCCACCTGTACAATGGGCTGGAGACACTGTTCTCCAGTGGGGTGGCCCCTGCAGACAGACATCCCTTAGCTGCTAGAACAGCAGTGGGTTTGGGGCTTGGTTTTGGCACAGAGAAGGTTCCTCAGCCAGTGCTGGGCCCTCCCAAGGGCAGCACAACCTGCCTGTACCACCCTGGGCTGCTGCCCATCCCCACCCTGCAGCACCTACAGAGACCAAACAGGCAGCAATAACAACAACAAAACAATATTTACCAATCCCTTCCCCCGGTTCAGTTCTCCTGGAGGTTGCTTTGGCTCCTACGACCCGATCCATCAACGCTCAAACCACGGGAGCAGCCCGGGTGCTCCATGTGGGAATGCACACACAGCACCAGCACAGAGGGGAGATCCAGGTCCCACCCTCCACTGCACCACATCTCACAGCCACAGGGACTCCCCACAGGGCTTGGGTTGCTCCATGTGCTGGGATGTGTTTGACAGGACACCAAATCCAGCAGGGAAAAGCAAAGGTGGCAGTGACAGTTGTTTTCCAGGACAAACTGGGGCCAGAAGAGACACTGTGACCAGAGAGCTGGACCATGTTTGAGTGTAATTACAGAGTCATGGAATTACTTAGGCTGGAAAAGGCTTCTTAGATCATTGATTCCAACCATTCCCCAAGGCCACCACTAACCACGTCCCCAAGTGCCACATCCACACGTAAATTAGGATAAAATTATGATAAAACCAATTTCCTTTCCGCTTAACGCTGAGGAATAAGATGGACTTGTCCAGCACTGCTGCCTTTTGTAATTTTAAATTTAAAGTACCACAATCCAGCTGATTGTTGGTTATTGATTATGGTGCTTTTGGGAGCCACAATAAGGGATGTGAGGGCAAGGTGGCAAACGAGGCATAAGGAGAGGACAGATCCTGCCTCAGAGGGCTGAGTGTCCCCAGTCCAGCCCAGAGCTCCTCACTCTGTACCACCTCCACTGTGGACTCACTTGGTCCTGCTAAGACCAGAGGAAACTTTACTACCCTCTGTTCAAAGCAGTTCAGCCACCCAACCCACCAGCAGAGACAGCAATGGGCCAACAGGACAAACTTCTCCCCAAGCTGAAAGGAACAAAGTGACTGAGCTGGCAGAATGGACAGACAGAAGCCCAGCATCAGCTGGGGAGGGAAATCGTCCTGGTTGTTATTTTTTTTTCTTTCTTTCTTTCAGAATAAAAAAAAAAGTCATTAGCATTTAAATGAATCCATAAACATTTAATTAAAGGACTGAATATTTACTGCTTCCTTTCTGTGGGGTTCGGAAGCGGGAAGGGAAAGTTTGCAAACACTTCACAACTCTCCCATTGTTTATTCCTGGAAAAATGTCAGATGCCCAAAATATATCTGAGAGTTCTGTGCCCAAGCACACATGGATAATGATGCTGCTTTGCAGTGGGATGGGCACGAGAAATGTCTCCATTTAGAGGAAATATAAGTGGGTTGGGGTTTTATGCGGGATGAGTGGGATCAGACACAGGGATTATTGAAGGGGACCCAGCTGGTTATCTGGGGACAATCTCCCTCTTGGTGAAAGCTGCCAGGGCTCAGATGGGTATCAGCTGCTGGAGGCAGCCAACACCAGCCTGGATGTGATCTGATGCTCATCTGGGCTGTCTCATCTGCCACGGCACTTTGCTGAATCAGTCACACTCTCATAAAGCCCAAAAGAGAATTAATTTGTCTGAGTAAAGACATCCAGACAAGAAACACAACACAAAACCAGGCACTGCTGTTCCAAGGGAGAGCAAACAACACCCCCAAAAAGACACCCCTCGGGTCAAGCCTTCCCTTTGTGTCCATATCCAGGGGGAATCACCTCCCTAACACTGGGATGGCTCTGCAGTTCAGAGCCCACATGGCCAAGGGTGGCTTGTCCTCCAGGAGCAGGGCCATCCATCCCCCTGCCACCCCCCTGCCAGGCACAACAACCCCCTGGTGCCTCCTGACCCTGCCCATGACCCTGTGGATCTGCAGGGCCCTCCCTGCTCCCCCTGCCCCGATCATTTTCGGATTTGCCACTGAGGGATTTTCATCATTTCGAGAAGCTCAGACCCCGGCAGGGAACCCAGCACAGGCAGGATTTACAGGCAGGGACAGGGGAAGGAAACTTTATGAGATTTATGCATTTTTTTCTTTAGAAAGTGTCATTTTCTATCTCCTGACCTGGCTCCCAGCCTCGCTTTTGCTCGAGCACCCCCAGGCACCCGGGGGGAGGATCAGTGGCAAGCAGGCAGTGCCTGGGTTTGACTTCAGAGGTATTGGGAGTGAATATGTGTCTCCTGAGTGGAATGTGCCCATCAGGGTGCCCACAGCACTTGGGAGCAGGCCCCTCATGCCGAGGGCACCCCTCGTGCCAGGGCAGCTCCTGCAGTGGCAGTGGGAGGTCAGGGGCAGTCACGGGTGGGAAACCCAACACATGGCTCAAAGAGAACACCCATCTGACCCCATCCCCTCCTGCAGGTACCCTCTGGGGCTGTGGGGGATGCTTCCCCACCCCAAAAACTGCGGTGACACAGGGTAGGGATTCTGGGGGGGGTTTGGGGCTGTTTCTCACTGGGTGTGTAACATGCTGGAGGAGGAGTCATGGCACAGCTGGGGCAGGGGGAGGTGAGACCTTCTGCTGTGCCCAGGAAAGAGCAAGTGTAACCCTACATTTGCAGTGTCACCCCACACTTGCACTGTGACCCCACACCTCCACTGTGACCCCATATCTGCACTAACTGTGACCCCACAGCTGCACTGGAGGGTCCCCAGGCACTGGGAGATGTGTCTCTCCAGGGTCTCTGTGGGTTTCCAGGAATCACCTCCCATCTCATATCTGCTGTATGGTGGTTCCTAGGACCACCCTCCAACATTCCCACATTCCTTTTCCCTGCTCTCCTGGGTCAGGGTTCCCTGAGGGTTGGTCAAAGCAGGCGCTCAGTTTATCTGACTGCTCTGCATCCTCTGCTTCCAGAGCCCCTCTCCTTTCAGGAACAGGCCCACATTATCCTCAGTATTCCTTCTGTTATTGATGTGTTTGAAAAAGCCCTTTTGTTGTCCTTGACTTCTTTAGCCAAGGACATCATCCTTGGCCTCGTGACAAGGATGAAATCCTGGACAGAAGGATGAGATTGGGACAGACTGACAAACCTGAGAGCTGCCCATGCTCCTGCACTTGAGATGTAAACTCCTCTAAGTTTCCTAAAAACGAGTGGCTGGGAAGAGATCACCACTAAAAAGGTCTTAGTGACCCTCTCGGTTAAGACTCCAACATGAGCACAACCCTTTTTAGCCATCAGAGGAGCTACAAGAAGAAGTGGGAGGTTCTGAACAATCCAGCTGCTGAAAACCTTTCAGCCCAAGTCCATTATCCAGCAGAAAACCCACATCTCACTCAGACATCTCCTCCTGCCCAGACTCTCTGGTGCCTGGCGGGGTGTGAGGTCTGAACCTCCTCCTGCCATTACAGCACTCCCACCTCATGCTCAGAGCCACCAATATCAAGGAAGAGCTCAGCCTGTGCTGGAAACTTGGCACAATTCAGCTGAAAAGCCCAGGAACTGAGAGCAAAAGCTGCTCCAGCTGCACGTGGAGCTCCAGGGCCTGCCCTGTGCTTCCAGAAGTCAATTAACTCCAGTGCAGCAGGATTACCCCCTAAGGAAACACCAGCAGGACTTCATTTGGTTTTATTCACCCTCTGGAAAACACTGCCAGGTGACAACACTCAGTTAAGGAATTACTACAGAAGGAGCAGGATTTACAAACTACCAAAGGATTTATTAACCTTTGGGTTTTCAGGATGAGTGAAAACCGTGGGGCCGTGTTTTAGGCACCTTCTCCAAAGCTCCTTGTGATCTCAGGGTGAGCACACAGTGTGATTTGGGGTGAAATGTGGCATCCTGGGACATACAGGGTGTGACTAGAGGCAATTCCAGTTCTCCAAAGTCCAATCCTGCCCAATTCAGCCTGTATAGAACCACTGGCCAAGTCTGACATCACCTGCTCAAGAAGAGAACCCACCATCAGAAGGCACCTAAAAACAAGGTCTTTTAAGTCTGCCAAGTCTGAGTAGGAAATGTAAATTTTTCCCCCAAAATTGTATCCCGTTGAAGAACTTCCTGAGTAAAAACCATTTTCTCTCTCTGAAGAGGGTGGGGAGGCCCTGGCACAGGTTGCCCAGAGAAGCTGTGACTGCCCCTGGATCCTTGGAAGTGTCCCAGGCCAGGTTGGACGGGGCTTGGAGCAACCTGGGCTAGTGGAAGGTGTCCCTGCCCATGCCAGGGGGTGGGAATGACCTGAGCTTTGAGGTCCCTTCCAGCCCAAACCATTCTATGATTCAAGCTGGCCACATAAGAAAATGCTTTCTTGAGCAGAGGTGCTTCCAACACAAGGCCTGGACTGGGGGATTTGCTCTGAATGTCCTGAAATTTAATGTCTGTGCACTCAAAGCTTGATTTAAAACTGCCAATCAAATTTGCTTTCAAAAAATCATCTTCTAAATATTTCTCTAATCTGAGGTTTACGGCCATATCTTATTTTTCTCATGTTCTATTTGGATAAAAGAAGATTTTAAAGCCACAAAATTCCACAAAAGATGGAATTCCACAAATTCGCCAAAACCTGTGATTTAAAGATGTCAAAATGAGTGCTCCTAATTCTGGAAACTTCTGGAGTTCCTGAGAGGATAAAAAGAGTTAATAAACATCTTCCACTCTCAGTCAGTGCCGTGTTTTTCGGGGCAGACACAATCCCAACAACATTACACCAGGTTTGTTAGGAAGATCATCACATTTCTTTTGATTAGGTGTCAGGAATAAACTGTAGATGAATGATGGGAGTTTTTTAATGAGTTCAAAGTCCATGAAATCATTTTCCTCCCTGGATCAGTTAGAATTTCAAAGCAAAATTCCTGTGGGACCAATTTATTGGGAGTGCAAAGAGGCTTTTGTTCTGCATTTCCCAGACACTCCACAGGCTGCCTGACCCTGTGTTTGCTCAGCTCTCATTTCCCTTACTCAGATAAGATGCTGAATGGCCCAGCTGAAAGCTCTGGGGAGCAGCTTTCTCCTGCTGCCTGATAATACAGATTTTGGAGCTATTGCTTACAAAGGAAAAAGATAAATGTCCTGCACTTCCCACCGACTCCTCAAACTACACCCAGGGATTTCTGCAGGCACGTTATGTAGAAAGAGTTGTTCAGTGTGGTCTGGATATAAAGAGCTCTTCCTCTTTATATGGGATCATTGCTGGAATTCCTGCAGGAAGGGGTCTGACTGAGCAGGTCACCCCACTGTGATATGGGACAGCACAGCACCCAAAAGCACAGAGTGCATCCCCACGTTTCCAGGCCCTGTGTAAAGCAAATAATCCCAGCAAGGATGGCCAGGGAAGGGGGCCACAGGGACAGGATCCATGTGTACATCCATCCATCCATCTCACTGGATTTCAATGGGAACTCAGAGCTGCTGGGGCCTTCAGCCCCCCAGAATTCCAGCTGGAAACGACCAGCCAGCTTCAAAACCTCTCAGAGGAACAGGAGATCTCCTTCTAGCACCAACAACCACAGGAACATCCAAACTGCTGGCCCAGGTCAAAGCAAAGCTCCAGCCCAGCTGCCTGTGTGGCACACGGGGCAGGGGTTGTAGGGTGACACTGAGTGTATCCAATAATTTAACCTCAAGAGGACGTGAAGAAACACAGCTGAGGAACATTCCCATCCCTGCAAGTGTCCAAGGCCAGGTTGGATGGGCCCTGACCAACCTGGTCTAGTGGAAGTGTCCCTGCCCATGGCAGGGGGTTGGATTTAGATGAGCTTTAAGGTCCCTTCCAACCCAAACCACCCTGTGGGGACATGAAACGTGGCAAAGAAGGTGGAAGAGGTGACTGCAGCCCTGAGCTCCCCTTTCTGTTGGCATTAAGCTTTTGGAGGGCCCTGGGTATCAGAATGCCCAGTCTCCAGACCATGGACCTGGACTTCAATTTAACCACCTACAGGTCCAGGTGCTGCTCTGCCACATAACCCATCTGATCCCAAACAACAGGGCATCACTTCTGCCAAATCCACTCCTGGCTCAGTAGGATGCTGTAAAAATTAGGACATCCATTCTTCAGAAGCTTCCCTGCATGTCAGCTCCTGCAACTTCCACAGTAAACCACAGCCCCAGACTCAGCCATAAAATAACATGTGGTGCTTGGTCCAAACCTCTCCTTAGTGGTCTGAATTCCCTGATTTCAGATTTTCCCTGTAAGGCTGAAGGCTGGAGCCCCCCAGGTGGAGAACAGAAGTGGTTGACACCTCCACAGCTCCTGTTTGCAGCCTGGAGTGTTTAAATTGGCATCAATTCCCATGGGTTTTAGCACAGCAGCTGGGCAGTGCCACCAGCTCAGCCTGTGGCCTAATTCTGGTCTCAGAATATTCTCTGATGAAGCATCTCACCAGCTTCAGAGCCCTCCAGTGGAACCAGTCAGTAGGATGGGGTCTAAGTGACTCTATGCTATAAGCTGACCCTTGCTATCCACAGGACCTGGTGGTCCTTTTGGATCCTGATGGATGTTCTGCCTCGTCCACCCCTGTCAGCAGCACCTCCCAAAGCTCCTCACGTGTGCTCTGCACCCAGCAAATGCACCACTCACCTGCACCACTACCCAAAGTACAGGCACTTGGGAAAACATTTCCACCAAACTTCCATTAAAACCAAGACAGCCTTCATTTACTGCACTTTCCACACCTCCCAGAGAGTGAAAAACTCATGGAACCCAGAAAGTGAGCACATTTATTAACTCCACTTGATAAATACAGACTAACACACGCTCACAATTTTATTGCAGTGATGCCAATCACTGAACCCGGGTCACTGCACACCCACCACGTGGCTGTGATGGAATTCCAGCCCCTCTGATCCAGGCTGGCTCCAACTCCAGCTCCCAGCAGTGTGTGATGCTGGGAACTGCTGCCAGAGCCAAGGTGGGATCTCCGAGCTCATACCCTGCAGTCTCATAGCAGGAGCTGAGGAAGGAGCTGGAAACATTCCCTGTGAATATTGCTGTGGATTCTCAACTAATTCTCCTTCTCTGTGAGGCAGCACAGCTGCAGAAAGGAACCACAGAAAAATCATGGAATATCCTGAGATGGAAAGGACCCCCCAGGACCATCCAGTTCAACTCCTGCCCCTGCACAGACACCCCAACAATCCCACCTTGTCCCTCCCTCCACTCCTGGAGCTCTGGCAGCCTTGGTGCTGTGCCCACTGCCCTGGGGAGCCTGGTCAGTGCCCAACCACCCTCTGGGGGAAGAACTTTTTCCTGAGATCCAACCTGACCCTGCCCTGACACAGCTCCAGCCATTCCCTGGGTCCTGTCCCTGCTCACCAGAGGTTGGGTCCATCCCTGGGGAATGCTCTGCAGGGGCAGTTCAGAAGGTGCTGAGTACCCTGGTGCTGGTTTAGGCAATCGGTTAATTATTTGTTTAACTCTGAGCACAAAGGCAGCCTAATTAGATGCACAGGGACACCCCTCCAGCTTAAGTGTTTTGCTGGACCAGCTCCCTGATAGAAAGGATAAAGCCAGGGGCTCTGTGCAGAAGACAGAGGGATTTTGATTAAATTCTTCTGACAGGGAAGGAGGGAGGGAGAAATGTAGCCTTTATTTAATGCCCTCCTCAGTTTACAATTTCTATTCCTCGTGCTGTGAGCCGTGGTCTGAAGGCAGGGAGGAGGAATGTGCACAGCCCCAGCTCCCTCCTCCTCTGCCCACCACGCTGTGCTGCCAGGGAACTGAAAAAGGGATCACCCTTGTCCTGTCTTTTCAGTCAAAAAAGGAAAAAAATGGAACGATTGTGTTCCCTCAAAGGAGGGACAAGCCTGTGTGACCCCGGCTGATTCTGGATGCCCCAAAGGACCAGAGAGCTGGTCCTTGAGCTGCTGCCTCCCAGGAGCAGCCCCTGCATCCCACTGAGCACATCCAGCTGAGCAGAACCAGCTCCTGATCCCCAGCAAACCTCCCCTGGAGCAATGCAAAGGACACAGGACAGACACTGGGTGTGTAATGATGGGGTTTCTGCCCAATCTGGAGGTGCTGAATTTGCCCAGCAGGCAGGATGGCGAAGGGGGATTATCCCAACCCACCAGCAACCCCCAGCTTCTCCCTCCCAACCCTCCTCACATGAGTCAACCCCCCAAAATCTCTGTCTCTTCTCAGCCACGTGATTGTAATGACCACAATGACTTTATTTATCTTTCCTCAGCCTGCAGAGCTGCAAAGATTTCAGTAATGAGCCCTCACCAGCACTGCTGCCAACCCTGCAGGGACTGCCCCAAAAACACGGGCCTTGCTGAAAGCCTCAGCAAACCCTGTGCCAAAAAACCCCTCACTAATTCCCCAGAGATCACAGAATCATGGAATGGGTTGGGTTGGAAGGGACCTTCAAGCTCATCTCATTCCAACCCCCTGCCATGGGCAGGGACACCTTCCCACCTTTCACCACTTCAGGTTTCTCCAAGCCCTCTCCAACCTGGCCTTGAAAATCAAGCTATGGAGACAAACATCCCAAACATCCAATACCAACTGGAAAACACCCCAAAGCAGCAGAGGCCAAGGCACCCCAAAGGAGCAGGAAGGGTGGTGGGCACAGGGTGGCTCCTGCTGTGGTGGTGGGGCAGGGATGTGCCACTTCCAGCCCCCGCTGCTGGCACAAGCTCTTGGCTGTGCTGGGAACTCCCAGCTCCCACAGGATGGCAACTTCCTCCTGCATGTCCCCACCAGCATTTCCATGGCTTTTTTTACCAGCAGCTGGTTTGGAGGAGGTTTGGCTGCTGCCTGCTTTGAGCACACTGTCACTGTGAGGGGTCAGTGCTGAACCTGGAACCCAGCTCTGCACATCAACACTGCCACATTTCTCCAAATTTGTCTGCCCTGAATTCATCTGTCTCCCAGTTCTTCATTCATCCTAAGCCACTTTCTGCATCATTGCACCCCGTTGTGGTTTAGCCCCAACTCAGCCCCAGGCAGCCACTCACCTCCTTCCCTGGGTGGGATGTGGGGGAGAACTGAAGGGTAGAAGTGAGAAAACTGGGTTGGGATAAAGGCAGTTTAACAGGGAAAGCAAAAGCTGCACATGCAAGCAAAGCAAAACAAGAATTCATTCCCCACTTCCCATGGGCAGGAAGGTTTCAGCCATCACAGAATCATCACAGAATCATCACAGAATGGGTTGGGTTGGAAGGGACCTGAAAGCTCATCTTGTTCCATCCCCCTATCCCAGGCAGGGACACCTTCCATGGGCAGGAGCACCCTCCACTAGCCCAGGTTGCTCCAATCCCTGTTCAACCTGGCCTTGAACACTTCCAGGACACCTCCAGGAAAGCAGGACCCCATCACATCTAATGGTGACTTGGGCAGACAAACACCATCACTCCAAACATCACCACCGTCCTTCTTCCCCCAGCTCTACCTGCTGAGCATGATCCATACGGTCTGGAACATCCCTGGGGTCAGCTGGGATCAGCTGTCCTGGCTGTGTCCCCTCCCAGCTCCTTGTAGACCCCCAGCCCCCTTGCTGGGGTGAGGTGAGAAGCAGAACAGACCCTGATTCTGTGTCAGCCCTGCCCAGCAGTAACTCCAACATCCCTGGAACACCTACGCTGTTCCCAGCACTAATCCAAACCTCATGCACTCCAGCTTCTGGGAGGAAAATGAACACTGTCCCAGCCCAAAGCAGCACATATCCATCCCAGTCCATCCCAAAGCAGCACATATCCATCCCAGTCCATCCCAAACCAGCACACATCCATCCCAGCCCATCCCAAACCAGCACACATCCATCCCAAAGCAGCACGCATCCATCCCAGCCCACCCCAAAGCAGCACACGCCTCCCCCACTCATCCCTCCCAGAGCTCTGGAGGGGGTGAATCCCCACGGGGGTCCTGCCTCACCACCCCCAGGGTCAGGACCAACATCCTGGGGGCAGAGCCGGCTCTGGGAACAGCCAGAGGAGAACGTGGGATCTGCATCCAGGTCCTCCCTCAGCCACCAGCCTCACGTGCCACCCCAGGCAGGTATTTAACCTTCCCAGGGCCATCTATAAATGGAGCTAATGCAGCTGCCTCGTGTCCCTGCTAATTCATTAACCCTTGGGGACTGCAGGGCACTGCCACCCCTGCACAGGGACATCAGATCCTGCCCCGGGAGCTCAACAAATGAACAGCAAAGCCACAGCAGGGGCTGCTCAGTGCTTTGTTTTCTCTTTTATCTCGGCCACATCTCTGTGCAGGTTTGTACCTTGCAGCACACTGGCATCACTGTCCCTTTTAACATGTCCTAAATTCTGGAACTGGGGGGAGAAGGACAGAAAGTGCCTGTTACCTTCAGAGAATAAAAAGGCTGCTTTTGCATGGAGCACTAATGTTGTTCCCCTCCAAATCCAGGTTTGAGCCTCTCTGCCCATGCACACACATGCACAGAGCTGCTCTCTGTGGTCCCAGCAATCCTCTGCCTACAAACGGGTCAGAAATATTCCTCACAAGCAAAGACAGCGAGGAGAGGTGCTGATTAGACCAAGAAACTAATAAAAAGAAACCTTTCACAAGTGACCAAGGCTGTGACTCAGAGGCAAAGCTAAGCTTTAGGATTATCCCACTTACAGCTTCAGAAGCAAATTCAATTAAATTACAGTCGACCCTGATTGCCACCTTGGCTGGGATGCAATGGGCATACCAAGGAGGGCTGGCTGAGACAAGTGGTGATCTGGGGAGAGCTGAGGGAGAAGGAAAAGTGTCCAGGGATGGGAGGATGTCCCACCTAGAGCAGATACTGGAGCAGCTGGAACGCACCAGTTGCAGGAGGCAATTCAAAGCACAGAATTACGAGATAGAGAAGGCAAATCTAGAAAAAAAAAAAGCAGACATTTATTCCTTTCCAAGCAGAGGGTCAGACAAGGTTAGCAGCAAGTGGTCCATGCAAGGTGGGCAGCACAGCCTGGCCTGGCATCGTGCAGGGACATCACACTTGAGCTGAGCAGCACTGGAGACTGACTCTAAACACGCCCATGTCAGGCAGGTGAAAACACTGAAGCTTAAATTGCAGGTATGAAAAGCATGTTGGCCTCTGACAGAGGGCTCCTTGTTATGCAAATACATGAAACACTCTATAAAATTAAAAAAAAAATCAAACAACTGAAAAACCAACAGGCTACTGGAGCATTCCAGACAAAATTCTTGCTGGTTAAGTGCTGCCTGCTAAGTGGACAGGCAGGCTTTATTAACCAACAACTGCTGCAGAAAACTCCAGTGACAACAGAGCTCCAGAGCTAAAATAAACCTCAGGGACTGTCCCCAGCCCACTTGGAAACACGAGGTTTGCAGCAGCCTGTCATCCTGGGGATGGAGGGTGAGGGAAGTGCAGAAACTGGCTGGGCAAGCTGGAACCACACTGAACTGAGACCAGCTCAGCTTAGCAGAGCTCTACTCACCACCCAAGCCTTCAGATTTAGACTTTCAATCAAGTGCTTAATTAACAGAGCCAGGGAAAGCAGGGTTCTGAAATTTAATGAGCCACTCAAGGCAGAGCTAAGTGCTTCAGATACCCAAGCTTTCAAGAAACATGAGAGAGTGATAAAAAAAAGTGAAGACTATGCAAATATAACTCCCCCCTTGGGTCGGCTGTAAGGTTTGCTGCAAAGAAATGAGGATGCACCATCTCTGGAATGGCTCTGAGACAGTGACAGGAGTGTTTATGAAGGGGGTGATCCTCAGTGAGTTCAGGGTCCCACAGGTTCTCTGATTTCAAGAGGATGCCCCAGATTTCCATGGGCACTGCTGCAGTGCTGCCTCCTGCAGTGCCCTTCCCTGGGCTCTTCACCAGCAGGGAAAGGCTCCTCTCAGGGGACCCGGGTCAGAGGAGCAGGGAAGGGGCCAACAGCTGTTGTGGAAACTTCAACAAAGGCTCAGAAAACTCAGTCACTCTGTGTCCTTTCCTCCCCTGCATGTTCTGATGGAGGAGCAGAAAGGAAAACCCCCCAGGAGAGCTGGAGGTGCCCTCAGTGCTGGTGGCCCCGGGGGCACAGGGGCTCTGGTGGCCCCAGCTCAGTCAGGGTGTGGGTGAACACCTCCCACGGGCACTGCCCACCTGAACCCACCCCTGCACCACAGCACGGCCCCAGGACAGGCCAGGGAAAGGGGTCACGGCAGGAAAGCACCAGGGAGGAGAAACCAACTTCAGATCCATGGAAATGCCCCCGGGCACTTGTCCTGACTGTGATCCCTGAGGGGTTGGAGAGTTTGGTGAGGCTGCAGCTCAGCCTGCTGAGAACTGCTCTGGGCAGAACCACCCTCCTCAGCTGGAGGCTGATGGGTGTGATCCTGTGATGGATCATGAAATGAATCCCACAATGGTTTGGGTTTAAAGGGACCTTAAAGCCCATCCCATCCCACCCCCTGCCATGGGCAGGGACACCTTCCACTAGCCCAGGTTGCTCCAAGCCCCATCCAACCTGGCCTTGGACACTTCCAGGGATTTAGGGGCAGCCACAGCTTCTCTGGGCAACCTGGGCCAGGGCCTCCCCACCCTCACAGCCAAGAAATTCTCCCCAATCTCCCATCTATCCCTGCCCTCAGGCAGTGGGAAGCCATTCCCTGTGTCCTGTCCCTCCATCCCTTGTCCCCAGTCCCTCTCCAGCTCTCTTGGAGCTCCTTTAGGCCCTGGAAGGGGCTCTAAGGTCTCCCTGGAGTCTTCTCCAGGTGAACCTCCCCAGCTCTCACAGCCTGGCTCCAGAGGGGCTCCAGCCCTTGGAGCATCTCCGTGGCCTCCTCTGGACCTGCTCACTGGAAGGTGAGGTCCAGGTCATGGTCAGTCCCCACACTCAGGGTTTGAGGTGTGGCAGGGCCTTTGCATTTGTGATTTGAAAACTGAAACACCCAATTCAACATCCAAATTTTACAGATTAAAAAAAAAAGAAAGCACAACATGGAGCCACAAAGATGATTCCAGGGTTGAAGAAAATGCTTGACAAAGAGAAAATTAAAGACTTTGTTCTGTTTAGGTTATCAAAAGGGATATGGGAAGGTGATGTGATTTCTCTGTGTAAGAACTTTCATGTGCAGACAATACTGGATAGGAAAAAGCTCTTTAATCAAAAGGGTAAAGACAGACCAGGAATAAATGGCTGCAGGCTGAAACCCAACCAATTCAAATGAGATAAAGGGCACAAATTATAACAGGGAGATGATTAACCACTGGCACAAGTGTCGGGGGGGACAGGAGAGTCTGACTGCTGACATCTTAACTGTGTGTGTGTTTGAAAGAGGCACTTTAATCACTCACAGGTTGCCAGGCTGAGCTGGGTTGGACTGGGAGGGAACACCAGGACAGTGCAGTGATGGTGATGGGCTGATCTCAACACCCCACAGACCCTCCAGGCTTCTTCTGAGGGAAATCCATCCCCAGGGAAACCTGCCCGTGGCTCAGAGCAGTGGTTGAACACTGCATTCCTGGGAGATGCCACAGACTGGGGGAATGTGGGACCACAGCCTGGGAATCCCAGCCCAGCCAGATTCCCCTCCTCTGCCACTGGGCTCCCTGCAGAAGAAGCCCTAAGAACCTGTCTGTGTAAAACTGCAGCACCAGGTGAAAGGTTTTATTTGCTGCCTTAAATCACAGCTCTGCTTTTTTTAATGCTGCTCTGAATACAAACGTCCAGACCTCAGCTCCATTATTTCCAGCGTTTCACACCCAGGGAATGTATCCCAGCAATTCCTCCCGGTGCCAGTTTTTAAGTACAGAGAGCAATTACACTCAACTGCTCTCATCAGCCCCTTAATGAGCCTCGTGGACACAGTTTGCTGGCAGCAGCTGCTGCACATCACATTATTGATCTGAGGGCTCCAGGGTGGGCAAACCCTCCTGCTGAAACACCAGTGTCTTCCTTGGATGGAGGAACTGAGAGTGAGCCTTGGGGGAGACCCTTCCCAATGCGGCCCCTCTCACCCCCACAGACAAACTCCTGGTGGTCCCCAGCTGGAGGAACAAGCAGGAACCCACTGAGGCCAGGGCATGGCCACCACCTGCCCCTGGAGCTCGCTGTCCAGCACAGAATGATGGAATCATTAGGCTTGGAAAATTCCTCTCCATCAACCCAGCACCACCACCGTGTTCCCCGTGTCCTCAAGTGCCACATCCACCTGTTCTTGGAGCACTTCAAGGGATGGTGACTCCACCACCTCCCTGGGCAGCCTGTTCCAGTGCCTGGCGACCCTTTCCACGAAGAAATTTTAACTAATATCCCAACTAAAATGCCCCTGGTGCAACTTGAGGCCACTGGCATCCCACCCCTGGCTGAGATCCTGCCCGGGGGTGCCGCCCTCCACCCAGTGCTGTCCTGGGAAAACCACGGACTGATACTGGTGAGGGGCTCTGCAGTCCCTGGGAGCCCCAGTGCAACCAGTGGGGAGTCTGTGCTGGGGGTTCTCTCCTCTCCAGATCATTTCCAGGGGCAGTGCAGACCCAGGGGGGGTTATCTCTCAGGGGCTGAAGAAGCAAGGGAGGGTTTGCACATTCCCTGACCCCCAAGGACACACATCCATGAGGGTCTGTGAGTGGCTCTGGGGGGAACTGGGGAGCCCCACCCTCAGCTGGTGGGGGCACAGGGTGCCCAGCCCAGCCCAGCCCAGCCCAGGGCTCCTCCATGCACAGGCTGTGCCTTGTCTCTGGAGTCCATTAATAGAGTCCCTGCTCCTCACTGCTCTAATAATATTTACCCACAGGCTGCCAAGTGCTTCTCACAGAGCAAATATTTGTGTGCTACACCCTGACAGTCCCGCTAACTGAGAACACTGTCCTTGGGAGGTGGATCAATGGGGAGCTGCGTGTCTGAGGCAGCTCCTCGACACCCACAGCCCCAGCAAAGGCCAACAGGTCTTTTTTCCACAGGTGGGACAAGGGGGACATGCCTGGGACACCTCAGGGAACCCTCCTGGGGGGAACCTGAGGCTGCTCCTCACGCCCACGTGGCTGGTCCTGAATGAAATGATGCTGCTGAGATTCCCTCAAATCCAGCCCTGAGCGGAGAGGGCACAACTGAGGTCTAACAACTCCCTTCTGGAAAAGCCCAGCTCAAAGGGAGAGGCTTAAGAAAGTCCTTCTGTTGGCACAATCCATGAAACCTCCCGGGCAAGGCTCTGCTCAGCTCCTTGAACCAGCAGGCAGCAGGTTTTGGGCAGGTCTGCACTGAAAGCAGTTGTTCCCACTGTTGGGAAGTGCCAGAGGGCTCTGTGGCAGTGGAATCCATCCCTTTTCCCTGTGGCTGGGAGTGCTCCTGCCCGCTCCTGCTGATCCCAGCCCCGGGGGCTGGAGCTGCCAGAGCTGCTGGATTTGGGCATCAGGGGCTGCCCCACATCAGGCTCCTGCCCTGCCACAGGGACAGGAAAGCCTGGGCTGGGATCCAGGGAAAACTCCAGCCCAGCCACCCCAGAGACAGAGCAATTCCTGCTGATTAGGAGGTGGATATACAGGAAATGGTTGAGGAGGAAGGCTGTGGGGACATGGGCTGGCACTGAGGATGGAGGGCAGAGGGTGAACCATCCTTTTAGGGAGCCAAGGCCAACATTTCCAGCATCTTAGGGAGGGCATTTAATAAGTGATCTGCCAAAGTGCTGTGCCCTGGCTGTGTTTTATCCCAGCAAAGGCTGGAGACGGCGTTAAAGGACCCAAGTTTATTCAAGGACCCAAGTTTATTCCCCACAGGCCAATTTGTCACCCTTATCTCCAGCAGCCCACGCTGCTCTGGCAGGGCTTGAAAGCTAATTTTGCCCTTGAGGAAGAAGCCTGTGCTGTGAAAGGAGATGTGGCCAAATGAGATGCACGAGGGTTTGCAGGACTTTGGGAAGAGGGACACAGCACCCTGGGTTGGGATGAACAGCTGCCACATGCAGGGGGCTTTGCTGAGGAATCCTCCCACTTCTATTAGCAAATCACCCCCTGCCTGGAGAGCAGCTGGAGAGGAAGGGGAAAGGGTTTTCTGTGAAATATGTGAAATAGGATGACAAAGCTCATAGAAAAATGTATTAACTGTGGCCCTTTTCTTGGATTAAAACTCCAAGTTACAATTCACTGCTTCTCAGTAAATGTTACAGCTTTTATTCTTTTATTTAAAATGTGACAGCTCCAAAGTAAGTTCCTTTCTATGACAGTTGTCCCATCCCTGGAAGTGTCCAAGGCCAGGTTGGACAGGGCTTGGAGCAACCTGGGCTAGTGGAAGGTGTCCCTGCCCATGGCAGGGGGTGGAATAAGATGAGCTTTAAGGTCCTTTCCAACCCAAACATTCTCTGATCTTTAAGGTCCCTATCAACCCAAACCTCTCTGTGATTCTATGATTCTGTCAATTTGCACTGAAAAAGTAATTTTTAACCTACAAAACTTGAATGAAAACTCGCCCTTTTTATTTTTCTTCTGTAGAACCAACCCCCCCAATGTTATTGCTCTGGAGAGCTACGAAATCCATAAAAGGTGGCCTTCCCACCACATTCTGGGATCATGGCATTATTGATGTATCCCACCCCACAGGACTTCCCTGCAAAGAGACTCGGAAACCCTGATTATCTGGGACACTGGTCAGCAAACTGAAAAGTGATGGACTGTTTGCTGTGCTGCTTCCCATGATAAATAAATAAAAGTGCTGCTGTGCCCTTTATAGCATTGATTAGATCTGGGGGAAACAAAGAGGGAAAAAAAATGATGGGAGGAACATCCAGTTGCTCCTCAGTTAAATCTCAGCCCAGGGTGGAGGAATCACTGTGAATTCTGGTGTTTCCAAGGAGGATGCAGTGGGATGGGGAAGGTTTAACATCTCCAGCTCGACACAAGCCAGGCTGGAGTCAGAGGCAAAGCCCTGCAGGGTCAGGGCTCAGTGTCTGTGTGGCAGCAGGTGATGCTCTGCCCCAGCACCAGGAGCAGGAACAGCCTGAAGGAGCAGGAAAATGGGGCCCAAAGGACAAAAATGTTCCAAGAGCTGGCAGAACCACTGAGGGAGCAAAAGCATCCTGGTGTGGACCAGGAGCAATCCCCACTTCCATCACATGTGCCATCACATGTGGCCTCTCCCACGTTGGCCTTGGCACAGGACCCACCCAGAGAGATGTAACTTTGACCTTTCCACAGGTTGACCAAGCCACAGGTTGCCCAGAGAAGCTGTGGCTGCCCCCTCCCTGGAAGTGTCCAAGGCCAGGTTGGATGGGGCTTGGAGCAACCTGGGCTGGTGGAAGGTGTCCCTCCCCGTGGCAGGGGCTGGAACAAGATGAGCTTTAAGGTCCCTTCTTAGATCCATCCCTTGCCCTGCTCTTCCACCCATCCCTTGTCCTGCTCTTCCATCCATCCCCTCCCCATCTCCCTCCTCCTCCTCACTCATGGGAGATGATGGCACCACCCAGCCCTGATTTCCTTCTCTCCAAGCCCATCCTGTGCCAGGTGCTGTGATCCATCACACGAGTAAGAGCAGAGCCTTTCTTAGTCCAAATGTTGATCTTTAATCTCCAGAGGCTTCTGCCACCTGGAGTGTGCCCTCACTTCCAATTAATGGTGTTAATGAACCTGTCTGCACTAACGAGCTTCCAGAGGTGTTTCTCCAAGGGCTTTGTCAGAATGCCACCAGCATCACATTCCCTTCCTGAGGGAAACTGCTCTGGACAGCAGAGACCACTGCCCCGTGTTGAGGCACATGCCTGTTTATTCCCTGGAGTTAGGGATATTCCATGGCATTCCATGCCTCTGGAGACCTCATCACCTTCCTGCAGTGCCTTCAGTTGGTGTCCCAGCTTTGTTCTGTGCGCTGGCCTTCACCTCCCCCCACGGGGGCAGGAAACACAAGCTGCTTTAGGCAAAGATAGTTTGGATTTTCCTTTTTTGGGGGAAATCCATGCAAGGTGGGAGGGATCAGTGCTTTCATTTACAGACCAGAGAGGCATCCTGGATAAGCAGGATAAGCCTTTCACCTCTATTTTTCAGGAGAGATTCCAGAATCACAGAATGGTTTGGCTTGGAAGAGACCTTAAAGCCCATCCAGTTCCACCCCCTGCCATGGGCAGGGACACCTTCCACTAGCCCAGGTTGCTCCAACCTGGCCTTGGACACTTCCAGGGATCCAGGGGCAGCCACAGCTTCTCTGGGCAACCTGTGCCAGGGCCTCCCCACCCTCACAGGGAAGAATTTCTCCCTAATATCCAATCTAACCCTCCCCTCTGCCAGCTTCAAGCCAGTAGATGAATCCCAAATTACTGTTTGCAGCCAGAAACTTCCTCTGACTCAGTGGGCTCGCCCCACATTCCAGAAGGGAATGTGAAGTAGGGTCAAGCCAATTTAGCTTGGAAATACTCTTTCTTTTTGAGGTCTGAACCCCCAAACCTGTTCTGTCCATCCCACCACAGCCCCCACACGTCAGCCAAGAGCAACCCCTGGACCAAGCTCCTTGTTAGTTTGAATTTTATGGAATATAGATCCGTTTCCTTCCCAGCCCTGCACTTTGCTGACTCAGAGGAAAGGGATCTGTAATGATCCCCCAGACAGCTGTATTTTTCTTACCTAAGTGCTCACAAATTGCATCCTACGACCAATTAAACAGACGGTCTCTCATTTTTTCACAACAAACATAATTTGTAATTCCAAAATGTCAATAAAGAGTCCTTCCTTCCTTTTTACATTCCACAGCATTTGCAACTCAGCTCGGTAATTTTGGAGTCAATAATTAAAAAAAGGGGCAATTAGGGCGTTAATTGGGAATTACCAAGTTACTCCATAGAACATATTCCATATTTATTCATTGCCTGCTCTGCCCTCATTGCTCTCACCACACTTAAAGCTGCTCCATCATCAGAGCTGGAGTTTTTAGAGCAACACATCCCTCCTTAGCAGCCTTTCATCTCAGCTGGGCTCCTGCCTATAAACACTGAGACAAGAGATGGATCTGCTACAGGGCAAAAGAATGATGAATCCTGGAGGGATGAGCAGTAACTGAGCTGTGTTTGCTGTTTGGAACAAGGTGGGGAAAAACCAGCCTGATCCCTGTGGAGAATTATAGTGAGAAAAGGAGAAAAGAATTTTCTGAAGATGTTGCAGTCCACCACAACCACAACAGTTTGATTTTATAAATTATACAGTTTGTTTCCTGCCTCCTGATCTGAGTTATTTTTAGAACTGAAAAATACCAGTGGCCCAACAGAAAGCAGGTTCTTGGTTTTACAAATCCAGTGGTTTTGTTTTAGTTCCCAGCCCAAATGTCACTCCAGACATCCACGTATCCCTCCCACTGTCTGCCCTGGATGAGCTGAGCCCCTGAGCCAGGCAGGCTCCCCAAACTCTGGGCGGGCTCAGGACCTCACACTTGGCCATGGTTGGTCTCACACCAGGAAAGGGAGAAGATGAATATGGAAGAGGGCAGAGGAACAAGAACTGAGCACCTCCATGGTGGGACTGGCAGCTCCCCAGTGTCCCCAGTTGTGCAGACACACCCCACTGGGGACAGCCCAGAACAGCCCCCCCAGCCCTGTCCCCTCCTCCTGCCTCAGGGGCTGCCTCACAACATGACATTTTTGGAAATGGGGTGTTTTTCTGCCTGTTTTTCCCACACCAATATCCAAATTCCCGGGGGGGCATCCTGGATGTGCCAGACTGTGGATTCCAGCCCGGAGCTGTGTGCACACACATGCCCAGGCACACACTCTGCTTCCCAGAGCTCTCCCCAGGAGGGATCCTCCTGCTATCAGGAGGGATATTTCTGATATCACAGTGCTAATACAGCACAGCTTTACATGGATTGGCAGCTCCCCACCTGCAGTTTTAAGACTTCCATCAGCTGTCTCGTCACACAAAGAGCACTGTCTCCATAAAAACCTAATACCTTGTGATTTTGCAAGTTTGATATTAATGCCAAGGATAAGAAGGAAACACAAGTCAGCTGAGTGCAGGCAGTGCCATCCCAGTTTGGTGATGCTGCTGCCTGAGAACAACTTCCCTGCACCAGCACAGCAGCCCTGGCACTGCAGGAGTGGGCACAGATGGTGCAAAAGGTGAAGGCAAAGAAGCCCAAAACTTGCCTGGTGGACTCCTGCAGCACCACAGAAATACTGCTGCAAGTGAAAAGAGGTGAGGCAGAGCACGGGGACTGAGGGACAGGGCAAGTTCATCCATGGGGTCTCACTGAACTCAGCAGAAGTGGTTTGTGGGGCAGCAGAAAGTGCCCTGTTCTTGTAGCACGAGGCAATGTCAGGTCATGGTCACCTCAAGGGAGGGGATTTTCCTCCTCTGCTCCCCTCTGGTGAGACCCCAACTGCAGAGCTGCCTCCAGCACTGGGATGCACAACACAGGAAAGACATGGAGGTGTTAGAACAAGTGGCAAGGAGGAGCATCCTCATGGCAAGGAGACCATAAGGATGCTCCAAGGGCTGGAGCCCCTCTGCTCTGGAGCCAGGCTGGGAGAGCTGGGGGGGTTCACCTGGAGAAGAGAAGGCTCCAGGGAGACCTGAGAGCCCCTTCCAGTGCCTAAAAGGACTCCAAAAGAGCTGGAGAGGGACTGGGGACAAGGGATGGAGGGACAGGATGGGGGGTAATGGCTTCCCACTGCCAGAGGGCAGGGATAGATGGGATATTGGGGAGAAATCCTTCCCTGGGAGGGTGGGGAGGCCCTGGCACAGGCTGCCCAGAGAAGCTGCCCCTGGATCCCTGGAAGTGTCCAAGGCCAGGTTGGACGGGGCTTGGAGCAACCTGGGCTAGTAGAAGGTGTCCCTGCCCATGGCAGGGGGTGGCACTGGATGAGTTTTAATGTTCCTTCCAAGCCAAACCATTCCATGATTCTGTGATCACAGACCTCCTGCACCCCTTCAGCCTCCCCACCCCCCTCGGGGCTGCTCCAGCTCCAGCCCCAACAGAGGCTTTCGGGGTGGAGGAACTTTGGGATCAGCCACCAGGGCTCTGGGTGGGCTCACAGGGAGGGCCAGAGGCAGGAGCTCCATGTCCACTCCCCATCCTGCCTCCACAAACGATTCCCAGTGCAGACACCACGGCACTGGACACTTCCCCTTGCCCTGCTGTGCCGTGCCCCAAAGCAGGGCTGGCCCAGGAGGGGCTTCACCAGTTTGCAGGTGGAGCTGCCACCAGGTTCCTGCAGCCTGGGGACATCCCCCTCGGGATGCCACCACCAGGAGTTCTGAGGGCAGGACAGAAGGACAGCCAGAGGACAGCCAGAGGACAGCCAGGCAGCAGGGAGTGGCTGGCAGAGATTCCATGGATGCTGCTGAGAGATGGTGAAGGATTTTTATGCCACAGGTGGCTCCAAAACGGAGCTCCTGATCTCTGGATTACAACTTCCCAAGGAGACAGCTCTGGGGAAAATGCTGATGAGGAAGAAGTGCCACTGCTTCAACAAAAAGCTCAGGGAACCAGTTTTTGGGATCATTTCTCTTAGAAAAACAGTCCCATAAAGTGACAGAACAGCTCTTAACTGAGTGCCAGGGACTTGGCTGCCAGCTCTGAGCAGGACAATCCCAATGGACTCACCCTGCAGGTTCACAGAATCATGGAATCATTAAGGTTGGAAAAGACCCCCAAGATCATCAAGTCCAACCATCCCCCAGCACTCCAAGGCCACCACTAAACCATGTCCCAGGCACCACATCTGCACACTTTTTGAACACCTCCAGGGATGGTGACTCTACCACTGCCCCAGGCAGGCTGTGCCAGTGCCTGACCACCCTTTCCATGAAGAAATTTTCCCAATATTCAATATAAACCTCCCCTGGCACAGCTTGAGGTCGTTTCTGCTCATCCTGTCCCTTGTTCCCTGGGAGCAGAGCCCGACCCACCCCTGGCTCCCCCCTCCTGTCAGAGGGGTTGCAGAGGCAGAAGGTCCCCCCTGAGCCTCCTTTTCTCCAGGCTGAGCCCCCTCAGCTCCCTCAGCTGCTCCTGGTGCTCCAGCCCCTTCCCCAGCTCCGTTCCCTTCCCTGGACACGCTCCCCATGCTGAAGGTGCCCACGAGCTGTACCCACAGGGTGAGATGCCTGCAGGAATTCCCTCACTGCAGAACCTGAAAAGCAAAAATCAGAGAAGAACCTAAATTTTACATTGCTCCTCAAGCTTCTCAGCAGCTCCAATTACTGCTGCTCCATGTCCAGCTCCTCTCTGCACCACTGCACACAGGAGGCACCGCTCAGGCTTCCCCTCAGCCCACAGCACCAAGGCCCTGCAACAACAAGGTTTTTTCCCCAAATCTCCTCTCAGAGTGTCCCAGCAGACTTTCCACACCTGGGAAAGGCAACTGCAGCTTCCTCCACCCCCTCCCAGTGCATCCTTTCTGCCAGTCCATCAAGCCTCGACCCTCCAGGACCACAAACTCCACCGTTTATACTCTGCTTGTGAGCACGAGAAAGAAAAAGCCACTGAAAGGCTTGGCTGGTCCTTCCTAAAAACTCTCCATCCCTTATATGCTTTTTCCTCAAATCACAAAATAATATCACCTGCTTTTACAGCACTGAAAAATAAACATGTCACAAAGCAGCCTCTCTGTGTGTTCCTGATTTCTGCCCAGCTCTGACTTCCAGCAATCCCTTAACGGTCCATTTTTGTTTACAAGGTACAAAGGAAAAGCTCCAGAGCAGCTTTGCACCCCCTGCAAATACAGATATTGGTGTTTATTTATAGCTCCTTGTTTGCACAGAGCCCGTGGAGAGGGGAAGAGATGTCATTCCCAGGGGAAGGCAGATGTATTGAATCAATCCCTACGTGGAGGGGCCTGGGGTGCTTCACAAAAGAACCACAATTCACAATAGAAGATAAATTATCTGAACAGATCCAAACACATCCCGGGCTGTCAGTTACTGTCTCGGAACAAACTTCACAAAAAATAAAGCAGAGGCCCTTTTTTTTAGGTCTAACAGCAAAGTACAGCTTTCTTCTGCAGTTCTCAGCTTTGCCCAAGTTGCAGTGACAAAGGGAGTCTCAGGTACAATCTCAAGCCTCCTTGGCCATATCACTGACTGACCAAATGGTCTCCAGCATCTTTGAAAGTCTCCTTTGATAGGTGGGAAACAAAATCTCTTCTGCAAACAGCTGTCTCATGGAATCCTAGAATGGTTTGGGTTGGAAGGGACCTTAAAGATCATCTCATCCCACCCCCTGCCATGGGCAGGGACACCTTCCACCAGCCCAGGTTGCTCCAAGCCCCATCCAGCCTGGCCTTGGACACTTCCAGGGATCCAGGGGCAGCCACAGCTTCTCTGGGCAACCTGTGCCAGGGCCTCCCCTCCCTCACAGGGAAGGATTCCTTCCCAATATCCCATCTCAATCCACGCTCCTCCAGCTTGTAGCCATTCCCTGCTCTCACACCGAGTTCCTCTTTTCTGTGTGAGTCCTGTGGAATCCAGGCAGCTGGAGAAGCAGAGTCCAGCCTTTGCAAGGCTGAGTCAATCAGAATTTCTTCCCAATATCCCATCTAACCCTGCCCTCCTTCAGCTTAAAGCCATTCCCCCTTGTCCTGTCACTCCATGCCTTTGTAAAATGTCAGGGAGGGTAAAGATGGGAAGGATGGGGGGGCTGCTCCTGCAGGAATAAAGGATATTTCTGCATGTGTGGGTAGAGGTAGAAGGAAGCTGGTCTACTTTTCCCATGCATTGATAAAAATTGTCAAAGATGGACAAGGAGAGCTTCTTAATTTGGAAAAAAGGGTCAGCACCTCCCAGACACCTACAGATCTCCCTGACAGCAGCAGGGAATGACCTACCTTCAGAGTTCATGGGGTGATTCTGCCTACCACATCAAACCCAAAGGAGGGAGGGAGAATGGAAAATAGGGAGAACTAAAATGATAGATGAATAAAAGATAATAAATAGAATAAAATCGAGTCCAACAAGAGGCTGTGGCACTGAACCTGGGAGGTCTGCCTTTGGCTGGAGCTGAATTCCCAGGTTTCAGGGCCCATCCCACACCTCTGCTGAGTGCAGCAGCAGCTCCCCCAGGGCACAGACTGTTTCAGTGCCATAGTTCCCATCTTTTATTCCCATGTCAAACCTAACCATTCCCACATCTCACTGTGGAACTACAAGTGTTTATAACCAAGCACCAATTAAACCAACAATACTCAATTAGTTCCTCTGGACCTCTCTAAGATCTTCTAAGCTTTACAGGACCCAGGCAGTGCCCTTTGTGGTGATCACATCCCAGGGCTGTGGTACTCCAGGGATTTGGTGGCCTGGGAGTCAGGAGATGGAATCATAGAATCATGGAATATCCTGAGTTGGAAGGGACCCACAAGGATCATCCAGTCCAGCTCCTGGCACTGCACAGACACCCCAACAATCCCACCCTGTCCCTCAGAGCGTTGTCCAAACCCTCCTGGAGCTCTGGCAGCCTTGGGGCTGTGCCCACTGCCCTGGGGAGCCTGGTCAGTGCCCACCACCCTCTGGGGGAAGAACCTTTTCCTGGGAAAGGACAGGATATATCCAACCATGTCCTTTCCTAGAGACAGTTTCAAACTCCCCCCTTATACACCCTGGTCCTTCATCAGACATAACCAGCTCAGCTCCACGACATCCCATCAAAATGGAAATCCCATATACAAGCACAGCTTCATCCAGAGTACTTTTTAGCACCAACAGCTCAGGGAACTATGTAGATAATCCCAATTTTGAGTCACAGCAGGCCTTGTGCTGTGCCTGTTTTACAGGTAATAGCTCGAGTTCTTGCCTTGCTGTGTGGTTTTCAAAAACATGTGGTTCCCATCCTCTGACCCTCTCCCACTTTTGGGCTCAGCTTGAGAATCCCATGGACACAGACGACCAAACAACCTGTGTATCTGCAGAAATGTGCTTTCCCAACCCATTGTGGTAATGGCAGGAACTGTCTGTCAGTAAATGGACCATTTATGGGTGGTGAATCAGAGCTCTCAGTCCCTCACAGCCAGGGAGCAAAGCTGGAGGTTCCCTCTTGGTGTGAGCCTGAGCACACCCAACCCCAGGGAGCTGGGCTGGGGCAGGCACAGGGCAGCTGAAGGACAAAGAAAAGTTATTTATTCCCTCTTCCTTTCCACAGTTTCCTCACTATTTACATGTAAAAGCTTCAGGGCAGCAGGAGAGCTGGGCTGGGAGCAGCCAGGGCTCTGCAGGGCAGGTTCTGCTGCACGTTCCCACCTCCAGGATAAGGGCAGGAATAAAGGGCTGCTGAGAGCACAAACTGCACTTCTTGGTCAGAGCTGGAATCTGGTGGATTCTGTGGCCCAGCAAGTCCATCCCTGCCCCTGAGAAGCTCAGCAGAGAAGCTACACCAGGTCATGGCCATGGAACCTCTTCCATTTGGAGGAGGCTCATTGGAAAAGGACCTTTTCCTTATCACAACAATTACTCAGAGTGTATTTTGAGACACTTGGGGTGGAAGCCAACCATGAGCAAGGGGGGGACCCAACAAGCAGCAATCCCAGCCCTGTTGGGCCTGGAATTACAAGGCAACAAAGTCACTCATGGAAGGAGGGAATTCATCCAAGCAATTCTGAGGGGGAGGGAAGGGTGGGAGAGGATGGTGGAGAGCCCAGGGTGAAATCAAACTGGAGAAATCAATAACAGGAGAGGACAGAGGGGGGTGATGGGCCACAGGAAGAGATGAATTAAAGGCTTGCCCAGGTGTTATGATGGCTAGTGAGCAATAAATTAAATCAAAGAGGGCACCAGGGACGAGCAAGGCAGTGTGAAAAATTAATTAAAAGGAAGGGAGGCATAACCAAGGCATAAAACATGGGTGCTGCTGGAAAGATTAGAGGACCCAGGCAATGAAGAGGCTTTGGAAGGTGTAATAAGAGCCAGGGCAGAGGCTGTAAAGGCTGGGAGGGTCAGACAAATGCATTTTCAAGACTCCAAGAAGTAAGAAACCATTGGAGAAGAAGGGAAGCATCTCCCAGCCAGAGGCAGCATTGCCAGGGTGGGGGTGCTGACACACCAAGCTCCAACCCTTGGCTTTTGTGGCCAAAATGCAGCAAGATGTTGACTCCCCCCTCCTTCCTGCCAGTGGTTCCCTTCACCCACCCCTGTGCTGGTTTAACAGGGAGATTACAAGTCAGAGTCACAATTTACTAAATAAAAAAAAAGATTACCATAAATACAATGAGAGCAAACTGGTTTTAACCCCCAAAGACAGAAGCACAACCCTGGGACAGGACCAGCACAGTGTTCTTGGCCCCTGTGCTGAGCACCAGGTGGGAGCTGCTGCAGGGTGGGGGGTTTTACCTGGGTGTCTTCCAGATGTGAATGCTGAGCCCCAGGGAAGGGGTGAGCAGGTCAGAGTGGAGCCTGCTGCCTCCAGGACTCCCCTCTGGCTCTCCAGAAGGAACCCCCAGGCTCCCTGCAGCCTTCCCTGCAGGCATCCCCAGCTCCTGCTGCCCAGGGACACCAGGGGGGTGGGATGGGATCAGCTTTAAGGTCTCTCCCAACCCAAAGCAATTCTGTGATCCTGTGAAGGGATTCCACAAATATTTTCTGGCCCTTCAAATCACAGGAGGGGAGAAAGAATGGGCCAAGCCTGGCTCACACCTGCCTTTAAAGCAGCTTTCTCTGAGATGAACAGGCTGCCTCAGTGCTAAGAGGATTATGAGCAGAGACACCTATGCCAGAGGAGGGAAGAAGGAATAATAAAAGCATTCAAAGCTATGGCAAGGAAATTAAAAATAAAAGAATGCAGCAAAATGTTGGGCTATAGCAGGAGGAGCACAAGCAAGATCAAGGCACGAGGAACAGATTCAGAGCCACCCAACCAGAAGAAGCACAAGGACTTTCACAGGTCCCAGGGGACACTGGTCAGGCAGGGAATGCTTGTAAGGGAAGCAGGACAAGAGGTAATGGATAATTAACAACAGCAGAGAAAGCTCAGAGGCCCAAAAACCTCTCCCTGCCCCAGCAAAGTTCTCTTTGGCTTCTGAACAGGGCTGTAGGTAGCCAAGGGATGGTTCATGGCACCCCACAAGTAACAGGGAGCAGGTACATTCTCATGGAAGCTGTAATGTAAAGAAAGGAAGAAAAGGGTATTTCTTGTATTTCTTATGGTTCTCTGCAACCCCCTGACAGGAGGGTGGAGCCAGGGCTGGGTTGGTCTCTTTTCTCAGGTAACAAGGGCAAGAGGAAACAGCCTCAAATTGTGCCAGGGGAGGTTTAGACTGGATCTTAGGGGAAATCTCCTCACTGAAAGGGTGGTCAGGCATTGGCACAGGCTGCCCAGGGCACTGGTGGAGTCCCCATCCCTGGGAGTGTTTATAAAACATGAGGCATTTGGGGACAAGGGTTAGTGGTGGATCTGTGCTGGTCCACAGTTGGTCTCAATGATCTTCAAGGTCCTTCCCAACCTTCATGATTCCATGATTCTTTGAGGAGATGACCCAGGGGAGGTGAACAGGGAGCAGGCACCACGTCCTGGTTCCCAGCACGGCAAACCCAGGCTTTTAGGGAAAGATGTGGAGGAAGGAAACAAGGTTTGATTATAAGGCTTTTCTCCAGGAAAAACAGGCAGGAGACCAAGGCTCTCATGGTCCCTGTTTGTCCCTGTCCTGTGAAGGGACTGGGAACAGCCCATGACCAAGTGACCAAAATCACAGGATCTCCTGAGCTGGAAGGGACCCACAAGGATCATCCAGTCCAACTCCTGGCCCTGCCCAGGACACCCCAACAATCCCACCCTGTCCCTCAGAGCATTGTCCAAACCCTCCTGGAGCTCTGGCAGCCTTGGGGCCGTGCCCACTGCCCTGGGGAGTCTCTGCAGAGTTCACCTACCAGATGAAAGCTGGGGGACCCACACGGGTCATCCCAAGGTCATCCTCACTGATCCACCAATCCTGCATTTTTAATTGAACCTCCACCCTCAGGAAGAAATGAAGAAGAAAGGATTTTAGCAGAAAAAAACCCCCACCCTACCTCATGTTACACGGGGTGTGTGGCATCATCCCACAGCCTCTGGATGTCCCAGCACACAGGGAAAGGGATCCAGCCCAACCTCTGCAGGCAGCACAAGGGCCCTCACATTACACACATCTCTTGTCACAGCACAGCCTGTGAAAGGTCAGTGCCTCAAGAAGCAGCACATCTGATAATGAAATGCTGCAGAAAGGGGATGGTAAAATAAGCAACTTTTTGGCTCATTTCCTGAAATCTCCTGTTCAGGCCGAGCTGGAAGCAAATCTCGGGCCTGGATTTCTATGGATGAAGGAATGTGGCCATCTCTCTCTGCTTGTCTTCTCTGCATTTCTTGCTAACCTTCATTTCTCTCCTTAAAAAGCCAATAACAAAATCCATGCTCACATGTCACATCTGATGCATCTGCCAAGGTCAGAGCCATCAGATCCCATCAGGCACACGCCCATCCAGCCCTGCAAAGGGAGGCTGAGGGAAGATGTGCAAAGAGAGGTCTATTTTTGTATTTTCATTCTCAGGCTTCCCCTTGACTTCTGCTTTCTGACTCATGTTGCAGCTCCAGTGCTCAGGGATGCAGCCAGAAAGCAGGAGCTGGGCAGGGGAGGGCAGAGAGGAGCAGCAGCACTGAGGAGTCCCTTGTCTCCTCCCCAGTGTGTGAGCACCTCCTGGAGCAGTGTCTGCATGGGCGTAACACCAGCTCAAGCTGGAGCAGAAAGACTGTTCTCTTCTGTGCTGAGAACTGAGAAACTGGGGAATTGCACCTGGTTTAGTGCTGGGTTGACAGCTGGACTTGATCTCAGAGGGCTTTTCCAACCTTCATGATTGTGTGATTGTAAATCCAGGCCCAGCTCCTCAACACTGACTGGAGGCCTTTGATGGTTGAAGCCCAGCCAGCTGAACAAGGAATCTGGGAAATTATGGAGGGAACTTGAACCTTGAGGCAGACACTGAAACGTGGCATTAAATCCTGTCCCCTGCCCTTTCCCTCCATTTAGTACTTCAGTGACTGGCTCTTGACAGGAGAGGCAGAAAACACCTTGTAGGTGATGGGGAGGACAAGACAAATGGTGAGGAGCTGGTGGTTCAGAAAGAGGTGAAAAGAACCCAGTCCTTCTGGCCATGAGCTTGTTCCTCTAAGGATTTAAGGTGATAAATACAACCCACCCCACTCCCACCGTGAGCATTCCTTGAGCTCCTTCCGAGCTCCTTCCAGGTGGGTTCCTGTTCAAGGAACACGTGGGATGCTCCTGTGAGACACCACTAACACCCAGGGCAGCTCCAACTTTCCCTCTGCAGCAACTCAGAAACCTCTCAGGTTTCATTCTGCAAACGTTCTCAGCCCAAGTTTGAGCACAGGAATTATCCCTCCACCAAGGCAGAAGGAAGGGCTCATGCCATCAGCTGCCAGCTGGTGTTTACACAAGCAGGTATTTGGGAAAAGATTTGACACTTTCCATTCACACACTGCCTTAATCTGAATTAAGCTTCGAGTCTTGAGAACCTCTGAGAAACAGATACTTCAAAAAGCAAATCCGGAAATGAAAAGATAAAAAACCCCCAAAATCCCCCAATCAGATAATTTAAATCGACGTCACACGTCGAGAAGATCGAGATTTGCAGAAAACTGAGTGTTCATTATGAATGGCTTGCTCAGCTCTTAAGGGAATCAAACATTTTGGTTGATCACAGGAAGCCAGCTCAGCTCTAGAGATGAATTGTTGGCTTGGGAAGGTGTTATTAACCCGTGGCTTTCTTTGAGTGTGTTTTGATTGAATTTATAGGTTTAAATTTACAACATGCTGGAGTTTCCCTGGTTTCTCAAGGTTTTACATCCCAAAGCAGGCACAGTGCAATGCACAGGATCATGTTTGCTGTGTGAACACAGGGTTGATTTTCTGTTCAGCCTTGCTGACCTTAAATCACACCCAATACTCTGCTCTTCTCAGATACCAAGAGACACCTGAGTCACACAGCTTTTTGCTCCTTCAGCAGGAAGGAAGGTCCTGAGCAGGAGGGTCTGACCATGGCCTGTCCTGCATCCATCACTTGGCATCTTTCCTATTGCTTTGGCAGAGCAGTTGAGAGCTTCAGGCAATTAATTTGCTTATTTAAAGCCCAGGTAACCACAGGGACAGAGCCATGAGGCTGTTAATGAAGGGTTAATTAGCAGCTCCTCTTCCACTCACTCACCCAGTGCCCATCTCTGAAGGCTCCAGTGTGAAGAATGGCAGTTCAGTGGGTCAGGACTTGGCTCTCACTGGAAAACCTGATCCTAGCTCAGAACAAAACCTGTTCCAGATGAACTAGATACTTGGGAACATCCTCCAGCCAACCACTCAGAGTGTTGCCCATTCCATTAGATCACAGCCAGCATGGACATGGGCAATCCTTCCAGAGAGCTTAGAAAGGAGTTTGAACTTGCTCTTTGCATTTTTTCACAGTAGATAAAGGTTGGGAAGCATTAGCTTTGGAAGGAATTTCTGTTTGTGACCTCCACACCATGACCTCTGATGGTTTCTGATGGTTCAGGACACCTGTGGAGCCTCTGGAACGAATTCCACCCCGAGAGTGAGACACGACCGAATTCCAACCCGAGAGTGAGACACAAGAGTGATCCCACTGCCCACTCACTGCCTTGGGAAAGGCCTCTGAGGCACAGAGGGCAACTCAGTCCCACAGTTTGGCTGGTTTAGAGTGGATCCTGACCCCTGTGAGGTCCCTGTCCCACACCAGATGCTGCAGCCCCCGCCCAGCTCTGCCCCCGCCGGGCACCGACACCTGCGACCTCCCCCTGACCCGCCAGCTCCTCTAAATTAAGAACCTCTTACATCCTTCCTTGGCCCACGGGGTGCTAAGAAGGTCACCACAGATCGTGGCTTAAAGGGCCACCAAGTGCCACCCTAATCCTGGCAGGACAGGAACTGCTGGAGCTCATAAACCACCTGAGCAGGTGATTAGAGTCGGGATTTATTTGTGCTCAGACACGAGGACGGCCCCTCTGACACCGGGGTTCGTCTCAGACACACACAAAACTTCCCCCATCCAGTGTTTGTTGAGGATGCTCCACATCCTCTCGTTATGGGACACTTGCAACCCTGCACTGATGGACTCAATAACAGGTATTTTCATGACCTTCCCCTCATTGCTGGAATAATGGGCATTTTCACCAGCCTTCCTCCTCTGCTCTCAGTGTTCTTCTCCAACTGCCTGAATGACAGATATTTCCACAGTTTTTACCACACCTCCCAAGAAATAAGGAGCTTCAACCTTTATCCTGTGTGCCACCAATAACTGGAGGGAGAAGGGAAAAATGGAAAAGCAAATAATCAACCAGCACAGCGTTCAGAGTTCAGGACTCCTGTGAAAGCAAAGAACTCACCAGAGAAAAGACAGTTTCCTCCACTTCCAGTAAATTCCTTGTACAAAAAGAAGGCTCCACAGTTTAAAGCACTGTTTCATGTGCCAGCAGCCAAAACAAAACTTTTCAAAGTTTCTGGCAGTGTCCTTTGTGAAAATGTCGTCAATAATAAATAAATCATGTATTTCTTCAACGCTGCTGAATCCCGTAATTTCATTTGCTGAGTTAAATTCTGGTCTATGGAATTAGGGCACTGTAGTTGTCTTATTCATGCAGAAAGGGGTTTTTAGCCAGTTCATTTGTTTAACATATCTGCATGCCAGAAATTTTTTGTCCTACTTTGTGTCAAAATACTCCCATTACCAGCATGGGCAGATACACTAAGCTGGAGCAGGAAATGGTTCCAGGCAAATCAGAAGCAAACCCAAGTTCCCTTTCTCCCTCAACTGCCTGATCTGGCTTTGGAAAAGTTCAGGTGAATCTTTACACCTCTGCTATTTGGAGTTTCTTGGATTAGACTTCCAAATCAAGTAAGAAGTGTGAAACTCCTGGATTGCTGCACACGGTGTCTCCTGAGGTCCATCACACAGCAGCACAGCTCCTGTCTATGTGAGGAGAGGTTTTACCTGATCACACTTTTATTTTCTCCCTCTTATATAAGTTCCCAAGGAAAAAAACAATTGTGATACCCATTAAAACACCAGGACTGTAAAACCTGCTGAACTGGAAACTGAGGATTCCATCCCTGGAAGTGTCCAAGGCCAGGTTGGATGGGGCTTTGAACAACCTGGTCTGGTGGAAGGTGTCCCTGCCCATGGCAGGGGGGTGGAACTGGATGGGCTTTAAGGTCCCTTTCAATCCAAACCATTTTGTTAATCTGTGATTCCTGTTTTTATCCATCTGCCTGGGAACTGGAAGGGAAAGTGCACTGTTGAAAACATTACACCACTCCATCTTCATGCCTGAAATCTTCATTCTCCCTCTGCTGAAGCAAACCCCAGGTTTTATTCACCTGAAGTCCTGCTGCTCCATTCTCCCCAAAAAAAACTCCCACCCGAGCAGACAGAGAGTTCCCACCTCTGGTCCTCATGGACCTCAGGAAGCACAGCGAGTTTCCAACAGCCACAGTCACTCTGGATCAGTATTTCCCAACACTCAGGTCATGCTGTCACTGGAGATCATCCCTAAATCCTCTCCCATCCTTCCACAAAACCTCTTCTTCACAGAGGTGCTTTCAGCTCAGCCTACCTGGCCAAGCTGGGTCTGGGGGATGTCCAGGCTCGTGTCCTGACAGTGCCATGTCTGTTGGCCCCTGGGAGTTGGCTCTCTTCCTGAATTGTGGCCCGAGGACACTGCTGCACCCTTTGGGGATGGGCAGCTCCTCTGTCCTGAGCAAAGCACCAACAAACCCCAGTGTGCTGATGTCCAAGGAGATCCCCTGAGCCTGCTTCTGCCACCCCCTGTGCCAGCAGCTGCTGTGCTTGCCCTGTGCACAGGCAGCACCAGGGCTTTGACCAAGCTCTGGGCACCCCCTGTGTCCCCCAGCAGCTCCGTGAGCTGTGTGCCCACCCCAAGCACAGTGTTCCGTGTGGGAAGCACTTCCACCCAGCTGCTCCTTGCAGCCCCTTGCTCTGGGATGTGCACAGGGAAGTCAGGAGCAGAGTCCACCTCTGGACTGCTCTAGACACTCACATTCACCTTCACCACTGCAAAGATAACTTTGAGAAGCAACGCAGTGACTCAGAAATTCAAACACACCGAAAGCCACCGTGTCCACAACGAGCCCAACCTGCCCTGCAGGGTGTAATTAAAGCAATCCTGTCTCTGCCACCAACAGCACTGAGGGCAATGGCAGGTTCTCAGCAAATCCAGCCACCTCTGACTCCTTGAGGGCTCCCAGCAGGATGAGCCCAGTGCCAGCGGGCTCAGCACCTTCAGCCCGACTCCGGAACGAAACCACTCGGCACAACTCATCTCCTCAGGCAAGGTGTCTGTGCCACCCCAAATCCCACTGCTGAGTCCCCCAGCCACAAAACTGGGAATTGCAGGGATCTCTCCCACCATTCCTCACATCTAAAAGTACATCAAGATCCATTTACTCACCGGGACCGGCTGGCACTTGGGGTTTGTCAGTCCTCCTGTCACCGCTCCGGGAGCAGGCGCACAACCCCTCGACAGTCTCAGCCTCACCCTGCAAGAACCAGGACACAGAGGCACGGTAAGAGGATAATCCAGTACTTTCTAACCCTCAGCAGAGCAGGGAGTGTGGTGTTGGAAAGCAAAGCTGCTGGATGTCTGCAAAGATCAGAGCCGGGACTTTCCGAGCTAAGACTCTGAGCTGCTTAGCAGGGAGCTGGAAGGGGAGCAGACAGAGGTGGTTGTGTTTGCAGGGCTGAGCGCTGGGAGAGCTGCTGGGGGTGGTTCAGGGCACCAGAAATCCCACAGAAACTGCTACATCAGGTTAATGCTGGCAGAGAACACGGAACTGGGCCGATGGAGGCGGGCAGGAATTTTTGGTCACGATGGCTGGGATTTACTCAGGGAAATGAGAGTTTCTTCAAACTGAAATGTCCCACAGTAAAACCTTTTCATAGTGTTATTTATTGTTTGGTTTTCTGTATGGAAAATGTGGTTTGAAACTGAAGGATTTGCTTTGGGTTAGACAAACTTGAATTGAAATGTTCTGTTGATGGAATTGGGATTGTTCAGCCTGGAGAGGAGAAGGCTCTGGAGTGACCTTATTGTGGCCTTTTGTGGCCTATTGAGGCTCCAAGAGAGCTGGAGAGGGACTTTGGACAAGGGCCTTGAGTGACAGGACAAGGGGGAATGGCTACAAGCTGAAGGAGGGCAGGGTTAGATGGGATATTGGGAAGAAACTCTTCCCTGTGAGGGTTGGGAGGCCTTGGCACAGGTTGCCCAGAGAAGCTGTGGCTGCCCCTGGATCCCTGGAAGTGTCCAAGGCCAGGTTGGACGGGGCTTGGAGCAACCTGGGCTAGTGGAAGGTGTCCCTGCCCATGGCAGAGGGGTGCAACTGATGATCTTGAAGGTCCCCTCCAACCCAAACCATTCTGAGATGATGATTCTATTCTATGATACTTGGATACATGGGCTGCCTGATCCCATGGGAGGGCAGGAAGGGCAGTCAGGGCTCCTGCAGACACCACAAACATGATGCTGAACAGTTATAGCTCCTCCCAGCCTGCCAGCAGAGACTCTCCAGACTGAGAGGCTCAATTCAGTCCCAGCTGTGCCACAGCACTGCAAAAGGTCAAACTGGAATGAAGCTTTTAATTAAAACTGAGGAAGTGCTAAAGAGACAGAGAAATGCAGCCCTGGGCTCCAACCAACCCCGAGGTCACACGGATCTGGTGAGCCCATCAGAGGTGACACAGTGGCTTCCACACTCCAGGGATAATCCCTCCTGCACAGGGGGCCATGGAAAAGCAACCACAGTGACAGAGGTTAAAAGCAGGGGATGCTGCCACGGGGCCACGTTTCCTGTCATCCAAGAGCCCAACAAAGCATTGGAGATGAACAACTTCCCAGTGCTGTTTTCTCAGTTCCCCTCCATTCCAACAGATCCATCACTCGTGTTTATTGAGCCTCTCCAGAGGTCTGGCAGCATTTCCCAGAAGTTCAATTCAGTGTGTGTGCAAAGTGCTGGAATCAGGGACTGCAGCAGTGCTCTGGGAATGGGCCTTCAGGAAGGAGAGATACAGGAGAGGGGAGAGAGTAGGAGAAACTGGAGGCCAAACCATGTCTGAGCAGAGCCCTGGACATTAAAACTCTCAGAGACACACTAGGAAAGGGGAAAAGCAAATGGCTCGTGGCCTGATCTGATGATACCTGCTGGAAATCTGAAGTTCTGATTTCCCATCTCCTCCCAGACTCACTCTGACACCTGGACAGAGGCCAAAGTGCTCACCTGGCTCCTAAAGCCTCCTACTGCTGCAAAGAACAACCCACATCTGGAGGGGCAGAGGGATATCAAAGAGCATCAGAAGCTCTAAGTTCTGCTCTTGGCTCCACCTCTTTGAGACCAAGAGCCAAATTCCTGCCTGTCTTTGTGTCCCTGAGGATGTTCAGTTAGACCCAGATGAGGTCACAAAGCTGACTGATAACCCAAAGTGGAAGCAGTAAAGCACAGAAAAACTTCACCATTAGCAAGATCAAGGGAGCTGAAAAAAGGATGTCCACCTCTGCTGCTCCATAATCCCTCTTTTCCCAAAGGTACAGCTACATGAAAGACCAAATTATCACAGAATCCCAGAATGGTTTGGGTTGGAAGGGACCTTAAAGATCATCCAGTGCCACCCCCTGCCATGGGCAGGGACACCTTCCACTAGCCCAGGTTGCTCCAAGCCCTGTCCAACCTGGCCTTGGACACTTCCAGGGATGGGGCAGCCACAGCTTCTCTGGGCAACCTGTGCCAGGGCCTCCCCACCCTCACAGGGAAGGATTTCTTCCCAATATCCCATCCAAATCCACCCTCCCCAGCTTAAAGCCATTCCCTGCTCTTACACCAAGTTCCTCTTTACTGTGTGAGTCCTGTGGAATTCAGGCAGCAGGAAAAGCACAGTCCAGCCTTTGCAGGGCTGAGTCAATCAGCTGAGTGCCCCATGCCCTGATTTTTCTAGAACCACTTCAACCCACGTTGCAAAAGTGAAGGAGAATGGACACAGGTCCTCTGCCAAAATACAACATATTTGGAACCAAGTAACTGCACTAAAACGTGCTGGTTTATTTTCACTCTGGGCTCCCCGAGGCTTTCCCTTCTCTCCCCGAATGATAATGGGCATAAAAATTAAATAGAAGTTCTCCAAGAAAAAGCAAAAGGCACTGAAGGGTCATAAATCACGGTCTGGATGGCATTCAGAGGGAACTGGGGGAGGGAATAAAGAGTGAAACAGTGCAGATACTGCCTAACATATACCAGAGACCCTTAAACACCCAAGACTCCTCCTCAGGGCAGGGCACTCCACACAAGGGTAAATTTTGCTGAAGCAGCAAAGGGAATGTGCCCAGCACAGCAGAGGGGTTGGTACATGGTGCCCACAGTCCCATGGGGCTCAGAGCACAGGGAGTGTCCCCCCAGCACCACCCCTGCACCCCCAGCTCATGTGGGGATGAAGACCCTGATGAAAACACCCTCTGATTTCCCTAAAGCCACAGTTCTGTGCTGGTTGGTAACTGCTGAGGGCAGAAGAGCTGCAAACAGATGGTCTTTTTGAGGGGTTTCCAAGAAGTGCCCTTCTTGCTCATCCAAAGGGCCTGCAGGGATGGACCCAAGGGACCAGGGCTGCCTCCCTCTCCCCTCAGGGCTGTCTCACTGCCACCAGCCCTGGGATCAACTGGGGACTGCAGGAAAAGTAAAGAGGGACCAGCCCAGTGCTGGAGTGGGGATAGAAACACCTCTGAGCAGCTGCTCTCCTGGATGGGATGTTCCCTCACCTGATGACCTGGGATCCTGGCATCAGCATTCCACTCACCTGGAACACTCCCCAGGGCACCACACAAGCCCAATATTTTGGAAACACTACGTATCAGCACCGATTTGCTGCTAATAAACAAGATCACCTGTAACTGTGCAGGCACCTTCTACTTCATTAAACCTAAAGATTTTGCTCTCCAGGGGTTTGCTCCTCAACAGGAGCAGGAAATGAAAAGACAGAGTGTAATTTAATTGGGGATGAAGCTCCATCTCTGCACTGCCTGTCATAATTACGTGTCATTTAAAACAAGTGTGGAGCAGGTGTGGAATGGCACCAGCTCCGGATGTGCATCAAAAAGGGTGACACCAGCAGCACGTCCCAGATTGAATCAGATGGTGCAGCCAGAAACTCCTGTTCCCTTCAGGTTCTTCCTTCCTTTGTTTTCTCAAACTTCTCTGAGAAATTCAGTTTGAAAATGGGTGAGAAGAAATGGCATCTCTGCAGAGCCAAGGGGGGTTGAACAGAAGAGAAGGTTGTTTCAGCATCACGTGCTGAGGCACAGCAATGGTCCCTGAGAAATGTGGGCAGGGCTGGGGTTGGCAACAAGGATGGGCCAGTGGAGGTCCATCAGCACAGCCACATGTGTTCAGGTGACAGAGGTGGCAGTGCTGAACCTGCTGCTCCTTCTTCTTCCTCTCTGGGTATCCCTTTGCCTCCCTGTTCTGTCCTGGATGAGACATCCAAGGGTTGGGTGCTTGCAGGTGAGCCCGGAGTGCATCACTGTGGAAGTGAATCACAGACTTACAGAATATCCTGGCAAGGATCACAGAATATCCCGAGCTGGAAGGGACCCACAAGGATCATCCATCCAGCTCCTGGCCCTGCACAGACACCCCAACAATCCCACCCTGTCCCTCAGAGCGTTGTCCAAACCCTCCTGGAGCTCTGGCAGCCTTGGGGCTGTGCCCACTGCCCTGGGGAGCCTGGTCAGTGCCCAACCACCCTCTGGGGGAAGAACCTTTCCCTGAGATCCAGCCTGAAGTTCCCCTGGCACAGCTCCAGCCGTTCCTTCAGGTCCTGTCGCTGGTCAAGTGACCTCAAGGTGCTGATGTTTGCCTTGGGAGCTGAGTTGGGTGGGAGAGGGTTTCTGCTTTCCCTCAGGTCTCCCAGCCCCTCTCTCCAAGCTCCAGCACCAGGAGGGACAATGTGATAAATCACTTCCATCACGTTCATGTTGAGGGTTTCAGAGAGCAGAGGCAAGGAAGAGCAAGGAGAGCCTATGGATTGGTTGTGCTGCTTGTTACAAGGGAAAGAAGACTTGGACTTCACCTTTTGAGCTGCTGGGGAAGAGTTCATGGAATTTAAGGCAGCTCAGTTGGCTCAAGCCTTCCCAAAACAGCTTCCACCACTGAAGCTTTGCCATCTGAAGAAGCTCAAACTCAGAATCCGCACGTGTCCCTCCATGCTGAGAACTCCTCCAGCTCTCCATGCAGGCTGGGAGCTTGAACCTGCTCGTGCAGACCCTCTTCTGTACAAAACCAGTGGGTGAATGGGACCTCTGGGAGAGACCAGCAGGAAACCTGCAGAAACCAAACCATTTGACTTCAATCCCGAAGCAAAGTAGCTCAGCTGGGAGTGGGAACACTCCCAGGCTCCTGCTCTGGCTGCTTGGTTGGGCTGAGTGACTGCAGGTTCCTCCTGGAAAACAGATGCCTGAAGTGTGAACCAGAGCAGAGATCTCTGCCCTTCCTGCTTTTCCAGATGTTATCAGTAACACCCTGGGTTTATTTAAATCTGTTTTTCTAACAGGTACCTTTTCTACACTTCCTACCATGGGAGATAAAAGAGGAGGAACCCGTTTAACTGATGCACTTTAATTAGTTGCCTGTTGCTGTCAAAGCCCTGCTCTAATATTCTGATGCAAATTCACAGCTTTTCATTCCAAGCAATACCTCAGTTTGGCTTCAGTCTTCCAGTGATCCTTAAATGTCATGTTTTCTCCCCAGTGAATGAATATTCAGAGAATCACAGAATGGTTTGGGTCAGAAGGGACCTTAAGGATCATCTCATTCCAACCCCCTGCCACAAGCAGGACATTCAGACCCTCTAATTGTCACTGATCTGCTCATCCTGCCTTGGGCTGGGTTTCTTTAGCCACTGAGCACATCAGACACTTTTTCTGGCCACACCTTTTGGCCAGGATGGTGCTCAGGGAGTGCTCTGGGAACCAGCCCTGCTCCCACCTCTATCCCACACCATGCTACTCCAAAACCCACACAGCTCTGTGAGCAAAATGTGCCTTGCCCAAGGCAAACAGGCCACAGCATCTTCTGTCATGGAGACATGAAACCCTAAACCATGTCCCAGCCCAGGATGGGAGCAGGGACAGGTCACTTTTCCTGTTCCTCTTCAAGGGGCACAGACACAGCTCCCCATCGTTCCTAATTTTGTATCGTGACATCTCCATCTCCTGCCCGTCAATCCTCCTGCTGTCACAAGGTCACCAGGCCAGTTGGAAAGCAATTTTTCACACCCCTGCTAATCCAGAGGCACCTGGCTGGCTACTCCCACCGGGAAATGCTGACAACGACACTAATTAGTGGGCTGCAGGACCTGGGGGGGAGAGGTGCTGCAGACAGACAGCACTGGCCTTTAGGGCACCAGCCAAATATTCCAGGGATTCAGGAGAGGTTCCTGGCGCTTCCCTGCACTCCCTTCATGACCTTGGGCTTCAGCTCTGTGCTCACCTCCTCTCAGTGAGGCTGATAACACTTCCCAAGGGTGGCCACGCAGATAAATTAATTCACGTTCAGAAAATAATCCATTATGATGGGCCCATTCGGAATAAAAATGGATGTGTTTTCCCTGCATCACCACTGGCTTCAGGGGAACGGAGCCAAGAATGGCTGTAATCTGGTCTGTACAGAGCCAAACTCTTCACCAGACTTGTGCATTAGTTGGATGTTCTCACAGTGTCTGGGCTGAGCAAACTGAGTGGCACAGGGTGCCCAGGGAAGCTGTGGCTGCCTCATTCCTGGAAATGTTCAAGGCCAGGTTGGATGGGGCTTGGAGCAACCTGGGCTAGTGGGAGGTGTCCCTGCCCATGGCAGGGGGTGGGATGAGATGGTGTTTAAGGTCCTTCCAACCCAAACCACTCTGTGGTTCCATGACATGCCCAGGGGCAGGGGATGCTCTGCAGCAGGAGGCAGGTCAGGAAGGGGTTAACTCCTCCTCACTCAGCTGGTTCTGTTACCTGGATGGGTGAAATCCAGAGAACAGTCCATGCACAATCGTTCATTTTGAGGAATTTAGGAATTGCAGAGTGTATCCCCACCCCAAACACGAGCACAGGCAGCCCCTGGGGCCCAGCTGCTTTCCCCCATCACTCCCCCAGCACTGACACTGCCTCCAAACATCCCAGCTCTTGGGAAGCTGGGAAAGAGAATGAAAAACATCCCAACATCCCTGCCCAGCAATGTTTTCTCCCTTCTATAAAACACAAAGGGGGGCTCAGGAGCCAGGGCAGTGTCTGCTCAAGCCCAGTACACTGGGACACCTCGGTGGAAGGAAAGAGAAGCCCTGAGCTGCCTGTCAGAACTTCAGCAGTGGAGATAATTGGTTTGTACACATTTCTCCCCACCCAATTATCAGCTCAGTTCAGTGTTTGATTTTACAGGACCCTGGTCCAGCAGACCTGCTGCTGTTCCTGCTTCCTCTCCCCCATTCCTGTGGATATCACCCAGTCCCTAAATCATTTTTATTGGCCCCTCTCCCCACATGCCCTCCCAGCTCATTCCAGCCCCATCAGCACAAGGAGGCTGCAGATAGGAAGGAGCTGACATTTCTCTTCTGAGTAATTTGCAGTGGATTTCTTGCCCGTTTGATGTAGTCATTTTGTTCTCTGCGCTGATGTGACATTAATTATTGTTAAATATTCTTATCTGTTACACACAGTTCTGTTTAGATAAAGGTCAGTGCGTGAACCCCTGACAGTGCTCGTTGCTGCCATGCTCCAAAGCCAATTTGTCATCCTCTCCCTTCAATACCTTCATCTTCGTTTCAGTCCATTTTCCCATTAATTCAGGCACAGCAGAGGGCCATTAAAAAATGCAAAATCTCTCAGCTGTTCATCTCGGCACTGGCCCAGGGAATTAGGAGCTTGGGGAGCACCAGTTGCACAGGGAGAACAGGTAATAATGCCCAGGAGAATCCAGCAGCAGCCTCTTGTAAGGAGCTGCTGCCCCCCAAAATATGCACCTATTTCTGCTTTAATGAAGATCAGCTAAGCCCTGTCCAGCCCACGGTGCCTTCTCCCAGCCTGGTGTGCAGTGGGATAACAGCATAATCCAGAGGCCCTGGCACAGGGTGCCCAGAGAAGCTGTGGCTGCCCCTGGATCCCTGGAAGTGTCCAAGGCCAGGTTGGACGGGGCTTGGAGCACCCTGGGCTAGTGGAAGGTGTCCCTGCCCATGGCAGGGGTGGAATGAGAGGAGTTTTAAGGTCTCTTCCAACCCAAATCAGGGTGGGATTTATGATTCTATGCTAAGCCCACACCACCCTCCCTTGGCAGAGGGCAAGAAGGGCAAGCTCAAGCTGTCCCTACCAAACTTCCGAGCACAGCAGCACACGGCAGCCTGATCCATGTTCCAAAAGGCCTGGGGAGCAGCTGGATGCAGGGGAGCCTTCTCACAGTGAATAAAACCTCCACCTGCACCTGCTCTGTCTTGCTTTTCCTCTTCTGACTGCACAATTCCCACCCAGCCACCCTGGCACGTGCTTCCCATGTGAGCTGGGGATGGGGATACAGGGGCACCTGCCTGGGACTGGCCCCGGTCCCTGCCTGCCCTGGGAGCCCTCGAGGAGCCAAAATAGCATCTCCAGAGCATATCAGGAGCAGGGGTGTTGAGGTTTGCCAGCAGCCTGTGACCTTGGGTGGCCCTCCCCAGGGACAAGGCGGTCATACAATCTTCCAGGGACACACGTCAGCGTGGCGACAACAACGGGCCTTGGGACAGTCAGTCTGTCACGGGAGGGGCACAAACAACAGATCTCAGGCCATCCAGCCTGTCACGGGAGGGCACCACAATCCCAGAACAATCCCCAGCTCATCTTACACCAGGACAGGGACGGGGAGCAGGGCTGGCAGCCCCCAGGGCCTGAGCAAACCTGCTCTGCTGAAGCTTGGGGGCTTTTGTGCCCCCATCCAGCAAAGTGCTTCACTCCAAGCACACAAACAGCCTTAGTGCCATCCAGGGAGCCCTTCAGACATTTCAACTGCAGTCCACGCCTAAGGGAGCATCTGAGTGAGGACTTCAGAGCAGACAGAGGGAGTAAAGGGGATGAAGAGGAGCTGAGCCCGCAGGCCAAACGAGACAGAATCTCAGAATCACACAATCAGCCAGGTTGGAAAAGACCTCTGAGATCATCAAGTCCAACCTTAGACCCAACACCACCTGGCCTACTAAACCATGGCACTGATGCCACATCCAGTCTCTTCTTAAACACCTGCAGGGACAGTGGCTGAGCACTCTCTCTGTAAAGAATTTCTTCCTAATGCCCAACCTAAACCTCCCCTGGCACAGCTTAAGACTGTGTCCTCTTGTCCTACTGCTGGTTCCTGGGAGCAGAGCCCGACCCCCACCTGGCTCCCCCCTCCTGTCAGGGAGTTGCAGAGTCAGGAGGTCTCCCCTGAGCCTCCTCCTCTCCAGGCTGAGCCCCCCCAGCTCCCTCAGCCTCTCCTCACAGCACTTGTGCTCCAGTTCCTTCCCCAGCCTCGCTGCCCTAGACAGTGACAGGGACCAGGGTGGGGATGCTCAGACGTGGCAGGAGGCTCCCAAAGCAGGACTGGGTTAATACAAGGGCTCAGCTGGCTGGAAAGGTGGATTCTGCTGCTCGAGTAGAGAAGGATGCAAAGGTGGATTCAGCGTGACTGAAGTAGTGCACCATGAATCATGTGCTCTCTCCAGCACTTGGCAAATGGAAGAACATTTGATCCTTTATTCAAAGTGACATTTAATTTTGCATTGTGCTAAATCATTCTGTACTTCTGAATAAAAGAGAATAAACTCCCAAACTCATCCCCCTCTCAGTGAAACACAAAGAAGTAGTGCATTGTGCTGAATGTGATCTGTAGGGTTTTTTTCCCTTCACTTACAATCACAGAATCATTAAGGTTGGAAAGGACCTCTAAGATAATTGAGTCCAACCATTAACCCAGTACTGCCAAGGCCACCACTAAACCAGTCCCTAAGCACCACATCCACATGTTTTTTGAGCACTTTCAGGGATGGTGACTCCACCACTGCCCTGGGCTGCCTGTTCCAGGGTTTGACCATCCTTTCTGGGAAGAAATCTTTCCTAATATCCAATCTAAACCTCCCCTGGCACAACTTGAAGCCATTTCCTCTTGTCCTGTTGTTTGGGAGAAGGGACCAACCCCCACCTGGCTCCCCTGTCCTGTGAGGGAGTTGTAGAGAGTGAGAATGTCCCCCCTGAGCCTCCTTTTCTCCACACTAAACAACCACTTTACTCATCCCAACCATAAATAAGCTCCAGGACAAATGGATATTCACATCCCAGGCCCTCAGCTCAGCCACCCTGCTGCCCTCCCCTTGCTAAACTGGGAGCAGGGAAGTGCGAGGGCTGGCTTCACACGTCTGCAGAGGTATGAGAAACACAGCTCCTCTCCAGGCTTGGGGACAGGGTGTCCTGCAGCTAAAAATACAGAGACAAGCCAAAAAGTCAAGGCTAGCAAGAGGCATTGGTGGGGTGCCTGAAAAAGAGCCTGTTTATTTCTGTGGCCAGTGCCCCTCCAGCAGGAGAGGCTGCGCACACATGGTGCCTGCCTGACGGACACGTCCTGCAGCTGCAGGAGTCCAATTCCTCACACACACACAGGGCTTCCCTCTGCCCTTCCCCCAGAGCAGCCTCACACCTTTCCTTCCACTATTTTTAGCTGCTGCACAAAGCAGGGTAAGGTGCAGGAGCGGAGGGAAATGGAAATCACCACCCTGGTAAAGCCTCTCCCACCGTGACAGGGAGCTCAGGATCCAAGCACCAGCAGGGTCTGTGCTCAAACCTGTCCAGAGTTTGTGGGATCCAAGGTGGAAATATCTCCCAGAACTCTACCAGCAGCCTGAGCTGGGTGGGAGATGCCCAGTGCCCGGTGCAGAATTGGGCTGGTCTGTGCTCCCCCCCAGTGCTCCCACTGCACCTTCCCTGGGGCTCCTGCCCTGCCCCAGCCCTGGACACCTGCAGGGGGTCTGGGCTCTTCCTTCGTGGTGACACTGCTCAGGGCACCAATCTGGTGTAAATATTCAGCATTGCAAGCACCTCTGTATTTTGGGGGCTGATCTGGGTTTGGGAAGGGGGGCCTGGCATTGCTCAGTGGATGGTGAGGAACTGCATTGAGCATCACTTGTTTTTTTTCCATTTTTTATTATCATTATTATTATTATTTGCCATTATTACTGTATTTTACTTTATTTTGAATTAATAAACACCTTCCACTTGACCAGGCTACTCAGGGCCCCATCCAACCTGGCCTTGGACACTTCCAGGGATCCAGGGGCAGCCACAGCTTCTCTGGGCACCCTGTGCCATGACTGGAGCTGTCAGAGCTCAGCTCTGCTCAGCCAGTGGAAAAAAGAACAGTGACACCAATGTGCAGCCACTCCAACACTACAGGAGCACCACGAGGAGCCTTTGGCACCAGGCACGTGCCAGGCTGAGCTTCCCACCCAGGGCTCCTCAATTCCACTTGCCTTCCATCATTAACCACAATGGGCTAACACCTGAGACCAGCACTGAGAGAAATCAATTATCTGTCTATTTAACCTATAGCCCGGCTATTATTCCCTCTGTCCTATGTTTGACTCCCCCCTGACATCTGACAGGAATTTGTGCAGGACAAACTTCCAAGGTAAGGAAAGGATAATGTCAGAGTTTCTCCTACAAGTGGGATTTCAGCATCAAACTGCTGCAAAAATATGAATAGAAAACTCCAGACCTTTAAGAGCAGCTGTTCCCTCTGCAACCTGCACTCAACATGGATTAAGGTCCATGTCCTGCTATAAGAAACATCTCCTTGTGACAGGAATGCTGGTGGAGCTCTTGGATAAGCGGGTATTTGATTTTCAAGGCCATTCTTTGAGCAACCTGGTTTAGTGGAAGGCATCCCTGTCCCTGGCAGGGGGGTTGGACTAGATCACCTGGAAGGTCCCTTCCAACCCAAACCATTCTGGGATTGCAGGCACTGCATTAGGGCTGAAAGGAAGGATCAGATGAGCAGGACGTGAGTCAGCAGAGCCTGGTGAGCACCCGGCTCAGCCAGCAGGGCTGGAGGCAGCTGCCTGCTCACTGCAGGGGTTATGTGCTTTCATCTCACTGCAGATGGCAGAGGCACCTCATGGGAACAGAGGATCTGAGAAGTCTTCCCCATCAGGCTTCCATCAGAGAGATGCTCTTGGCTCCAGCGCCCAAAATCCACGGAAGAAAAGACCTCCAACGTGGGATAATTAATTTTTTGTGCTACTCTGTTCTCCAAGAGCACATCAGAGCAGGTAGAGCTGGTAGGAAAGAGAAGGAAAGGAGCCTCTGCTGCTCTACCACCAGTCTAAGCTTTGACACAAAACCCACTAAATCCCAGTTCAGCAGCCACCTGGATGCTTGGTCGTGGTGCACAGAGCACGGCCCCTCCACGCTCTGGCTGGTTGGGAGGGTCCTTTCTCACCCCCATCATCACAGACACCTCTTGAGAACCTCCTTCCAAAGGAGCCAGTGTTCCCAGTGCAGCCACAGGAGACTCCCCAGGGATGTCCACCCTGCCCAGCACCCCCCCAGCTCCATGGAGGGGATATTAATCCTGCCCTGAGCTGGTGGTTTGTTGTACACAAGCAATTCCCTGCCTGTAATGAAATGGGTGTATCATCCCGATTAGGCACAGTCGTTACATCCAGCCTTTAATTAGAGCTGTGTAATTAGAAATTCACTGAGTTATTTCACACAGTGGCAAACAAATACTGCTTGGATGGGGGTTTATGAGACGGTGACAGATTTCTCTGTTGCTCCCAGAGCTGACTGATAACCTGAAACAAATGGCATCTTCAGTTCTGGGGCCTTCACAAGGTGTGCAGAATGCTGAACATCAGGCCCATTTTGCATGGCTAAAAAGCAGAAATCAGGCGAGAAATGTGGAAAATACGACCAGTTCCAGCCAGTGTTTTTATCTCCTGCCAACCAGCGCAGTCAGGAGGCTGCTGCTGCAGCCCCTGGTGCTGCCCTGGAGGCACCAGCCCCAAGCACCCAGCTGGGCTCAGGACCAGGAGATGGAATGGCCCCAAGTCACCACCACAGCTGGGACACAGGAATGGGACATTCATATTCCAAATGCAGAATATGCCAACTTAAGGGCAACTGTTTTCATAGGTACCCATAGCAAATGAATACTTCACAGTTAGAAGATGTGATATTGACCATTTTGAGGTGGATTCTTGGCATTTTCTGGAGAACCCAGTGCCACCTGCTACCCAGCCAGGCCAGGAGAGGGTCATCATGGGAGCTGAGCCTTTTTGCCTCTGCTTTGGCATTGTTTGGGATAACTGGTTTTCTAATTTGTAGCACCAAATGCTGCTATTCCCTGTGGAAGCAGGGACACTCTTGTAAGTGTATAAGGCCTGATGATACCATTATTTTGACTGAATTAAAATTGTGTTGGCTTGAGTTGACTTGGTGTCAGACAGCCCCACTGCAGCACATATGAAGCACCTCATCCTAAGCAGCTGCTTGGATAATGAGCAACTGTGGTTTCAGCTCCTGACACCAAACATTTCTGAACTAAACCAGCTCTGTGGAGATGATTTGGTGGAGCAGTGAGCTGAAGTCATTTAATGTCCCCATTTGGAGAAGTCCTAAGGGATCAGAAGGCTTTTACAAAAGGCCAGACGGGCAGAGGCGGGTGCAGACCCACAGGACTCAGATGGAGCTCCACTGCTGCACCAGCTGGGAAGCACCAATGGGAAGGATCAAGGGATTTGGTTGACTGTTTTTGGCTATTTTATGGTAGAAATGAAATCTGAGAGGTGACAGAGGCTGCTTTCCACAGGGAAAGCATCAGGTCAGATGGAAAATCATCTGAACTAAAGGAGAGACTGTCACACAGAGAAATCATAGAATGGTTTGGGTTGGAAGGAACTTTAAAGATCATCTCATTCCAGGCTCACTGCCAAAGGCAGGCATGTCACCCACAAGACCAGGTTGCTCCAAGCCCTGTCCAACCTGGCCTGCCCAGCTTGCCACCAGATGCTTTCACTCCAGCCAGGTGAGGCCACTGAAATCCAAAGTTGTTTTAGTTCACCCCAAGGCAGAAGAGCATTCTGTGGCACAGTGAGAGCAGAACCTGGACTCACCCCATGGCACTGCAGCTCCAAAAGGCTCCCTGAGCTCCTCCTTCTGGGAGAGCTGCTGGCACACCACTGGCACCAGGCACCTGTAATGGGCTGAGTGCTCTCTGCACCCAGGGGAAAACACACAAAGCATCCAGGAAAGCAACGAGAAAATGCTCTCCTGAGAGACTTGAGCCTGGGCTTTTTTCCATTAGACTATTTCTACAGATGGGGAAATGAAGCAGAGACAAGAAATGGCCCCCAGACGTGGAGTTATCTGCTGGTAAGTGGACAGCCAGCTTTACTACCAGATTTACACACTGTCTGACTACTCTGAGCAGTGTTTGCACCTTAAGTAATTACTCCCACTTAAGCAGGAACAGTGTAGCACAACCCTCATGGCAAGGCTCAGCTTAAGGCCAAGGTGCCCACCTAAGGGGATGATCCTGGAAAAGGGCCCAGAGCTTCTGAGAAGGCAAAACCTACCCTGGCTCAGCCTGAGCTGTGACAAGTTATGGCAGGATTTGAAAAAAAAGCTGGAAGAGATAGAAAACAGCAGCTCTAAAGGCGGAGGTGACAACTCCAAAAATCGTGGCTTCTCCTGGAGAGTTTTTTCCATTAAACTGCTTCTCCAGCAGCAGCACTGGCAGGTGGGAAAAGGGGGAACCAGTTCCACCACCAACTCACTCACAGGGATAAGAGCATTTGATTAAAGGAGGTCCTTAACAAACACCTGAAGGACCCTAAGACATGTTTGCAGTCATGTCTGGAGCTAATTCAAACAAGATGTTTAACTGCACACCCAGGTGAGAGTCACATTGTGTAGTTTGTTTCCTTCACCTTCCCCAGCTTTCCCTCAGGTACACGGTCCCTGCTGCTCGAATTTTTCCCAGACCTGTGGGTGGAATAAAACTTCTCCTGCCCACCTGCAGGGTGTGGGTGTGGAAGTGCTCCTGTGCTCATTCCAATCACAGCCCTGAGGGACTCTCAGGAACCCTCCAGCTTCTCAGGCCAATCCCAGACGAGCGGCACAGCAGGAATTTCAAACACTGCTTCGAGTGGAACAGCTCTGAGAGCTCTTCATCAAAACCACTTGAGGAACAAGCCTGGGAGAAAACTCATGTCTGGAGCAGCGGCTGGTGCAGCAGAGGAACCTGAATCCATCAGGATCTACAGCAAATCTCCCAATGGGTAATGAGAAATTCTGGTTTCTGAGGATGGTGGTCCTCTAACACTCCAAGAATGGGGGTAGAGTCGATGGACTTACGACCGATGTTAATTTTCACTTCATTTAAAAGCAGAACTCCTTCACTTTTAGTCCAAAATTCCTCATCCAAATGTGAGGTGATTGGTTTTGAATGGAGGAAAATGGAAATTAATTTGAAAGCCAACCAAATTACTGCTGAGAACCAGCCCCAGCAGAAATCTGAGATGGGCCTTGAACTTGAACCTGCCACACCTTGGAATGAGTATGGAATGTCCATACTCAAACTTCCAAAACTCTACATTTTTAGGGTGTTCAGCTTCTCTTCTGCTCTCCTCTGGTATAAAGTATGGGTTCCAGGACTTCACCACGATGTCCTGATAATAGAACAAACATAAAAAAAAATATCCCTGATCACAAGCCAAAATTTAAACCGAAGAAATGGAATTTTCAAAGCAGACTTTTAAGTGGAACACTTTTTTCTGTTCAACACTTTTCCTGGCATATCTGATTTTTCCCAAAATCAGATTGATTAAAAAAAAAGCTATTCTATTAAAAAGATCTCCTCATTCAGGACCTCTTCTTACCTTGCAATGATGAGTGAGAACTGGTTTACCTAAAGGTGCCAAGTGGGTGGTGATTAGGAGAGAACAGCTTCTCACACCCTCTGGACATGCAGGCTCCCAACACAGCCCACAGGGCATGGAATGTCAGGGACAGGGCCCCCAGAATAGGTCTGTCCCTGTCAAAAATCCTTGCCTGGTAAGGTCATCTTTTATTTATTGTTTTAGTGCACTCAGGAATTTTGTTTCCTTCATTTTTTTCCTTTTTTTTTTCTTTTGTTTTATTGCTGTGATGGAAACGAATTGTCCCAGATAATTCCCACAGCTGCTGGGGTTTCAGAGGGCTTCATCCCTCTCAGGTTTGTCCATGTCTTTTTCCCAGCCACAGGATCCAGAAGGATGGAGCTGCTGAACATCATCCAAGTGGGATGAGCAAAGGGAATGTTGCCCTCTGGAGTTCCACCGTGGTGGGTGAGGAACCTCAGAGCTTTGGACATGCTGGAGGCATGTCTGGGAGCATTACTACACCCTAAGGATGGAAAGGGGAGAAGGGCTCAGAGGGAGGTTTTGGGAAGAAATCCTTGGGAAAATACCATTAACCCTGATGAGGAGGAATCCCAGGGGTCAAGCAGGAGGCAGCCCCTGAGAATATGTTGTAAAACACCAGCCCAGCCAAGCCAGGACAACCAACCTACACCACCATTCCCAGGTCTCCCTCCAGCCCTAAAACACCTTCTTCAGCTTCTCCACTCAGAGACTGGATGAGGGATCTCCAAAGGTCCCCTCACATCTGAACTGCTCCATTCTGGAGCTCAGGAGAAGTGTATTGGGGTGACAGGACTTTCCTCTTGGCCATGGGATGCCTGAAGCTGGAACAGCTCTAGCCAGTATGTGGGGCAGCACTGTGCTGGTCCCAGTCCCAAACTGGGGAGGGTCCAGTATGAATTAACATCTGCTGAGAGCTTCAAGATCCCAGGCTCTGAGCAAACAGCCTCCCAAATTTTATATTTGAGATAGTCATCAATATTTTGCCTTTCCTGAAAGAACAGGTCTCATTTAGTCACTCCCCAGGCTGCAGAACAACAGGCAGGGAATTGGAACAGTTTGGGGAGAAGTGGGAATGGCTTTGCTGAGGTGCAGTAACACCCCCTGCCTCCTGAACATCCTTCTGCTGAAAGTGGGGATTGACAGACCCCTGAAGGAAACCTCAGCCCTTCTTTCACCCCCCACGTGTGCTGGGTGTAACACAAGCCCTGCTGCAGGAATCACTGCAGGAATCCCTGCAGCCCCCTCTCCCCTGGCTCCTGCAACTCCAAACCTTCACAAAATCCCAAGCACCAGCTGCTTCCCAAGGCCCTCAGCCACGTGTCATGGGCAGGATTCAGGGCCCTGCTGTGACTCCTCCGCTGCACAAAGACCCCAAACCCAGCCCTGCAGTGGGATGGACCCCTGTCCCCAGGGAATGGGGCAGTGCAGGGGCACCCCACAGCCCAGCTGGGCTCAGCAGAGCCCTGGGGCAGCTGAGCTGTCCCCTGTTGCTCAGCAGCCCCTGGCTGAGCCCTCCTGGCTCCCTTCACACCAGCCACACGTGGCTCCTCCTTGCCCAGACAGATGGAAGCAGGTGGGTGCAGAGGGGGCGGCCTGAGCACACCCCCAAATCTTTTGGGGAGGGTCCCCCTCAGGCAGCACCCCAACACGAGCTGCTCCCCTGTACCAAGGATCTCCCACCACTTTGAAGGATTTAACCCAGGTCCTGAGCTGCCAAAGCAGCTCCAAACACCCCCTCCAGCCACCAGAGCAGCCCCAGCACCTTCCTCCTTGCTCTGCCAACACCCCAGTTACCCCCAAACCCCCCTTTTTGGGCACCCCTGCTCTGCAGGCTCCTCCTCAGCACAGAACAAGGGATCACTGTGGTATCTCACACAGGGCTGTGGATGAGAGCTTGGATGCTGGAAATATTATCTGGGAGTGGGAAGGGAGAGGCAGCCCTGCAGTGACAGCCCTGCTGTGTCCTTGCAGAGGTGGGGGTGCTGTGGATTAACAGGAACTGGTCACCCCCTGATGGGTTCTGCTTCTGCAGGCAGCAGACATGGAACAGCAGCTCCATGGCACCCTGGAACAATTCCCTCCTCCTCCTGAGGAGACTGACTGTCCACCCCTGCCTTGTCTCCAGGGAACCAAAGGGATGTTAAGCCCGTGTCTGAGGGGATGGAAGAGTCACAGAAAGATGGGGAGGTGTAACATGGTGGCAATTACCTTACAGAAAGCTAATTACCCTTAGGGTAATTACAGCAGGAAGGTACCTTCCAGGGCTGCACCCATGTCCGGCTCTGGTAATGGATCCTGCCAGCCAAAATCCCTTCTGGAATTACCCCTGCAGCAATGGGAAGACTCTCAGACTACAGTCACATCCATTTCCCTGGGCAGTCCTGTCCCAAGAGAGAAAACCTGACCAGATCCAGTTCTGAGGGCTGTGCCCATCCTCCAGCAGCCCCAGACAGCAGTGGGGTTTGTGTATCCCCCAAACAGGGCTCAGCACACACTGACCCACCCCACAGCCCCCAGACCAATGCCCTCAGGACCAGCTCTGTGCCAGGATGCCAGTGGAGGAGATTTCAAAGAGCATCCTCCCTGGATTGATTTAGCCCAATTTGTCCTAAATTGATTTCCCATTCCCACTGGCTTCTTAAGGGAAGAGGAAAACAGATTGGAAGAGCATTTCTGATTCCTGCAGCCAAGCAGATCTGTGCTGGTTAGAAAAGGGACAGGTCTTGTTGAGGCAGGAATATCAGTTTGGGATTCCTTCCTCTGTGTATGGAGAGGAGGCTTTCCTTCCCTGCCCCTGCTGTGCCCAGGGAAGGACACGGAGCTGTTGGAGCGAGTCCAGAGGAGACCATGCAGATGCTCCAAGGGCTGGAGCCCCTCTGCTCTGGAGCCAGGCTGGGAGAGCTGGGGGGGTTCACCTGGAGAAGAGAAGGCTCCAGGGAGACCTGAGAGCCCCTTCCAGGGCCTAAAGGGGCTCCAAGAGAGCTGGAGAGGGACTGGGGACAAGGGATGGAGGGACAGGACAAGGGGGAATGGCATCCTACTGCCAGAGGGAAGAGTTAGATGGGATATTGGGAAGAAATCCTTCCCTGTGAGGGTGGGGAGGCCCTGTCCCAGGTTGCCCAGAGAAGCTGTGGCTGCCCCTGGATCCCTGGAAGTGTCCAAGGCCAGGCTGGATGGGGCTTGGAGCAACCTGGGCTAGTGGAAGGTGTCCCTGCCCATGGCAGGGGGTGGCACTGGGTAAGTTTTAATGTTCCTTCCAAGCCAAACCATTCTGGGATTCTGTGATTCCCTTCCACTGTCAGGCCTGGCTTTTCAAAAACACCTGGGGAGTCAGTGAGAAACTTGGGCTCCACTGGCAGTCTGGCTGCTAAACACATTAAATACACAGCTTATTAAACACACAGCAAATACCTTTCCATTACACCTCTCATTCCAAGGCAGCTCAAACCCTCTGGCAGCTGACACTGCTGCCCTGTGCTCACCTGCAGAGCCACAGCTGGGCTGGGGGACCCACATCCCCCACAACAGAACCTCCCCCGGAATCACAGCAGAGCTGCCACCACCACCCCATCCCCATCACCCCCCTGGCGTGTCCTGCTGCCTGTGTGGCCCTTCCTCTTGAAAAAACCAGCATTATGTTCCAACAGGAATAAGTTGGCAGGAGATGTTGTGCCCAGCCAAGTTCCTCAAGCCATCTGTTCACTGGGCACAAAGTCCCTTCTACAGAAACCCAGCCCTGCAGTTCAAGATTCTTTTCTGGGGTGTATGAACAGCAATTACAGACAAACAAATTCCCTACTCTAACAAACCCCAAACAAAATAAAGTCCAACACCTCTGATGTTTCTATGGGGTATAAGTTTCATTTATTTTAAAGACGAAGCACAGGGACAATGAAAATATTAAAACCCATAGAACTGCTTCCCTCTTTTCTGGTTTAAATGCCAGTCACTGGCCACATTCAAGTCATACAATTCCAAATGTGGTAGTTCTTTGGCATCAGTACCCACCCTTGCCATGTGGGCCTGCAAGATTGTTCTCTCTCATTCTACAAAATAACTTTTAAGTCTTCATAAACTATGGTGCCAGTTCAAAACTGGACAAAAATCCAAATGCATCAGCTCTGTGCTGGGCTGCTCCAGAGATTAACCAGTGTCAGAGAGCAAAGAGGATGAACTAGTGGGCACTGCTGTGCCCCATCCTGGAGCCCAGGGCTCCCAGAAGCAGGAAAGAGCAGACAAAGGCTTCACACATTTCCTCTGCCTGCTGAATGACATCTGCTCTATGACCCAGAGAGGTCCACAGAGACCCTGCAGTCTCCCAACACCTCAAAGTTTCCCTTATTTCTTCCCATTCATAGGAAAGATGCTTTCCACCTCACCTCTCTCAGAGGAAAAATGTTGCTAAATTTGCCCTGGACTCTAAAGATCATCCAATATGAAACATTCTTTTCACCCACACTGTGGCTGTAAGGTCTCCTTAAAGTCTGCAGTAGAGCAGAGGATTCCTGGGGATTTTTGTGCCAGTCAAACCTCCCTGTGATCTCTGCCTGTCTCCTCAGGGATGCAGAAAGGCCAGGCACATCTGCACTGTTCCCACTCCAGCCCACCAGCTCAGCACCCTCCAACGAGGATTTTTCCACCAGGCCAGATATCAAGTTGTGCAGATGAGCAATTTTTTCACACCAGAACCTGCAGGTCCTCTGGGAGACCAGGAAGAGGCTTCCATGGGGCTCAGGCTGGTCCCTGATAACAGGCCCAGGATAATGGGGTGATGCTGAACCACGGATGAATTGGTACCCAAGGCAGAGGTTCCTGGGACTGGCAGTGCCACCTTCCTGGCTGCAGATGTAGATACCCAGTGCACAGCAAGAAGAGAAAGAGAAGATTTGGGGGGCAGAGGAGCCTGGCAGGGAGAGGGGAGGGAGCTGAGAGTGCAGGGAGAGCAGGAGCAGAGCACACACACTGCAGATCTCGGGGCCAGCCCTGCGCACACAGGACAGGGGCTTTTCTAAGCAGCCCCCTAAAGCACCCACTGCACCAGGAGACACAGGGAACTGTGCTGAGAGGCTTTGTCCCAGTGATCCAGCTGGTTTAGGGTGGGATCTCAGGGAAAGGTTCTTCCCCCAGAGGGTGGTTGGGCACTGACCAGGCTCCCCAGGGCAGTGGGCACAGCACCAAGGCTGCCAGAGCTCCAGGAGTGTTTGGACAGGGTGGGATTGTCAGGGTGTCTGTGCAGGGCCAGGAGTTGCACTCAGTGATCCTGATGGGTCCCTTCTAAATTAATATATCCTATGCTTCTGTGACTGCAAGAGCACAGGCTCCTGGCTCTCAATGTCCCAGCTCTCAAATCCACAGGTCTCCCTCCTTCCTCCTCTCCCAGCTCAGTGGTGGTGCCAAGCAGAGCACCCCTGCAAGGTCCTTGAGCTCCTGCCCTTCATCTGCCCCAAATGCTGGAAGCTCAGCTGCCTCACCAGGCAGGATTCAGCTCCCAAACCTACAATCTTCCAATTCTCCTCATCTCTGAACAGTTTTAAAAGCAGCTCAGCACTTCAGACCATTAAATGTACCCACACTGTGCCTCACGAAGGGGTCAGAGCAAAGCAAACGTGCCAGCACAGCCAGGAGCATCACACCTGCCTCCCCAGGATGCTGGCGTGGGGAATCCACCTGGGAATCTCTCCAGAAAGAAATCCACCTCTCATTTTACCCCATGGTGAAGGGATCCAACTCAGATCTTGCCTCCAGTAGCACAGTATCTTGTTTCCATCCAACCCAGCCAGGCACCCCACATGCACAGAGAGCAGGGAAGAAACAAAGCCAAGGACATGTTCCTACGAGCTGCATGTTCCCAAGTGTTCCTGCAGGACTCCCTGGTCTGTCTGGAGGGTGAAGTGCCCGAGGAAATGGTTTGGAGGCTTGAAGGAGGCACTGAAAGGAACCTGTGTGCACATAGCTCAGGTGAGATCCATCTGCAGGGTCTGAGGCTCCAAGCAAGAGACACCACCCAAGCACCTGGAATTCCCTGAGGAGTCTGAGGACTCCACTCACAGCCACTGGTCCTTGCAGATGTGAATCCCTCTGCAGAAGCAGAACCTCTAAGCAACGATGGTTTCTTTTCACAGGTACTTCCTAGGATGAAAGATGTGGAATAGCTCTAGACGGTGCTTGGGGCAGCATTGTGCTTTTCCCAGTCCCAAACTGGGGAGGGTCCAGTGTGAATTAACATCTAGGAGCTCCAAGATCCCAGGCTCTGAGCAAACAGCCTCCCAGATTTTGTATTTGAGATAGTCACCAACATTTTGCCTGTCCTGAAAGAGCAGGTTTGATGTAGTCTCTCCTCAGCCACAAGCAGCTCTGTGTATAAAGCCATCACTCACTTTGATCCCAAAGTTCTTGCCCAATATCCAGCTGCTTTTCCACAATCCAGTGCTGGACTGTGCCCTGGAGGACAGCAAAGCCCAGCCCTCCCCCAGCTTCCTCAAAATACACCAAATTAATTGGGCTTCTGAATTTATGAGGTTAGAGCCAATTAGCTCCATTTGACCCAGATGCTTTAAGCAAGATTTTTCTAATACACTGGAGCTCGTTATCACACAAATCCATCTTGGTGCCAGGTAAAAAAATGAGCTGTCTCAGAGCAGGTGTGACCTGTGACCCTCTGGGATGAATTTTCATCCTTTCTGGGGGTGCCAACGTGCTCAGCACAAAGAGCCAAGGAGGAGAGAGCCCAGCCTTGTGTTTGCAGCTCCTCCAGCCAGGAACAACCTGTGTGTCTGCACTGTTTGTTGATTAAATAAATGTACAGATACCCAGCACCTCTTCCCATCCCACCTGCTCCTCGCCCAGGACACAGCCTGAGTTTGATGATGTCTTTGCACATTGAGACCTCAAGCAGGGGCTGTTAAATCCATGCATGTTAAATCCAGCAACAGACCAAAATTCCTTTTCTGGACACATTTAATCTGCAGAAAGAAAGGTCAGGTTGGATGGGGCTCAGAGCAATGTGGGATAGTGGAAGGTGTCCCTCCCTGTGACAGGGGGTGGAATGAGATGGGCTTGAAGTTTCCTTCCAACCCAAATTATTCTATGATTCTGTGAAAGAAATAATCCTGCTCTGTCCATTTTCACTGGAAGAGTGAAACAACTGCACCTGAATGATGCAAACCAGAGCTGCAGCACCCAAATCTGCAGCAACCTCAGCAACTGAGGTTTCACAAAAATGAAAGAATCCTCAACAAAACTTTTCCATTTTCCTGAAGGAAAATGTACTGTTAGAGGGGTTTTCTTCTAATGAGAAATGTGAAAGCAAAAAAAGGGTTTGATCTTTTTTTTCCTTTGAAGCAGCATTTCAAAGCATCAAAATAAGCATCAAAACAACCCCCATTTTTACATGTCGTTTTATTGACACTCCCAGCAACATGAATGATGCTGCAAAACCCCTCAGAGTGAAGTGGAAACCACCAAATTCTCCCAATTTGTTTTTATTTTGCCAGTACAACTTTCAGTCTGTCACATGTTCTTGTCAAGGTGTCAGGCACTGAAGCAGTAGAATCTCTTACAGATCATTTCCCACTTCCAGGAGCCCCCCACAGCCAGCAGGGGAGGGCTGCTCATCACACCTTCCCCCAGCACAGCTCAGGGCACTGCTCTGTGCTCACTAAGGCCAGGGAGATGCTTCCAAAGGGATCCTGAAGAGATGAGAAAAAAGCTCCACCTCTACACCAGAGGACATTCAGCCTCCAAATTCCTCCCTGCAGGTCCAGACAGTTCGGTTCCTTAATGGTTGGGACACCACAAGCCCCATTGCTGGATTATAAGAAGGAGGTGTCACAGGGAGAGGATCACAGAATGATTTATGTTGGAAAAGACCTCCAGGATCATTCCCCCAGCACTGCCAAGGCCATCACTAACTCCTGTCCCCAAGTGTCACATCTACACATCTTCAAATCCCTCCAGGGATGGGGACTCCACCACTGCCCTGGGCAGCTGTGCCAGGGCCTGGCCACCCTTTCACTAAGGGCAGGGAGATGCTTCCAAAGGGATCCTGAGGAGAGGTTCCCCCAGTGCAGTTATAGGGAGGACACAAGATCCTTCCAGCCTTGGGGTGATGTGGGAAGCCCCAAGAGGGGATCTCCAGCCCCCAAGCCCTGTCACTAGGGGTTATCCCTGCTCCTGGGTGCCAGGGGAGTGGGATGGAGTGATGTGGCACCTCGTGGGGCTCCAGGGCTCTGCCACTCCCTGCCAGGGAAGGGTGGGGCTCTTCTCCCAGGGAACAAGTGACACGAGGAGGAAACGGCCTCAAGTTGTGCCAGGGGATGTTTAAATTGGATATTAGGGAAAATTTCTTCCCTGAAAGGGTGGTCAGGCCCTGGCACAGCTGCCCAGGGCAGTGGTGGAGTCCCCATCCCTGGAGGCATTTGAAAGATATGTAGATGTGACACTTGGGGACAGGGGTTAGTGATGGCCTTGGCAGTGCTGGGGAAATGATCCTGGAGGTCTTTTCCAACATAAATCATTCTCTGATCCTCTCCCTGTGACACCTCCTTCTTATAATCCAGCAATGGGGCTTGTGGTGTCCCAACCATTAAGGAGCCGAACTGTCTGGACCTGCAGGGAGGAATTTGGAGGCTGAATGTCCTCTGGTGTAGAGGTGGAGCTTTTTTCTCATCTCTTCAGGATCCCTTTGGAAGCATCTCCCTGGCCTTAGTGAGCACAGAGCAGTGCCCTGAGCTGTGCTGGGGGAAGGTGTGATGAGCAGCCCTCCCCTGCTGGCTGTGGGGAGCTCCTGGAAGTGGGAAATGATCTGTAAGAGATTCTACTGCTTCAGTGCCTGACACCTTGACAAGAACATGTGACAGACTGAAAGTTGTACTGGCAAAATAAAAACAAATTGGGAGAATTTGGAGCAGGGCAGCCCCTCAGCTCCCCACCCCAAACACCCACCCCGTGGGACATCACTGGGGTGTTGCCTCTGTGTGTCCCCACAGCAGCCACACAAGAACCCTGCAAGTGTCCAAGGCCAGGCTGGACAGGGCTTGGAGCAACCTGGGCTGGTGGAAGGAGTGTCCCTGCCCATGACAGGGGGTGGGATGAGATGAGCTTTAAGGTCCCTTCCAACCCAAAACCATTCTGTGATTTATAACTCAAAGGCACAACTCCTGCAGGGCTGAGATGGCTTTTTTCCCCCCCCTCACTAAACATAAAGACAAGATAGATCACAATAAATGCAGTCATTGAATAAGCACTCAGTCCTCAGAAGTGTTATGTAATCAACCATGAACCCCTCCTGCCTACCTGTGATTGAAAAAATGGATTTTATTTTAGTCATCTTTCCCTGACATTCCTTCATTATCACCACCAGGCCTAAGGAATGCAATTAAAGCTAAAAGTCTCTTAATTTCTCTCCCTTCTGAACAGGTTCCATTTATTCTTTTTTTTTTTAAGCCCTTTAAGGGAACAATGACTGAAGTCACAACTTGCACAAACAGAACTGGATAGGCAGGAACAAACCCCCAGCCCGAGGAGCCGTTCCTGCAGGATCCCCAAACAGACACCCTCAAAGAGCAGGGAAACGGAGCTGGTTTGTGCACAAAGCTACAAAAATAACAGTTAAATGCTGTGCTGGGCCAAGATGAAAGCAAATTCACAGGGGAATGGTTCTCTCTGCCTCTCTGAGTTTCAGCAGGCTGAGGTACTTCCCACGAGCCACTAATCAGCCTAATTGGGAGGGGAGGGCTGGGGCACAGCAGCTGCTCAGCAAACTTTGGCGTGGCTTTTCAGGAGGTCCCAATTTTCCCTGCTGCCTTGGATTCACTGTGTCTCCGTGGATTCTGCTGTCCCCTGCTTTGTTTTCTTTCCTCCCTTCCTCCTCCTCATCTCTCTCTGCTCATTTAATCACAACCCACAGGTTTGGCTGCCAAAAAAGAGCGTTCACAAGCCCATCCTGCTCTGCCCTGAGCAAAGCAGCAGGACAGCACATTGTGCATCCCCAGGAGGCTCCTCCGTGGCCCAGGGAATGGGGGACACAGGGCAGGGTTAGATGGGATATTGGAAGGAATTCTTCCCTGGGAGGGTGGGGAGGCCCTGGCACAGGTTGCCCAGAGAAGCTGTGGCTGCCCCTGGATCCCTGGAAGTGTCCAAGGCCAGGTTGGACGGGGCTTGGAGCAACCTGGGCTAGTGGAAGGTGTCCCTGCCCATGGCAGGGGTGGGACTGGATGAGCTTTAAGGTCCCTTCCAACCCAAACCATTGTGGGATTCCATGATCATCAAGGCCAAATGTCCTGCTTTTACCACCTCTAGACAAGGTTATGTTGGCTTTTGGTGATCGGGATGAGCTCAAAACAGCTGATATAGGCTGGGAAACACCACACTGGGCTCACGTAGGAGAACACCCTCAGGAATTGTTTCCCAAGGTTTCACCTGGGCCATGGAACAGTTGGGCAAAGCTCCCTGGCAAGGATCACAGAATATCCTGAGCTGGAAGGAACCCATAAGGATCATCCAGTCCAACCCCTGGCCCTGCAAAGACACCCCAACAATCCCACCCTGTCCCTCAGAGCGTTGTCCAAACCCTCCTGGAGCTCTGGCAGCCTTGGGGCTGTGCCCACTGCCCTGGGGAGCCTCTGGGGGAAGAACCTTTCCCTGAGATCCACCCTAAAGGCAGAGTGTTCCCGAGCTCCATCCTTCCCTGGCTTGGTTCCAGCCCCACATGTGCCTGTGGACACTGCTCAGGAATTACACACTTCATCTTCTGTCATCTTCCCCCCCCCGGAGGAAGCAAGGCTCTAAATTGAATTATCACAAAGAAATCAATTCCAGATCAAACCTCTGTGAAATTATAATTGCTTTAATGATCTGCAGGCTGGAATAGACAGGGCCCAGGGAAAGCATCACACACTCTCCCTCTTCAGTTCACAAAGCTCCTCTAGGAATCAGCCTTTTGTTCACAGGGAGCATTAGTGTTTTCTAATTATGTATTAATTTAATCTACTATTAATTTTCAATTATTGTTATTACACAGGAACTTCCTTTTTCCCAAATGTGACTTCTGTGGGAGATGCTGAATTCCAAACAGCTCTGTGGTGAGCTGACAGGCAGCAGCTTAGCCTTTAAAAAGGGAAAAAAACCCACCTTCAACAACCGATTTTGATGAAGACATTCCAAGCAAACAAAAATATATTAAAAAAAAAGACACACACAAACCTTTCTGACTCATCTGAAAATGCTCCCAGCAGCCTGTTTAGCCTAAAGGCTTAAATCACTCAGGTACAGCATGTCTGTGGAGATTTTCATTAGAATTGACATTTTGACAACTCCAAAAAAACTCTACAACAACCCCACTCACAACATGATGGGCAGTTTAAAAATAATTATCAACCACAGGGCAAAGACACTCAAGGAAATGAAGTTTCACCAAGCTCTCTCCTCCCTAAAGATAAGGGTGAACATGATTTCAAAGAAAATAATCAACTATTCTTCCTTGATTAATTGGAGATGCCAAAATAGCTCTGGATTTTCAGCATCAGCAGGAGCAGAAGGGACACGGCTTTGAGCAGAGCTGGGCTGGATGGACACACAAGTGTCTGTGAATGTGCAGGGATTTAATTCTTGGATTTCACATTCCACAGACTCTGTTCCTCGGGAAGCTGCTGGTGCTGAGCGTGGCCCTCTGCCCTATGGAAAATATCCAAGGTGCCCCAGGGAAGAGGAGGCACCTGGAGAACTCAGCACATGTCAAACCCCCTCGGTTTGGTCGGTCCTGCCTTTCCCAGGGATGCTGGGGGATGAGGCTTCCAAAGGGGAATGCAGAATTCCTGCTCATGGACTTGGGGCCAACCTGCACTGGCTTGGCAGACGATCCTCAAATTTTCCATAAACAGCCAGACTCGCATCCAAGAACTAGTGAGAGGCATTCCAAAGGCTTCAACAGCTTTGGAGCAGAGGGACTCACACCCTTCCAGTGCATTCAAAACAAGGAATTAAATAATCCTGTGAAATAAAGGCTCGGGAAGCGCCGCTGCCTCTGCTGGTCCAACACTGGGCAGGATGGGACCATCCCAGCAGGGACCAAGGAGCCCCAGAGGGACCAGCAGAGCTCCTGCATGTGCAGGTGAGTCCTGCACAAACCCCATGGAAAGGCTGCCCCACAGCCCTGGGTGCCCACCTTGGCACATCCTCTCTGAGCTCCCTCTGCTGTCACAGAGCTGGGACCGGGGAGGTGACAAAACTGGTAACCCCATAAATTTGGGGCATGTGGAGCCCCCCGGAAGTCTGGAGCTATCCAATGAAATTCCCCTGAAATACATGGGCTGACACCGCAGGGAAACCTTTGGACAAGCCCGCACAGGAGGAACAACAGGAGAAACATGGATTTGTTTGCAACAATAACAAAGCACTCAGGCTACTTCATGAGGTCAAGAAGGTTTCTTTTGAGCTGTGTGGTCCAGGTCTGCTGTCTGCCAACATCCTTGCCCCACAGAGCTCCATTCTTCTACTACTGTATATCAAAGCAGTGCAGTAAAACCAGAAGAATTACTCCCAGTTCATCCCAGGATATCAGCAAGCCAAGTTCACCTCATCAGCTGCAAAAGTGTTTTGGCAGGAAAAAGCCACCCAGCGGATAACATCCTGTCATTCCAAGGAAATCCCTTGTTCTGTGTAACATCCCTGGCTCCCCACAGCGGCACGACCCGACAGCAGCCAGGGTGGGCTCTGCCAGGAGCCCCCTGGGGATGGGCACAGGGCTCCCCAACTTCTAAAACACAGCCAGGGCAGGTGGAAGAGCAGTGCAGGGGATCACAGCCTGGAGAGAGCACAGAGTCCCCCTGGAACACCAGGAGGGCTTGTCCAGTCACTCCAGCACATCAGGGACAGGTAAGGGACACATCTGGCCTAGAGACTGCTCTGCCAAGAGATGCCACCATAAAGATCAGGAACTTGGCAAGTTTTGAAGACAAACTGGACTGTCAGAGAGATAAAGGCAACAACTCAGGACATCTTTAAAAACTAGGACCTTCCAGCACCTTCCAATGCCTAAAGGGGCTCCAAAAGAGCTGGAGAGGGAGTTTGGATAAGGGATGGAGGGACAGGATGAGGGGCAATGAATTTCCATGGAAAAAAAGTAGGTTTGGGTTAGATATCAGGGAAAAATTCTTGGCTGTGAGGGTGGGGAGTCCCTGGCACAGGTTGCCCAGAGAAGCTGTGGCTGCCCCTGGATCCCTGGAAGTGTCCAAGGCCAGGTTGGACGGGGCTTGGAGCAACCTGGGCTGGTGGAAGGTGTCCCTGCTCGTGGCAGAGAGTGGCACTGGATGAGCTTTAAGGTCCCTTCCAAGCCAAACCATCCTGTGATCCTCTCATGGCCAGCACAGCCAAATCCAGCTGGGAGCAGGGATATATGAAGTGTGAAAAGACACTTCACACCAGAGCACAGACACAGAGTCCCTGGCTGAGGATGCACCTCCAACACACCCCAAAGCTCCTCAAACTCTAGGTAGGATTTTTTTTAACATCTCCCACAATCATTTTCCCTTTGCTGCCTTTCCAGGATCATTCCTGTAGCAGTAAATGAGGATATAGAAATTAAAAACCACTCACAAGAAAGGAGCCATAAGGAACCTCAAGGATTTCATAGGCTTTTGGGGCCTAACCCAGAATATAATTAAAAAAGGAGAAATTCCCAGGCCCTCACCAGGTGCAAAGGTGCAGCACAGCATTCCAAGATTTGGCAGTGTTTATTATTGGGTTCTTGACCCTTGGGGCTCCCAAGGTCAAGCAAGGTGAAATCCTGAGGTTTTTAAGGGTTTTCCCCCCTTCCCAAGCCTGCTGCTGATCCATCCTGCTGGGATAGCTGCAAGAATAAATCCTGAAAACAACATCCCTGGAGGAGTTCAGGCAGCAAAAGGTAAGAGAGGAAAGAAAAGTGCAACACTCAAGAAAATAACACAGAATTTGAAATCATGAGACCGTTTGGTATTTGGGGGAAATTTATCTTGGGACAGAAAAGGGTAACAAAACCCAGCAAGAACGTTATGATGTGTCTACGGAGAGCAGAAGTTTAATGGAAGATATTTCAGTCAGGGAATACCACAAGTAGGAAGAATGGTTTTTTGATCCAACTTTTTAGCTGGTTGTGCCAATTTGTTACCTTGAAGAGTATGAAATCCCACCCAAGGGAAACGTGAAATAGTGACAGGAGAGTCCAGATGTGCAGAGCTCCTGCTGAAGGATCACCCCTGACTTCTGAGCCCTCCCCAATTCACACCAATCAGCCACCGTGGAACCATCACATGAAACCATCACATTTCTCCCCCTTCTCAAGGCATAAAATGTGACTTTTCCCACCTCCTGAGCCCCTTTCCAGTGAGGACAGGGTGCCACACACAGCCACCAGCACTGACAGCTCCAGCCTGGGCTGGGGGAGCTCCTTTCTGTCCCTGCAACACAGACAAATAGAAAGTTTGGTCAAATTGCTCAGGCTGGTGGGTTGTTTTGCCTTCCTTCAAACCAAGTAACTCCTGCTAATCTGCAGCTAAATCCCACCATCCCAGAGGCACTGCTGACATCAGTCAGGAAATAACTCCCATTCCAAGGGACAAATCAGATCCCACTGACAACATCCAGTGTCACATTCTGATCTAAAGGAGTCTCAGGCTCTGCTGAACAGACAGGACACACCTTGTTTGGAGCATTATTTCAAGGTTGGCACATCTGAGCTGCCCACAGAGGCCCAGGCTGGGTTTTCCCAGCGTCATGTTTTATACATGGCCCAGCACTGCAGCTCCTGGAGCTTTGAAGAGTTATTGTTTATGAATGTGGGTTTTTAATAAACTGCAGCAAGCAGGGGATGCAGGATTTCCAGCTCTTGTGGCATTCCCAGATGGCTGAAGATCAAAATAATCCGTGTGTGCGTGGAGGCAAATCAAAGCCCAGCGCTGGTGGCAGCAGAGGGGGAGGCAGGGCAACACCACTGCCCACCCTGCACCAGGGACCAGCTGCTGGGGTTTTTATTACAGGATATTCTGTGATTCTGAGTTGGAAGGGACCCCCAAGGATCATCCAGTCCAACTCCTGGCCCTGCACAGACACCCCAACAATCCCACCCTGTCCCTCAGAGCGTTGTCCAAACCCTCCTGGAGCTCTGGCAGCCTTGGTGCTGTGCCCACTGTCCTGGGGAGCCTGGTCAGTGCCAACCACCCTCTGGGGGAAGAACCTTTTCCTGAGATCCAACCTGACCCTGCCCTAGCACAGCTCCAGCCCTTCCCTGGGTCCTGTCACTGCTCACACAGAGCAGAGATCAGAGTTGTCCCTCCACTGCCCCTCAGGAGGACACTGTGGACAGTGTGAGGTCTCCCCTCACTCTCCTCCTCTCCAGAGTGAACAAACCCACTGTTTTTACCACTACAAGTTAACAGGGACAATCTCACTGAAGTGCTGCAGTTGCCAAGGTGCCTCCTGAGCTCTGCCCATGAAGGTTTGCTCCTGGATCAGCACCAGGGATGATTTCAGGTCCAGTGGAAAAGCTCTCCAGGCAGGCAGGGTGTGGAGCCCAACCCAAATGGAGCTTCAGGGGCACTTTCATCCCAATTCCCACCCAGCCTTGCCTGATTTGAACCAGGAGCACGTAGACAGAAAATAACTGCAGAAGGTTAATAAATTCCTTCCTGGAGGCACTCAGGGTGGCTGGCAGGGGCAGAGACACAGTTTGGTAGACTTTTGACAGTCCTGGGACCTCTGTGGCCCTTGTGGCTCTTCCCGAGATGTCACACTTGTTTGTCATGGGAATTATTCCAACAGCTCAAGTAGAAGACTGATTTAATTCTGGTTGTAAGGAGGGAGAGAACAAACAGGCTGCTGGGAGGAGTCCACCCAGTCCTGGTGAATGCACAGGCCCACCAAAAATCCTCTCAGCCTCCAAACTTTCAGGAGGAAAACCTCCCCAAAACACCCGAACTCAACCCATCTTCTCCCATCTCACTCTTGAGTTTACATCAAATCAATAAAGGCTTTGTCAAGCCTGAGAGGCTCAGCCAGGCTCTGCCCTGAAGCACAGACTTCACCCAGACCTTTCTCAGAGGGACTCACTGCCATAAAAATGTTCAAGATCACTTGTTTTGACCAAAACAGTCCTTTCCCTTCTGATGTAAATGCAGGGCAGGGACCAGCATTCTTCCTCCCTCCCTCCCTTATTTATTCTCCAAAAATAAGGAGTTTATACACTGGTTTTAAAATCACATCAGGAAAAAACTGTAAAATACTTGAATAACTCTCTTTCCTTCACAAACAGAAAAGCTGAGAGACACCCAACAGCTCAGGGGAGCCCAGTTCTGAGCTCACCACAACCCAGAGCATGTCACATTTGTGCCCTGCTCTGCCCTCTGTTTTAAACCACTCCTGTCCTCCTCCAGCTCCACTCACCTTCTGCCCAAAAGGAGCTGAACAGATTTCCCAGTGGGATTCCTGACTCACCAGCACATTTTCCTTTTAAAGGTCAAAACAAATATGTTGTGACAACAGGGATTTTCATTAGTTTCCTCTTAGTTTCAGTTGATCAGCGGGGATTTAAGGGATTGGTTGCACTCTGGAGCTCCCCTAACAAGGCACTGTTCATCTTATTTAGGAAGAAGGGAAGGAGCAGCCATGGGAAACATCTCATCCCTGGATTTCCTGCTGAGCACAGCAACAGAGCAATTAGCAAGGTGGTCTCTCCAGCAGAATGATCTGTACTGAGGTGTCCTCACACCCTCCCTTCACACATTTATACACTGAGAACCAGGATTCCAGCTGGAATTCTCACAGAATAGGACAGACAATTGCCAATTATTCCAATTTCCCCTCAAGTGCCCCAGCACTGCTCTTTTCCATGTAACTTTGTGCAGCTCTACAAAGCCCAGAGTCCATTTCCTCCCCCTGGAAACCTGCTACAGCCCATTCCCAGACCAATGCTCCTAAATCCATGGATCAGTCAGAGCCAAATCAGCCTTGGGGGCTCCACCTGCTATGATTTACTGCTCAAATCACCAGGATCTGCTCATGGCTGAGAGATCCCAAAGTGCTGGATACTCATCCTCCTGCTTCAGCCCAGAACTTCCCATCCCATCTCAAGTCTCCTGGGAGGCTGGCAGTGCTCCTGGACAATCATCCCTTTGCTGAAGGAAGAGCTCTGGGTGATGTCCATCTGCAGATGTTGATCATTGGCTAAAGGAGGAGGTGGCAGGTGGAGCCCTTCTTTCATTGCAAAGGTTCCTAACAGACTTTTAGAGCAAGCAGAGAAGTTTTAATACTAGAAATCTCTCTCACCCTGCATTGGGGTTGCATAAGGACATCCATATATCCATCTGATCTGCTCTGATCCCCCTCTGCCACTGCTTCAAACATGGTGAATTCCAAGGTCACCTCAGCTAAGGAAAAATCTGGCAGTTCCCTCCAGCTTTAAAATAAACCCCAGATCCTCTGTTTATCTGCTTCTAATGGATGCTTAGGGACCCATTTCCAAGTTTTGCCTCCACAAAGCTCCTTCTGTGAGAAACAAAGTTCTCACATCAGCACAGAACTTCAGGACTGGAGACAAAGAAACTCCCCAACATGTAGAATCCAGGCAGACTGGTTTGGGTGCCCAACTTCATGGGCTGGGGTCAAACCAAGGAGACCAGAGGACCCTGAGGAGTGGGTAATTAGCAGGAACCAGACCTTGGATCCCCACTAGTTTCAGCCCAGTAGAGCATCTTCCACAGGACCAAACACATCTGGATCTGAGGTCACATCCACGGAGCAAAGGGAGACAGCTGCTTTAAAAGGTGTGAGATCAGGTCCCTAAATGGCTTCTGGGCAAGACAGATTGTCTGTTCCCAGCTCATTTTATCCTCCACCATTACCAGAGTCAGAAGAGGTCAAGGAATACCAGAACAGGATTGGCTGGGGGGGAGGAAAGGGGAGGGAGAACTATTTGCATTTTAAGAAACAACAGCAACAGAAACACAGGCTTGAGAGATTAGGAAACGGGCTTTTTAGTCAGAGCAAAGCAAGAGGCAGCTGCTGGAAGAAGGGCAGGGAAGCATTTAGTATTTCCAGCTGCAAGACTAATCTGATCTGACACTGCATCAACCCCGGGTACACGGCTCAGATAAATCCATCACCAATAAAGCTCATTGTGACAAACCTGGAGCACATGACAAAGCCAACAAACTTCACCTGCACACGCAGCCCCTCGGGGGCCTCCCCTCAGGACACTCCTGCTGGAGCCAGCCTGTGAATTTTGTGATCCTCCCTCGCTGGCTGCACAGAGGAAACGCTGTCAAGTTGAGTCTTCGTAAAGAAGCAGCTCCACATGTGACCTACATAGAGTGCCCAGATGTGAGGAGCCTCACACACCGCTCCACAGAGCAGGGCTTTAATGCAAAAAACATGGAACGCCACCTGCTTTGCCTGGGAATGTGCAGGAGCAGGAGGCAGCTGTGCACAGGAGTGCTGCACCAGGATCCAGGGGGGACTCGGAGCAGCACGTCCATCTTTTTGTTTAAATACCCCTCCCAAGGATGCCCAGAGAGGTTGTGGACACCCCAACCCTGGAAGTCTTCAAGGCTGGACAGCAACCTGGCCCAGGGTGGAACAAGATGGTCTTTAAAATCCCTTCCAACCCAGACTAATGTAGGATTCTATGATTTTCCAGACTAAGACACAGCTTTTGTTATGGAGACTGAAAGGCCTGTAACCTTGGGGAGGAGTGTGAGGGACTGACATCTGTCCCACCACCAGCAACGCTGCAAACAGCCTCATTTCAAACAAGCTGCACACTCCTGCAGCATCCAGGTGACCTGCCAAAAGCCCAGGTCCATTTGGGCAGGTTGGGGTTGGTCTCTTCTCCCAGGTAACAAGTGACAGGATAAAAGGAAACGGCCCCAAGTTGCCCCAGGAGGGGTTTAGGTTGGATGCTGGGGAAAATTTCTTCCCTTGAAAGGGTGGTCAGGCTCAGGAACAGGCTGCCCAGGGCAGTAGTGGAGTCACCATCCCTGGAAGTGCTCAAAAAACATGTGGATGTGGCACCTGGGGACACGGGTTAGTGGTGAACACAGTGCTGGGTTAATGGCTGGACTGGATGATCTTAAAGGTCTTTTGCAGCCTCAGTGACTCTGTGATTCTGGGTGGTTTTGCCATAACAGAACCCCACAGTTTAACCTTGAGACAAAAAAAAGCAGGAAAATAAGTAGATGCAGCAACAGGAAACAAAATCCAGGCGCTCCAGGAAGGTGCTCAGAGAAGGGTCATCTCCTCCCAGGCCAACACTAAGCCTTGCAAAAACGGCTGCTATGTGCCTGCTCCGAGGTGAGGATCACATGCCAGGCATTCCCCAGAGTCCAGTGCCTCTGGGAACATCAGCTGTGACAGGGTAAAGCCCCCAGGAATGGGCTGGGAAGGCGGCAGGCTGGGCTCAGGCACCCCCGCCCTGTCCCCCACCTCGGCTGCAGGTCAGGGCTCTGCAGGCAGGTCTGGGGGAGGAGAGAGCTCAGGGAACCAACGTCAGAGAGTGGGAACTGGGGGACCTGGCCTTGTTCCCAGCTCTGCTGCTGCCCAAGGTCAGGCCCAGTCACATGCCCTCCTACCTGTTATATATTTAGAGCTGAAACTCCAGAGCCACGACTGCTGCTCACCAGCTGCGAGCTCAGAGCTCCAACACCATCCCACTGCAAGGGAAAGTGTCAGGACGGGCTAGAAAGTCCTCCAGATTGTTCGTATTTGTTAAAAAATAGATTATTTTTTTTCAGGGAGTGGACAAAAAGCAGGGTGGGAAGACTTAGCAATACCTCCTGGTCACCTTTACTCTAACTAGAAAACTTCCAGCAAACAAAATTCAAGGGATAAACAAGAATTCAGGGAAATGATGACAGCCCCAAGGCTGCCAGAGCTCCAGGAGGGTTTGGACAACACTCTGAGGGTGGGATTGTTGGGGTGTCTGTGCAGGGCCAGGAGTTGGACTGGATGATCCTGATGAGTCCATTCCAGCTCAGGGTATTTTATATTTCTAATCAACTGAATTAATTGGTTTGTATCAATTTTATCACATAGTTCACTTGCCAGAGATTCCCCTCGCTCACGACTCTGAGGCTCTGAAAGGGAAACAAAAAGTTGACAAACTTCAGGGTAAGAAAAAAAAACCCTCCAAACTTCTTGCTTGATTTGATCTGGAAATTTATAAAGCAGCCCCCAGCTGCACAAATCCTCACCCCCTGCCTTTGGGGAGGAGCACCTTGGCAGCATCAGCCTGTTTGTTACTGACAGGGACAGCAGTCCAGCATGGGCACAGGGCATCAGCTTCCAAAGGCATCAAGCTTCCAAAGGCACTTGCTTTTAGCAGCCACTCTGTGGGTCTAAAGGCTGCTTCCCATCAGGGCACAAAGCTTTCTCACTGCCACATCACTGCAGGTTGTGCAGATGCCCAGTAAATCCAAATTTACTATATTTATCAGGTATTGCTGGGCTGCTTTGTCCAAGTGCATTTTGCCCCAGGACATGGCACCTACTCAGCCTGAGCAGCCTCTTGAAGTGTGGTTCAGCCTCTTTTCTGGGACCTGGGGAGAAAAGGCTTTGTGTAAACATGCAATATTTACTCCTCAACATGCTGTAGTTCGGCAACCCAGCTGTGCAGACTTGGGGCAAGCCATAAATTACCCACATGACTGAGTGGGTAAAAGCCTTTGACTTGCTGAGCCAGAATCCCAGGCATCAATATGCCTCAACAAAATATAGATGTTTATGCTACATATATTGCTAAAATCTACTTATTCCGAGGTCACAAACACTGATTTCCCCCCTCAAACCAGGATCTGAAAAGACACAAACCATCAGCACACGGGACTGGTGAGAGGGAATCTGCAAATTGAACTGCAGGAGGAGACTGGAACTGGATGAGCTTTAAGGTCCCTTCCACCTAAACCAGTCTGGGATTCTATGATATGATAAGTGATAACAAAAGCAATGAGTGCAGAGGCCAGCCTGGATCACAGATGCACAGCTCAGGCTGCTGCACCCCCCCTTCACTGAGCACAACTCTGCATCCCAAGCTCTCCAGGACCTCTTCTCACCAGGATTTGGGAACATGCACCGGGAACAAGGATCACTGTGCACCTAAATAACTAATCAGTGATGTGCTGCCTTGGGAAAGGGGTCAGTGGGAGCTGCCACCACCAAAAAAGACGTTCTGTGCATAAAGCAGCACCAGAAACACGCTACAGATGATTTATTAAACCTTCCTTCCTGCTCAGCTGTAGCTTCTGGGCTTTTCTGTGCTGAATTAGCCACCTCTGCTGTCTTCTGCTTGTTTTACACAGAATAAATGTTCTGCTCTTACGGGGTATTTTTTTCCCCAGATCTCAGTTGCTCAGATAGGAAAGGAAGAAAGAGATCCCAAGTTTCTTTTTCCAGCAGCTGCCAGTGCCAGGCATCACCTCCCCTCTGGCATCACCACAGACCCCTCCCAGCCCTTCCCCAGGGAGCAGCAAGAGCAAAGATACCCCTGGGGGGCAATAAAGGAGAGAGAAAAGTCATTTTTAACCAGGATCCTGCTCCCCAAATGGAGCATTGGGTAGATTCTGCTCCCCAAATGGAGCACTGGGTGGATTCTGCCTCGACATTAAGTCTCACTTTGGCTTTTATCTTTCCTGGAATCCCTGCTGCTGGGGGAGCAAACATGGGAGTGGCTGATTCCTACTTGGGCTGGAAGAGCTTTAATTCTCCCAGACCATACACACAGCTTGTCCATTTAGGGGAAGAGAGGTAATTTAAAATATCTTTTCTAATGTCTGCTGGCAGAACACAGACGAAGGACTGTAAGAGATGATCAATATTTAAGCGCATCTTCAAAGCGATTTGGGGGAGCTGCTGAAGACAAAGAGGCAATTGGGGCCCAGGAGCCAGAGGAAAAGCTGAGGGAGAAATTGCCTCTTTTTTCCAAGGCAAACAGAAGGCAAGTGATGGCTCAGCTCAGAGAGGCTGCGCTCGCTCCCCTCCTCACACGGGCAGGGCCAGAGCCCAAATTTAATTTCTCCCTCACGACAACTTTAATTAAAAGCATCTAAGCCCTTCCTGCCTGTTTCCTGCCACGAGGTGTGGTTGTGCTCACAGGAGGTATTAACAAAGCCCTGTTTATTCCTGTGCCCTCCCTGGAATTGCTGTTTGAGCTGCAGTCAAAGGGCTGGGGCTGCAGGAGAGCGCTCGGCTCCTCATCAGGAGGAAAACACACAAAGCCCACCTTTGATGTGGAGTCACTCCCCGTGTGCTGAAGATGCTCCACAGCATCACCTTCACAGCACATCCTTCCAGGGGAGTTTACCATGGGATGTTTTTCTTGGTCATCACCTGTGGGTGCCAAGATGCCACCAGGGGTAAAGGATGGGCACTGGCTACAGGAGAAGAGCTGGAGCAAGGTTTTTTCAGTAATCTTTTTAGTGGGGAGGTCTGTCCTGGACTTGGGTACCAGGCTCAAGGAGAATACGAGACCCTCTGGGGTCCCCAGCACAGGAAGGACATGGAGCTCTTGGAGCAAGTCCAGAGGAGGCCACGGAGATGCTCCAAGGGCTGGAGCCCCTCTGCTCTGGAGCCAGGCTGGGAGAGCTGGGGGGGTTCACCTGGAGAAGAGAAGGCTCCAGGGAGACCTGAGAGCCCCTTCCAGGGCCTAAAGGGGCTCCAGGAGAGCTGGAGAGGGACTGGGGACAAGGGATGGAGGGACAGGACAAGGGGGAATGGCTTCCCACTGCCAGAGGGCAGGGATAGATGGGATATTAGGGAGAAACTCTTCCCTGTGAGGGTGGGGAGGCCCTGGCCCAGGTTGCCCAGAGAAGCTGTGGCTGCCCCTGGATCCCTGGAAGTGTCCAAGGCCAGGTTGGATGGGGCTAGGAGCAACCTGGGCTAGTGGAAGGTGTCCCTGCCCGTGGCAGAGAGTGGGATAGGATGAGCTTTAAGGTCTCTCCCAAACCATTCTGTGATTCTCACAAATCCAAAGAGGTTTTACTCACCTCTTGAAATGTGTGTTGCACACTGAACTTTGGAGCAAAAGTTAAAGCATATAAATAATAAAAAAACTAACCTTAACTTACTAGAGGAGCTCAAGAAGATTTTTGCAGAGCTTGAGCTCCTACCACTCCAGAAAGAGTTTCAGGGGCTGTAAGAGCTCCAAGCATTGCAGGTTGCTGCAGTACCAACAGTCACAGGCAATACCTGTTTTACAAGCAGATCCAGCTCCAGGGACAGAAACCAGGACCTGCTGAACCACCAAGTGCTGTCCTTGAGCAGGAACACACCCGGCCAGGCCAGGCAGCACCACCAGCCCTGCAGTGTCTGCCCCAGAGCAACCACAGAAGGATTCCTACATTTGAAAAAACACAATTATGTTTTGAGCAGCAGCCACCTGCAGTCTGCTACACCAGGGCCACACCTCAGGCCAGAAGAATCACCTTGAAGTGCTGGCAAGTCCAGGAGCAGCTGAAGGGCAGGTGAAAGGCACCACGAACACTGAGGACACCCACAGAGCCGACTGTCACACCACAGCCACAGCAGCAGCTGTCACCGTGAAACCCCATGTGGTTGAGGTCCAAATCTCTTCACTGGAGCACCAAATTATCCCTATTTCTTCAAGACTGGGCTTCAGCCACAAGTTAGGTTCAAGCACTTTGTGCCTGTGCAGGAGAGCTGACAGAGCCAGTGCTCCCCACGTCCTTCAAAGGAACCGATTCTCCCAGAATTGCTCCCTAGACAGTTTTCCAAAAAACTGTTTGCTAAAGACAGAAGGAAAGCACAAGATTCAGACTAATAGAGACATCAAGAGCCCGGGTGGGGAAGATCTGCAACCACCTTCTCCGTCCCCCTCGTGTCCTTTGCCAGCCTAGTCCTGAGCTCAGAACTCACACACTAAAATGAGCGACAGCGATTCCAGATGAGTCTCCAACGCCACCATTCCCACAACACCTTCTCCTGCAGTGGCTCTGCTACTTCCATGTTTAAGTGCCAGCAGGCAGACCCCCAGCTGAAGGATGTTCTCCCTCCAGGGAAGGTGGGACACAGCAGGAGCCACTTAATCCTGCCACAGCAGGAGCAGGAGCTGCACTGCCTCAGTTATTGCTCCTGCTCGTACATTTAACCTGCCCATTCTTATTCTGCTTGTAGGAGCAATCAGAAAATGAGTTCACATTTATCCCCACTGTGGCTGTGTTTGTTGGAATTGAAGCTGCTTGCAAAAGCATCAGATAAAGCTGTGGCTCTTCTCAGCATCTTTTGTTTGGTACCATCAGTCAGCACATGGAGGTGATGCTGCAGACATCACCTGGGAACCACTGAATTCACACAGACACAGCCCCAGGGTGTTCAGCTATTTACCTCAGTCTTGTTAGGGGAAGAAAAAAGAACAACAAACAACCTGGCATTGTGTTTTCTATTTTAAAACCAGACTTTTTGGAACAAATAAAAAAAAAAGGACAGTTGGGCAACATCACCAGCCAAGTCTGTGGATGTTCAGTGAAGGAAATCCTCTGCTGCAGGTGCAGAGATGCTGCTGGCTCAGAGCTGGGCATCCTGCTGGGCACATCCTGCTGTGCAGCTCCAGCAGCAGAGGAGAAGCAAGAGCTCAGAAGGCCTTAAATCAATCAGGGACCTGCCCTGCAAAGGCAAGGCCAAGTCTTGCCTCGGAGGCTCCTCCCCGGCACAACTTGCTCTACATCAGGATTTGGCTGCAACAAATTTTCCTCAAGACTTGCTTTTAAAAAAATAAAATGTCACGATTGTGAGGTGCCAGTGTGAGACCTGCAGGACCCACCTGCTTGGAAAGCAGCTCAGCAGGTCCCCCTCTCAGCAAGAGAGGGTCCATCCACTCTTCCACCTCCTGGTGTTGGACAATACAGGCAGCAGAACAAACAGCATTGTTTGTGTGCAACAGTGTTAGACATGAGCCAAAAGCATGACTCACACTGCCCTTATAGCCCTTCCCAGGTTATCCAGGGCCATGCCAGGACAAGGAGGCAGCTGGTTCTCAGCCCCAGGGACACCTCCTGCCCAGGTGGCACAGCCCTGGGCACTGATGCAACCAGCACTGCTTTAGGATGGTCACGTTTTAACACGGTCAGATTTTAAGACAAAAACTATTCTCATTTTATTCAAGACAAGGAAGTCTCTACAGCACTCCCAGGATTTCACCTCTCTAACAAGGAGGACCTCGCTGGGAGCTCACACCAGCACAGACTGCAGGCAACACACTTTCCCACATCCATGCTCCAGCATCATCTGCTCCATCCTGCACAATATCTGCCAGCTCGGGCTCTGCAGAACCAGCTCCTCTTGTTTGCCCACAGCCTGGCAAGCCCAGGATACTCCTTCTGATCGTTTTAAGCTGCAAGAAACATGAGAAGCCCCAAGAAAAGCTTTAGATTCACTATGTGCATGCAGGCTCGTCTCCTTGCAAGCCAAGGATTGCCTGAGACATGCCAAAGGAAACAGCCTTTGCTCATGGTTACAAGCCTTGGCTTTGATAGTTCCAGCACCTTAAATCTTAAAACCAGACACAGACCAATGTTAATTCTGCAGAACACCCACCTAAGTCAATCTCTGCCCTGGTGTCATCTCAATTCTGCCTTTTATAAAGCACACACAATTAATTTTATATTGGAGATGGAGCCAGCAGACACTCGACCTTCTAATTAAACACACACTTTCAGGGTAGACCCTGCTGTGTGATGGTACTCACTTGGATTAAACAGGTACACCAGGACTGGTGGCAAAAATAAAAATAGCCCCAGTTCTCACAGCGCAGGGAAAGGCAGAGCATTCTGTGCACAACAGCAAAATCAACTTAATCACATATGACAACTTCTGAAAGCCTTTACTTTGGATTCATCCTTGGCATTTTTCTAGGCCAGCTTGAAAACAAAAGCTTTGTCCTCTTAAAATGCAATTGCCTGAGGCACCTCTAAAAAAAGTGACATAACTCAGGTTTGAAAAATGCCTCCTGGGTTTCAGATCCTCCTAAGAGCCTCTTTACTATTCAGCTTGATTCAGATTACCCAGATCAGCATGAACTCTGCAGATTTAGCCCCAGCTACCAGCACAGGTATAAAAAGCACACATTTAGGATTATTTTTTAAAACTGTATGATTAAGGCTCTGCAGTTTCAAAAAAAAAACTTGTTATTGATCTGAATGGTTCCTCCCTCCCTTTTCTCCAGCAGGTTTATAAACAGTCTCTGATGACAGTTTATTCTGCATTTCACTCTGTTCAGCTTGTTCAGATAATTTTTTCTAGCTTGTTTTTCTTGCTGGGTGTTTTCAACCTTTCCATCACAAACCTCAAGCTGTGAGAAGAATGAGTGACTTGTTTTGGAATCAAAACTTGAGCCTAAAATTTGATTCCTATTTCTTCTCCCCTCCGCAAACCCACTTTATGTCAGTAATTCTGCAAGCAGTGACTCTGTGCTTCTGCAAATCCAGGAGCACAGCCCTGTGCCAGGCAAGGCAGTGACTTAATGGGAGGGGGCAAGGAAGGAAAAGCTGCAATTCTCCCTGACAGACACAGCTCCTTCCAGTGCCTGTAATTAACACCTTGGATAACTCCACAGCACCTTCAGCATATCACAGATTTTTATAGCCATAAGCCATTTTCTTTGGGCAGATGCAAGTTTACTTCTAGGTCTGAAAACTCCTTATTCAGCCACCAATAAAGAACTCAAATCAAAAGAAGTTCTGCTGCTTTTATTGAATAATTTGGGACAAGAAGAGCTGAAAGCTCTCTCAGTGACGGGAACATGTTAAGAGTCTTCTTTTTCTGAATGATCAAGTCACATCACTTACTCCACATAAACTGTTCTCTGTCAAGAGCTTTAATCCTCCCTTTTCAATCCCTAAATAAAACATCCTCCCAAAACTCGCTGTCTGTTATCTGCCTTTTCTGAAGGAAGTGGTTCTTAAGAGACCCACCTTCGTCTGCTTTGCCATTCCCCTGAAATCTGTCAAGATAATATTGGAGATGGAAGTAAAACCCCAGCCATGCTCCAGGGCACAGTGAAGTGAAGGAGTGTGGCTGCACACCCAGCCCTCCTGGAGGAAGGTTTCACACACGGCCAAGTGCTCCCTGAGAACAAGAGTCACAAAAAGGCTTCCAGGGATGTGAGCAATAAACCTGGTGACAACTGTCATCAAGGGTCACATTGCTGTGGCTTAACCTGGGGTTTTGCTCATGGCACAGGCTCTTTACCTCCCCAAAACCAGCAGCGGAGGCTCCTCATCCCAGAGCTCTGCTTCGCTTGGAAACCAAGCTCCTTCCCTGTCTTTTAGAAGAAAATCATGTAAAGGGCCCAAATCCCAACAAACTGCAGAATAAAGGACAGGACAAAATGAAAGGGAAAGCACCATCTCCTCCCTAACTGCTAAAAGGAGACCAAGAGTGGAGGCTCCTGTGGAAGAGCACAGCCCTTCTCCTCACAGCAGGGACAACCAGGAGGGTCCTGTGACACAGTCCACCCCTTCCACACCGTGACAGCTCCTCTGATGACACAGCCAAAGAAAACAGGATCCGCCTGGGTGCTGAGATCCACAGCAAATGCCAGGCTGAAGGCTTGTGCTGCCCCTGCCAGCTCGGGGAGAGCCAGCAGTGCTGCCACCCCAGCCAGCGCTGGCACCAGCCATCGCTCACCCTGGTATTTACTGGCAGGGGAAAGACAACTATTTCCTTAATATGAAATAAGAGGGTCTTGTTTTTTCTGGCCTTAAAAGTCAGCTCAAGTCAGTTGTGCTGCTGCTGACTTCAGCCTCCTCAAAATCCCAAGCTCCCGGAGACCCGAGCGGCGACTGGAGCGTGGGAAGGCCCCGGAGCCACAGCTCAGCGTGGGCTGGTTCCCAGCTCAGCCCCACAGCCCAGCCCAGCCTTGCCCCACACCAAAAGCATCCAAAAATTAACCTCAGAAGTGGTGGAGTCACCATTCCTAGAGGGATTTAAAAGATGTGCAGATATGGCACTTGGGAACACGGGTTAGTGGTGGGCTTGGCAGTGCTGGGGGAACGATTGGACTTGGTGATCTTGGAGGACTTTTCCAACCCTAGTGATTCCAGGGCTCTGTGCTGAAGCACTGCAGCAACCAGGGTCGTTCCTGCAGGTGGGCTCTTGCTCTTCAGGAGCAAGGAAAACAAAGGTGCACATCCACACTGTTCTCCATCCCGGCAGTTTGTGCCCCAGCCTTCTGGGCTGTCTAACAAGAGGAATCAGTCGTTGGACACCCTCCCAAAGGCACAGCCAAATCTGACTCTTTCACATCCCCCAAAGCCGTTCTGGCAGAGCCGGGACTAAGACCTGGAGTTTCACACATCGCCTCAAATCCCAGAATCATTTAGGGTTGGAAAAGACCTCCCAGACCATCAAGTCCAACCTCTGACAGAGTGCCCCCACGCTCACCAAGCCGCACCGCCAAGTGCCACATCCACTCGTTTTTAACAATTCCAGGGATGGTGACTCCCGGGAGAGCCTGTTCCCAAACACGGATACCGACGGAAACCGGCAGCCTGAACATAATCCCGGCAGGGAAGGCTCCGCAGGCTCCAGCACCGCTCGCAGGCTCCGCACGGAGCCGCGGGGAGCGGGGCTGAGCCCGGGCACCACCCGCGCCGGTCGGGGCGGCTCATCCCGCCGCTCGGGCTCGACATTCCGCCTGTTTCATCCCCCTGCAGCCGCTCCCGGCCCCTCTCGCAGAGCCCCGGAGCATCTCCGGGTGGCAGGAGACACAAAGTAAGTCTCGACCGCGGACATCCCTCCCCGGCACCGCCGCCACCAGCGTGCGGGAGCCGCGGGGCTCAGTCCCGGAGCCGCCCCCGGCCCCGGCAGGACGGGACCCACCGGGAGCCGCTCCCACGCCCTCCCCATCCCGCGGGCGCCGGCATCCCCACGCTCCTTCCCGCCTCCCGCTAAACGCGGGTCAGGATGGGGGGAAAACCGAGCCGAACGCTGGAAAACCAGCGGAGGAAGAGAAAATTGAAAATTAAAATTAATTACTAACGCGGCGGCAATTCGCTGGCGGAGGGAGGGGGGACCCGCGCTGCCAGCGGGACCGCAGGGCGAGGAGCGCGGGGGAGCGGCCGGGGGAAGGGGCAGAGCACTCACCGGGCGGGTCGGTGCCGGGCTGCGGGGCGGGTGGTGCGGGGCTGCGGTGCGGGGACACCTCTCGGAGCGGACAGAGAGCCCGTCCCGTCCCGCGTCGCCCGCGGGAGCCGCCGGCTCAGTGCCGCGCACCGCCCCGCGCCGCGGCTCCTTCCCGCCGACCGTACCACGGCCCCGCGCCGGGGGGGACGCGGGGCCAGGAGGGAGAACACCCGGGCAGACCCCGCCCGCCCGCCGGGCCCCCGCGGCGCGGCCCGCACCGAGCGGTGTTTGCGGGGCCGTGCGGGGCCGGGCAGCGCCGCCGGGGCTCGGCCGGGGGCAGCGCCGCGAGTCCCGCGGGTGCCGATCCCTCCCGCTCGGCGGGCGGAGCGGTGGAAGAGTCCGGAGCGGGGCGGGGCCGGGCGGGGCCGGGAGCGCGGGGATGCTCCGGGCGGCGGGTCCCGCTGCGGGTCCCGGTGCGGGGCTGGCGGCGGGGCCCGGGGACGGGCACGGCGGGGCCCGGTCCCTCGGCGCACCCCGGAGCTGCAGAGCAGCCGCTCGCACCGGCGCCGCTCGCGTTTTCCCTACCCCCGGTTCGCCGGAGCCGCAGCCGAAGTTCGCACCCGCAGCGTCCCCGCGGAGCCGAGCAGCGGGTCCAGCCCGAGCCGAGTGGCGGGTCCAGCCCCGGTGCTCTCGGTAACAGAGCGATCCTCAGCTCGGCTGCTCCATTCTGCGTCCGCTCCTCCGCACTCACCGGGAAGAGAACGATTCTCTTGGGAATCTGATGTTTCCTGACCAAAATGAACGTGCAGCATTTCGTCATTCCATAAACGCGTGGGAAGCCCGCGCTAAGAGCGCTGGCACCGGGGGGACGGGCACACGCAGAGGGGTTCGGGGAGTAGCGCAGGCACAGCATCAGCGGGAGGTGGCACACGGGTTCCAGAAGCTCCCGCGGGGCGGTCCCGGCTCCCGGGAATGGTGTTCGGGTCACCGAGACATTTACTGCAAATAATTTTGTGCAGCCGCTGTCTGCGGTGTGTCAGTGAAGAGCAGGAGCCCACCACCAGGAGTGACCCATCACAGTGTGCCCAGGGTCATAAAATCACAGAATCACAGGATCATTTAGGTTGGAAAAGCCCTCTAAGATCATTGAGTCCAACTGTTCCCCCACCACTAAGCCATGTCCCCAAGTGCCACATCCACACACCTTTTAAATCTCTCCAGGGATGGTGACTCCAGCACTGCCCTGGTTGTCCAACACTGGACAATCCTTTCCATGAAGAATTTTTTTTCCCCATTACAACAATTCTGGGATGAAAACCACAGCACAGATGATCAGCTGACAATCAAGGCAGAGACAAATCCCCCTTGAAGTTTTCCCCACTGATCCCAACCGAACTATGATGGTGTTTAAGTGTTCAGGTACACAAAACTACCCAGGATGGTGAAACTGGTGGGAGTGATGAGGTGCTCAGAAGACACCTCTGAAGGTTGGGTTGGTCACCAGTAGGAGAATCCTTAGTGAGGTGAACTCTCTTGCCAACATCAAGACAGACCTGACTGTCTGTGGGCTCGAGGCAAGATCTCTGGGCACTGACCAGCATGAAGAATTAAATGCGTTTTTCAGTTTAATTTTTCTTGGGCAACTCATGGATTCCCACTGACAGGGCAGGATTAGAGGGGATATTGGGAAGAAATCCTTCCCTGGGAGGGTGGGGAGGCCCTGGCACAGGTTGCCCAGAGAAGCTGTGGCTGCCCCTGGATCCCTGGAAGTGTCCAAGGCCAGGTTGGACGGGGCTTGGAGCAACCTGGGCTAGTGGAAGGTGTCCCTGCCCATGGCAGGGGGTGGAATGAGATGAGCTTTAAGGTCCCTTCCAATCCAAACCATTCCATGATTCCATAATATCCCTTCCAAGCTTCAGTTTTCACCTGCAGAGAGGGCTTCCCATGGAAGGGTTGAGAGCCACATCAGCTTCCCAGTGGAATGCATTGTTTTTCCATGAAATCCAAATACCCCTGTCTGACATGTGATATTGTGCTGCCTCCATCCTCAGAGAACAACGTCCACCTCAGGTTTGGCTTCCCATGAAAGATTCCCCCTCAGAGTGAGGGCAGACAGGGCATCACAGCAGTGCTGAGTTCAGGGTAGCAAAGTGCATAACCTGGGCCAGGCAGTCTCCTGGTTCCCTTCCAGAAAGAGGATCAAGGGCCTCCAAATTCTAATTCCTATGGAGCTGTGCTACAGCATTTCAGAGTCATTTAGTGATGTTTTTCCGGTGTTGGGACATTCGGAGCTTTCACCAAAATTCTCCACCCACCAAAGCCCCAGGAATGTCTATAAATTTGTGCAACAGCAGGTGCTTCTCTTATTAGTCCAGAATTCAGTTTCCATCAAGCCCTGATTTTCTTTAAAGTCCTATTTATTATTGCTTAAAAATCACTTGAAAGTCTATGGTTGGGAAGCAATACAAAAGCATCTTTCATTATTCATTAAGGACAAGCGATGGAGGGCTTTGGGAAGGGAATAGAAAGTACACAGACTTTTCTGCATTTAAAACAATTATTTCTTATTAATAACCCTGCAGAAAGGTGCCCTGTGGAGATGTGCAGTTTGGGTGTTTTGAAGTTAAGCCTCTTGATCACAAAAGGAATTTTTCTTCCCCTGTGACACCCCTCAGCAGAGATGCTGGGAAATGTTTTGTCATTTTTATTTTTAAAAATTATTTAGATTATTATTTTGGGGGTTGTCCCCTTCGTGAGATGGAAAATAACACCCTGATAGTGGTGGAGATCAAGACCTGTCATGAGAATAAAAAGCTGCAGCTATGGAGCAAACCTGCAGCATATTTGGGAGGGGGTTGGGGAGCCACGAGGTCCCTGGAGAGCTCAAGTTGGAGAGACCCTGAGGGTCTCATTTTGAGGTGCATTTTGTCCCCTTCTCAGATCATTGCTATGGATATCAGGGCAGGTCTCAGGAAAAACTCCTGAGGGGTCTTTCCCATTGGAAGGGGAGGTCTTGCCCCTCGTCACTGGCATCCAGGTAGAGTCCAACCCACTCCTAATCTCCCTGGAGCCCGGGTACCCAGCCAGTCTTTCGCAGCTTTACACAGCCACCCTTCTAGACTGTGATGTCCTGACTTGAATGCCAGGATGCTGTGGGAGCCAAAGCCCTTGCCAGCACCAAGGAATGTGGGGTGGTGTGGGATTCCAGGTAAGGAACCACCAGTGATCCTTCTTGTCCACCTCCATTGCCAGGACAATGTTCGTTGTCCACCTCATCCCAGGACAGGGTGGGTGGGAGCTCCAGCCTGCAGAGCCGAGGATGTCCATGGTGTGTGTGCCCTGGACAGCAGTCACAGGCTGCTCCTGAGGCTGCAGGACTACACAGAGCAATTTTGTTGTGGTTCCAGTGGTGAGAAAGGGCTCCAGGGCATGGCCCAGCTCCTCTGGCTGTGCCTTCCCATAGGATCTGTCCCTCCAGACATGAGAAGTTGTCCTTGAGGCTGCAGGCTGGGAAGTTCAGCCGGCCCTGGAGGAAGCCCAGAGGTGGCTGTGCACAGCTGCCTGCAGAGCCTGCCCTCACCAACACCACTGCCAGGGAAGGAGGCACCAGGAGCCCACTGGAGCATCTGTGTGGTGGAGAGCTGGTCCTGGGGTCCCACTGCTGCAGAGCCTGTCCCTGCCTCAGCTTCCCTCAGCTTGTCCTCTCCCCACCACCTCCTGCCCTGGCCTCCCTTCTTGGAGCAGTGGGAGAGGCCAGGCTGGAAGGGAAGTCTGGGGGAACTCGGGGTCATGTGAGGATTGTGGGTGCCAACCTGCCTGGAAAAGGGGTGTGGGGGGATCTGCCAGGCTTGGAGGGTCTGCAGGGGAAGCCCACAAGGAGTGGCTGAGGGCACTTGGCTGGTTCAGCTGGAGAAGAGGAGGCTGAGGTCAGACCTCATCGGGGGCTGCAGCTTCCTAAGAGAGGCAGAGGAGGGGCAGCTCCAACCTCTGCTCTCTGGGAGCAGTGACAGGACCCCAGGGAATGGCTGGAGCTGTGTCAGGGCAGGGTCAGGTTGGATCTCAGGGAAAGGTTCTTCCCCCAGAGGGTGGTTGGCACTGCCCAGGCTCCCCAGGGCAGTGGGCACAGCCCCAAGGCTGCCAGAGCTCCAGGAGGGTTTGGACAATGCTCTGAGGGACAGGATGGGATTGTTGGGATGTCTGTGCAGGGCCAGGAGTTGGACTGGATGATCCTGGTGGGTCCCTTCCAGCTCAGCAGACCCTGTTCTGTGATTCTGTGAGAGCAGGGCCAAAGGCAGAGCCCCCTGCTTGGGCAGCTCCCTGGGGCCATGTGCTCCCAGGGCTCCCCCAAGGGGTCCCTGCCTGCTGAAACATCCCAAAGACAGCAAATCCTCCCGTGAGACCCTTTCCTGGCTCCTAATTTGATAGTGAGACCCTGTGAAGGAGATGACAGGTCCTTTTTATTGGCCTGTTTGTCCAGGACACTGCATGTGTGGCTCTGAATCCTTCAGACATTTAACCCTCTCACCCTTCTCTCCCCATCACCCTGATTCCAATCTTAAACATTTGATTTTTGTGCTGGGAGACAGAGAAATGCCAGTGGGTTTCTTTCTTCCTTTCCTTTTTCTCTCTGTTTTTAATGAATTTTTCATTTTTTTTCCACTGGTACAGAAAGAATAACAAGGAAGCAACAGTGTCAACACAGAATTTTCTCCAAAGTCACAGCGTGGCCAATCTGCAGCAGCAATAATAGATTTTATGAATCCCTCTGAAGAGAATCATCAATGAAGGGGGTGGGGGAGCATCTCAAAGGCTCTGAACTTATTTGTGCTTTTCACACCACGAAGCCCTGTTGTAAGGAGCTGGTTAAAGAACAAAGGGGGAAAAAAAAGAGCATTCTGTAAGAGCAGATTTCTGATAGCAGAGGAACAAGAAACACACAGGTGCTTTGAGAGGTTTGAAGGAGTCGAGTTGCCTAAAAAGGCCAATTTCTCCTGCCTGCTGTGGGAGATGGGCAGGATGCTGCTGAGGGGGAACACGGCTGGGCTGAACAGGGGGTGGAATTGGAGTGGATTTGCTGTCCTGCCAGATTCCTGCTCCAATAATGGGTCTGCTTCCCAGTGTGAGAGCAAGGTTCTCTTTTGATATTTGTTGTTCTTTCCAGGAGGTGTTAACACCAATTTCTGAGCTCAGTGGGATGACAGAGCCGGGTGAGCAGCGCTGACCTTGGATCTCACCTCTCTCAGATTTCTTTTCCTGCCCTCTCTCAAAGTCAGTCTGAAAGCAACAAAGGGATGTTGGAGGGGGGGAGCCAGGGCTCATCCACCTCACATTAAAGGAGAAAAGCTCAGAGGACATGATCCCAGAAAGCAGAGGCTTGTAAGGTGGCCGTGCTGGATCCACACAGCTGTTGTCTCAGGAAGGGTTTCCTGCTGCTTCCCTGAGTGCAGAAACACCTGTTAGGGAATCATGGAATCGTGGAATCATGGAACAGAATATCCTGAGCTGGAAGGAACCCACAAGGATCATCCAGTCCAACTCCTGGCCCTGCACAGACATCCTAACAATCCCACCCTGTCCCTCAGAGTGTTGTCCAAATGCTCCTGGAGCTCTGGCAGCCTTGGGGCCATGCCCACTGCCCTGTGTGTATCCAGGTGCCATTTCTTCCAGAAAATACACACTACATGCAGCTGCAGATGGGCTGAAAAAAAACCCTCTGCTTATTTTCTGCTGCTGTTTAAGTGAGGAAATCAAAGGTTCACTCTTAAACACTCCCTCCCACCTCACCAGGATACACAGCAACACAGTCTGTGAGGGAGCACAGACAGGATTCTCTGCAATAAGAAAGAAAAACAATTAACATGATGGTGAGGGGAAAGCAGATAAAGAATATTACTTCCCGGGATCATTCAAAATGAACCTCTTTCTGAACTGTGGTGGTTAAGCAGCCCTGGCACAGGTTGCCCAGAGAAGCTGTGGCTGCCCCATCCCTGGAAGTGTCCAAGGCCAGGTTGGACGGGGCTTGGAGCAGCCTGGGCTGGTGAAAGGTGTCCCTGCCCATGCAGGGTTGATGAGATGATCCTTAAGGTCCCTTCCAACCCAAACCATTCTGTGATTCTGTGATTTTCTTCCTGTAAAGTTGCTTTTTGGCCCAGAAACGCTGCCCAGCTCCAGCAGTGACACTGTTTGTCAGCTCCCAGGTGAAGGTGGCTGCTTTAAATGACTGTCCTGAGGGAAGGGAGCAGAGCTGCTGATCCCACCGGGCAACACATGCCCAGGGAGCTCCTCCTTGCTCAATTAGTGCCTGGGCACAAGCACCAATAAATCTGCTGCTCTCTGGGTATCAACAGCATTTCCCAGATCGACATTTCCTCTGTTTGGTTCGAGTGCTTGACAAATGAAGGAAGCACGAGAACAATAAAGACTAAATCTTATCTTAATAGTCTTTCATTATTAACTGTCTCCAGGTTTATTCATCACTCAGGGAGGGACAGAGTGAGCCAGACAGCACTGCTGTGAACCCAGGGGAAGCTTCTGACTTTCCCAAGCTCTCTGATTTCCACCAGTGACATCTGGCCCTGTGTTTTTTTCTCTTTCAATTCTGACTATGAGGAAACACTGCCCACGTGCTGCTCCCCCTGTCTGATGGCTCTGGGCCTTCAGGTCCTTCTCCTGTCCGTGGATCCCCTGGGATGGCATCCCTTTGGTGTGGCAGAGGCAGGGACCAGCCTCTTCCCTCTGTGCTGGCCCAGGCTGCTCCAGGGAGCAGTGGGAGCACTGCTGCTGGCCAGGGAGCAGCTGGAAAAGAAGAACATTGAAAACCTGGATAATCCTATTCCCCATCAGCCTCTTACTGCCATTGCCATGCTCCAGGAAGGGAATGTGGATGTGCCTGATGGATGCTCACAGCACTCCGTTGCCTTCCTGTACCATCAGACCTGCCCAGTGAAACCTGATGTTTCAAAGGATTTGTTTCCCAAAAAAGCCAACAATGTCCTGCTCACTGGCAGCTCCCAAATGGGTCCAGCACCATGGGAGGTGCTGAGGAGCGGGGGAAGGACCAAACATCCACCTGAATGGAAATGAGGAATGTGGGGGGCAGTGGGTGTGGGGAGGGAGGGATGTCCCGGCACAGGCAGGTGCCAAAGCTGCCCAGCAATCCTGCTCTGCTGCCACAGCCTGCAAACAGCAGCAAAAGGAGAGAAATTCTGAGTGGCTTGGGAAGTATAAGATCAGTCCCTTTGCACACCCAGCTCCCAAACCATGCAGTGTTTCTGCCGCTGGAATTGTGGGATCGTTTGTCCAGACAGATCTTAATTAGTGTGTCCTTTAGCACTTCTCCCTAAGAGCCCCAAAAGGACAGTTTCTGCTGAAGTTCTCATCCTAGAATTCCCCTTCCTAGTTGGACCACAATCCCAGCCCTGCTGTCAGTGGGTGCCCAGCTGAAATACTACTGAAATGCTTTAATTAAAACGGACATTAAGAGCTCACTCGTTCAAGCCAAAGAACATTAGGAGGAATTTAAATGAAGAGATTTTTAAATCTGTGACATTTGTTCTAATGAGAAAACACTTTCTAATCCTGAGTGTCTCCTAATTCAAAACAGATTGGAAAGACTGTGAGTGAAAACAATTTTTTTCCTCCCCAAAACACGTCCCTTAATTAGTAGACCCAACAGGCAAATAACATCTGTCTTTTCCCTGCAGATTCCACATCAGCTTGGAAGCAGGAGGTGAAAAGCAGCACGTGGATGTACCCAAACAAGTCTACATTTTGCATTAGGACAGGTAACAAACTCATGGAAATTAGCCTCACATCAACATCAGCATCTGGGGGGGAACCAATTCAGAAGGTGCAGGATGGTCCTGATCCCTCTAATGAAAGGGATATTGCTGCTGCCAGGGCTGGGTGCTGGGGAGGGACAGGGAAGCACTGTGTGTGCAACAGAGGGGAAACACCCATGCAGTGACTTGCTGGAGTGGCACTGTTTTCATCTGCAAACACTGAGATAACGAGATGTAAAATAACAGCAGAAAGAAAAGTGTGAAGCCTCAAATGAGAGTAATTTGGAGACCAAGCAAACCATTTCGGGGGGGGTTAGGCAGATGTCAGAGAGGTGAAATACAATCCCTCCTTTTGGTCTTCTGTTTTAGGGTTGGAAGAGAAGACAAGAAAACTGCATTGGAAGAGAAGACAAGAAAACTGCAGGCTCCTTAATTTTCTATGTTCCACAGATTAAAGTCCTGCACAGTGACCTGCCTCTCCCTTGCATGTCTTTTGTTTGGGAGTATTAACCTCAGCAGGAAACAGCAAGGCAGGAAACCTGCTGGGTACTACTACCACTTTCTGGAAGCCCCAGGCATCCATGGTCCTTGAGGACTTTGTCCTTTTCCCAAGGTAAAACAGGCTTGACTGGAGCAGCAGAAATCCTGACAATGTCAACAGTCCATCAGTTCTGCTCTCTTCCTGCTGGGACAGCTCACCCTGTGCTCTCCTCTATAACCACAGCAGTGGGGACCAGTCCTGGCTGGGTGGGAGCAGCACCTGCCCTGCTCCTCCTCCTCCTCCTCCTCCTCCTCCTCCTCCTCCTCCTCACTGCTCTGCTCCATGTCCCGTGAGCAGAGGCAGAGCAGGAGTGTCCTTCCCTGGGCCAGCAGGGGATTCCTCAGTGAGGACACAGGGTTCTGGTCCAGCCTGAATCCACCTTCCCACCTCCTGCAGACTGGGCAGAAGTTGTTTCCGGAGCTAAAATTCACCTCTCTAATGGGACAGACAAAAGAATCTGGATAGAAAATCCCAAATTGTGAAGTCTGGATGGGGGATGTTTGTGGCCCATGTCCATTTTCAGCTCAATGTACACTGTTACCTACCTTAACAAAGAGTGTGGCTGCACAAAATCCCGTTGAAGCACCCAGAGCTCACTGGTTGCTGTTGTGGAGTGGATGCTGGTGCCAGTGGATCCAGATGGACTGTGTTTGCTTTGCTCACTGTAAACACAGGAGCAGAAACAACAGCACTGTTCCCACAAACACCTACATTTAATTTGTATCAGTAACTCTGTGAGAGTGTCTTTGAATTCATCCCACTGAGTGCTCACTTCAGAAACATGAAACACTCTGCCTATGTGTCCAATTAAAACAACTTGGGCTTTAAAACCTGGGTATTTGTAGCCACTTTCTTGAAAGAATAATCCTGTGTTGGCATAAATGGATATAAATCAATGAAGATCAAGGACCTGGCACCCAGTCATGCTCACTGACAACCCAGCTTAGATCTGACTCAGTAAATCATCTCAGACACTGTGGAAACACTCAGAACTGTTCTGAAGTGTGTGCAAGCACACAGACAGAAAATGCAGCCCTTATTTCAGGGGAATTAATTTGCTGGAAACGTGGAGCTCCTCAGGTTGTGGGTGAAGAATCTGCAAACAGGAAGCATTTAAAGGAATTCGCCGGTTTTGAAAATGGATCTCTTCATCCTGACTGTCCCATCTGCATCTTCAGGCGGCTCTGCTGCTGCTCTAATCTTTCCTCCTCCTCCTCTGACTCTTTGTCACTGTGGGTGACCCACCATGAATAAAAGATTAGGATGTGCCAGATTCAAATGAAACCTTTGCTGGAGGGGTCATCGCTCCAGCTCCTGAGCTGCAGGACTGGAGAGCTGCAGAGCCCAAAGGGTTCAGCTCCAGGTGCACCTGGAGTCACCTCCTGCTCCAGGGTGAGAAGATCAGGCTTCATCTGTGACACCCAGCAGGGCCAAGGCAATGCTGTGAAGGCTGTCAGTTTGAGGTCTGTTTTCAAAGAGATATCAGGAAATCCACGGGAAGAGAGATGAAGGCCAGAGATGATGGATAAAAGCTCAAATGGTGGCCAAAGGAAAAAAAAAAGAAGGATCTAAACTTTGAATGACATGGTCCATTCTGCTCCAAGCCTGCACCTGAAGGCCTGGAAGGGGTCAGGTTGTGCCAAAGAGGTGCTGGGCAGATCCTCTCCCTGGATATCTGGAACATGCAGTGGGATTTTGCTCATTTTCAGGACCTATGCAGGGTTAAACTTGTTCAGCTTCATGGGGGCAGTGAAGGGGAAGGTGGTGATCTCCTCTCTCCGGTGGCAGGACGTGTGGCAATGGAATGAAGCTGCATCAGGGGAACTTCAAATTGGACATCAGGAAGAGGTCCTTGCCCCAGAGGGTGGTCAGGCACTGGAACAGGCTCCCCAGGTCACAGCTGCCACAGTTCAAGGAGCACTCAGACAAGGCTCCTAATCATGTAGTTTAGTTGTAGGTAGACCTGTGAGGAGAGTGGTGTTATGATCTTCATGGGTCAGTCCCCTCCAGCTTGAGATAATCTGTGATTCTCTCAAATTTCCCTCCCTGAAAGCACCTGAGTGAGAAATTTGCCTCAAGGGGAAGGTGTTGAGGGGAGCTCTTGAGGCACCATTCTGGCCACTCCTCCTGATGGTTAATCTCACTTTTAAAACCTGTGCCAGCAACTGTTCAGCCTCTCTCTGCTGCACTGCAGGGCCTCCCACAGCACTGCTGTCTGCTCAGAGAGCACTGCTCCTCCCAACCAGCTGCCTCTTGGGCCTGGACACATCCCAGACTGACAGGCCATCACAGCCCACACCACAGGGCACTTCTCCCACCCTAAAGTCATTTCTGAGGCTCTTCTCCATCCACACTCCCCCCTCTGCCAGCCTTTTACACCCCCAGGCTTGGTGCTGGGTTAAGACTTGTACACGAACTGAACCCCCTCTGGCTGCTCCCCTCCACTCCCTGTTGGAACATCCAGGGATCACAATGGGAGTAGGTAAGAACTGATTTGGATTTGGAACAAACTGATTTCTTATCAGTTGGAGGTCCAATTCCCCACTCCTGCTGCTGTCTGATGCTTCTCTCTGGAAGCAGCTGTACAGAAACCACCGGGACAGCTCAGGGGCTGTGGTGGCACTCAAAGCAAACAGGGATGGCAGAACTAGGTCTGCTGAAGGAAGACAGAAATCAAATTCACCTTCCAGCACTCACTGCAAGTGAGGCTGATCTGCATTTCTTATACCAAGCAAAGGCTCCAGCTCAGATGCTAATTTTATCTTGCTGGCTTTGTAGCGTCCTTGATCTTCAAGAGAATTCAAAATAACATGGAGCAAATGTATAACTAAGTCATTTTAAAGAAGTAACTGCAAAGTGCATAACTCTGCTCAAGGGGAAACAGCTTCTGTGCTAAACACAGAGTATGAAATCAGATCATGCTGGGAGAATGAACAAATGGGCTCTTTACTCCTCGTCCTCACCACGGGGCTGTTGGGGCAGACCAGGGAGCTCTGTCTCCATCTGCACTGCAAACCCACCCCGAGGGGATGTGCAGGAAGGCCAAACCCTCCCACCCTGCACTCCCAATGGCTTGTGACAGTGTGATTTGATCCCTTTGCTGAGCAGAGACAGGGAGATGGCCTTCATGGACATCAGGACACTCCGTGCTAAACACCAGACACAGCTGTTGGAAGATGCCCCTCTTCACCTGAGTGCAAACACCCAGTGCTGGGCAGGGAGGGCTGCTCCTTTCCCCCAGAGCAGGCAGACACCCCTGGGGTAGTCCCAGCAATCTCAGGAGGAGAGGACTGGGGAAGCAGACAGTGTGTGCCCGCCTGGCTGGGGGCACTTGCACTGGGAGGAGCAGCACAAGCCCAGGAGGGATGGGTTTGGGTGCCTGAAGCCCTGCCAAGCTGTCAGCAGCCCCACCATCAAAGCTGGGGCTCCTCTCCCCCTGCAGAGCTCCAGCTGAGGCAGGAGTTTAGCAGGACCTTCAGGGCTTGCTGCTCTGGCCCCAGGAGCAGGATGAGACTGTGCTGAACTGGCTATCTGGATACATCTGCTGCAATGGTCCCCAAGGCTTTTTTGGAAGCAGCATGGGCTGGTAGAGCTGACCCTGCCAGAGAGCAGGCAGAGGTAAGCTCAGGGCACGGGCCTTCCTTGTCCCTCAGGGCAGGAAGAAATGAGGGCTCAGACACCAGCCCTCCCCCTCAGACATCACTTCCCAGCCACCAAGGAACACTGAACTATTCCCTGTGGAAAGCAAGGGCTTGCTTCCAGGCTGCTCTCCATGTTACTAGCCTGATTATCCTCACCCCAAATGTCAGGTTACAGGTGAGTTGGTGAAGAGCCTGGTTTGCCAACCAGCAGCTTCAAACCCCTTCCCAGGAGCAGCCACAGCTCTCCCAGGGTCATACTCAAATTATTTTCTCGGTCTATACCAGGCTGGCAGGGAGGAAAAAGGAGAATTCTCAATGGAACAAGGAAACTTTCTTGTCTTGCACTGGTTCCAAACTCAAGAGAAGTCTCTCATTTCCTGGTGAGAGGTGTAGGAGTGCTGGGAGCAAGGGGCAGAAAGGAGGTGACTCAAACAGCTCTGCCCCACTGAATACCACCCATTTAAATTCCTCCTCCCTCTGGTCAGACAAACCTGGGCAGGAAAATGCCTTCTTTGCATCTGGGTCCAGGCCAAGAGAGCTGGGGTCCATCACAGCCTCAGAGAAACCACGGCAGGACGGGGGACAGGCTCCAGAGAGCTCTTCTGGAGGGAGGTCAGAGGAGAAGACACATCCATTCTTCCTTACCACCCTCCCTATTCACCTCTGTGCTTATTTTCAAGGCACAGGGTGGGATTCTTGGGGTGCCCTGTGCAGAGCCAGGAGTTGGACTCCATCACCCTTGTGGGTCCCTTCCAAGTCAGGAGGTTCTGTGAGGTTATTTGACCATTGTCCTCCCTTCTCAGCCAGCGCTGAGGTCTCACAGCCCCATCCCATGTCCCTGCTGGGCACACCCCGAGAGCTGGGGCCTTGTGAAGGTGGATACCAGGAAGGATTTAACCTGATGGCACCACAACCTAATCCCCCACCCCTGCAGAGCTGAGGGGCAGCTGGAAACGTCTGTGTCACGAGTGGAACCGGGACATTTGCCAGGGAGTTCACACTCTGCTCCCTGCCTCTGTTTTTTTTTCTCTGGATGGAAATAAGTGAAGTGAAAAAAAAAAAGGCTGGAGAAGCTGCTGAATTGAAAATACGAAACGAGCTGAGGTGTTTGTTTCCTGTGCTTGGATTTAATACTCCTTGGAATAAAGTACTGGGAACCAGATACTCCATTCCTGAGCTCCCCATGCCTTCCCCACTGCTCTGCTCTGCAATGTGCTCTCCTGGAAGCCCCATGGGGTGGGACCCTGCAGGCAAATGCTGAAGGTGAAGGATGGGAGCTGCTGAACTCCTCTCTTCCTTGAGCACACTTGGACTCAAATCCCTTTCTCCACCCTCTCAGTGCTTAAGTATTTCCCTTATTTTCAGAGCAGGTGCTCGTTCCTGTTCTTAATGAACCTCCTGCTCCCTTGTAAACAAGCCCTTTATTAGCTCCACGAGCCCGCCTTGGTTTCTATTTATACCTTTCCCATGTCAATATTTGAAAGCACACTCCCCTACGCTGCATTCTTGCTCTGTGCCCCTTTCCATCCCTGCTGCCTCTTCCCCACCTCTTCTTTCTCTCCCAGGTTTATCCGTGCTGATAAAAATCAACTCCAGATTTTACGTTTCCTTTTAAATAACTGGGAACTTCCTTTTCTGATGTCCATTGAAAGGAGATCTCCATATCCCTGGAGAGGTGTAATCCCTTGTGTGAACTAAAAATTGATGGGAAGTGAACACCTAAATCCTCCAGGCAGATTTCTGAATGCCTGCTGTCCACCTGGCTTTGGAGGAAGCTCCACACCTACTTATTTACTGGATTTATGGGGATGGAGCACCTCTCCCGTGGGAAAAGCCCGAGAGAATTGGGATTATTTGGCCTGGAGAAGAGAAGGGGCTGGGGTGACCTAACTGTGGCCTTTTGGTGCCTTAAGGGGCTCCAAGAGAGCTGGAAAGAGGATTTGGATGAGGGCATGGAATGACAGGACAAGGGAGAATGGCTTCCCACTGCCAGAGGGCAGGGTTAGATGGGATATTGGGAAGGAATCCTTCCCTGGGAGGGTGGGGAGGCCCTGGCACAGGTTGCCCAGAGAAGCTGTGGCTGCCCCTGGATCCCTGGAAGTGTCCAAGGCCAGGTTGGACGGGGCTTGGAGCAACCTGGGCTGGTGGAAGGTGTCCCTGCCCATGGCAGGGGGTGGGATGGGGTGATCTTTAAGGTCCCTTCCAACCTTCTGCCCCTTGTATTTTAAATTATCATCTTACTAGTATTAGGAATTAATGTTGTAGTGTTTAAACACGTGAAAACAGGGTGTTGCTTCCCTTCTCCCAGCTGTATCCAGGGACAAGGCTTCAGCTCCTTTACCACAAGTGCTGGGAATGGCTTTGTAGTGTAAATAGGCACTTATGGTATTTTTAACAAGCACCTGCTTTATCCTGCTGCCTAATGAGAGCTGGACAGAAATGCAGGGAAAGCAGAGGAAGGTAACACTGCCATTTAAGCTAATTAACAGCAAATTAAATTAAACTGACACACACATATATTCTGGGCTCCTGCATCTAACAGGAGGGAATGCTGCGGAGATTTCATTATTCACATTCCCCATCACCTGCTTTTTTTTCCCAGCACATTCCTACCCAATTACCTGGGGAAGGAAAAGGGAGAAAGATACTAAAGCCAATAAGATAATTCTCATTTACATAAAAATTTTTCTGCATTGTGTTTAATAGTCTGCAAGTAACTGTAGAAGAATATATAGTCCATTCTTTAAAAAGCTCCAATGCACTAATTGAAATTAAATTACATGGAACTCAGTGTCTGCCTTCTGCTCATTGGGAGATAATATGCAAGCCACAGTTTTATGTGTTATTATTAATATTGATGGATGAAGCACTGTAGTCACCACAGAGCCCCTTCCCAGATGTGATTCCCTTTCCTTCAGCTGTAGGTGAGCCTAAAATGATGTTTTTTTCCCCATTAAGATGCCTCATTTGCTGCAGCCAGGCCTGGGATCCTTCAGCATTCAGGAGAGCCAGCACTGCAGGTAGTGGGGTCTATTTGCAGCATTAACACTGGGTAATGCAACTGCATCCTTTTTTCATGTTACTTTGCATATCTTACAGCTCAATTAATCTGTCAGGGTGATGCTTCCATCACAAACAAGATTTAGGGGAATTTAATGCTAAGTTGGCAGGCCTGGAAGGCACAGGCTGATGTTCCCTGGTAGAGGCAAAATATCAGGACCTGCTTCCCTGCCTTCCCAGCCCATCCCAGGAGCTGCTGGGGTGGGAGCTGGGCTCTTGCTGGGATTCAGGCTGTGTGGAGCTCACTCCTCACCTCCTCTCCAGGCTGTTAACAAGGGAGCCAATTAGTGCCAGTTGTGATGGGAGCACTTTTTCCACCAGGAGCTGGATTGAAACCTTTAATTCATTTTGCACAGGCAGAGGCACACAAAATGTTCAAGCATGGATAAAATCCACACATTCAGAGGGTTTAGAGCATCCCCACGGATTTTGTTCTTTGTTTCAGACTTGAAGCTTTCATTAAAAAAAAGTGAAGGGGAAAAAAAAAAGGGAGGGGGGAAAGGAAAGGTTTCTTGGCCTTTTGATGGTGAAACTAATTTTCTTCATCTAAACTAATACCAAGCCTTCCTGAGCTATTTGTGCTGAAATGAGCTTTCTCCCCTTGGTGATCTGGGACCATGGAATAACGAGTTGCCAGAGTTGGCCATCAGTCCTTGCTGCTGCTGGCACCAGTGACAGCTTGGCAGGTCCTGCTGGTGCCTCCTGACATTTCCCAGCACGAGGCAGATGGACCAAGGAGCTCCTTGTTGTTGTCTTCCATCTCTTAAGAAGGTCTTTAGGATTGTCTTTCATTTCTTCAAGATCCAGAGGGAACAAGATGGGGATGAAGAGCCCCTCCATGGCTGTCTCTGTCCCAGGGGGCCCAGCTGCACCCCAAGCTCTTAGTAGGTTCTGCCAAGGGGTGCCTGGTCCTCAATTCCATCACATTCCAATGTGGGAAGGACATTTTGCTGCTTCTCTGCATCGATGCTGCCTTTTGCTTGGACCTCTGCAGGGTTAAAGATAAGACAAACTGTCTCTTTGCAGGGTTACAGATAAGACAAACTGTCTTCTCCCCCAGGGCTCCTCCAGGACCTGATTTCTGAGATGTCTCATGGCTGCAGATGGATCTCTCTCACCTGGAGATGAACTTTTGCTCTTGGCTGATGCAGGAGGAAGTCCCCTGAGGCTGCACAGAGCTGTCCCAGAGGATGGTTTATCCCACCCACACCTGAGCAGCCCTGCCAGTGGTCCAGCAGCAGCAGCAGCATCTCCAGGTGCCAAGCACAGGGCTCAGGGACTGGCAGGAGGTGCCCTGCCCAGCTCCCATCCCAGGGCTCGGGAGCATCACTGCTCCCTTGGAGAAGGCTGGGCCTGGTTTAGATCACTGAGTCCTGCTCTAAAGACTAAAGATCTTCTGGAGGGATGAAAGTTCCTTTCAAGGCACTGATCAAACCCTGCTCACACAGTGACAGGAGGGTATCATTTTCCACCAAGGTAAATGGGAATGCAGACTCCCCCCTGTGCTTCGGATGAGTCATCAGGAAAATGTTCCTGAAACCTCCTGTCAAAGAGACTTTACATTAAAGGCAGCACCAGAAAGCAGAAAGTGTTTTTTTCAGGACATATATTAAGTCCTTCAGCTAATTAATCCATGCATTTACCAAAGAAATGCTTGACAATACACACAGTTCAGCTGAGTTCAATGAATGAAAGAAAATATCAGATTGGGAAACCCACACAACTCCTCTGGTCCGGAACAGATCTCCTTAGCAGCAAATCCCAGAGAGAAACTTCTCTGTTTTTCCCCTCAAGTGAAATCCTCTGTCTCAAATGCTGTTTTTTTCTCAGCCCACTGAGCTTGAGAGGGTGAAAACCCCATGTAAGGACTCCAGGTTCTGCACCACTGCTTTTAATAGGAATGCACTTGGGAAAGACCATCACCCAGTGCAGTTCCTGGTGGAGAGGGAGAGTACTGGAGTGCAGAGAAGTGCAGAACTTCTTCCTCAAACACACAGTACCTTACTAGTACCTTGTGAGCCTTGTCTGTAGTTCTCCAAGTCTTCTGCTTTCCCCTTTTTTTTTAATGAGGGCTGTATTTCCCTTTTTCCAGTTGTTGGGAGCTTCTCCTGACTGCCACGGTTTTCCAGCTATGATGGATGTTGGATTAGCAACTGTGCCTGCCAGTCCTGCCAGGGGCTCCTTGGAGGAGGTGATCCTGGGGTTCAAACTGGAAGAGGGGAAGTTTAGCTTAGATAGAAGGAGGAAATCCTTCCCTGGGAGGGTGGGGAGGCCCTGGCACAGGTTGCCCAGAGAAGCTGTGGCTGCCCCTGGATCCCTGGAAGTGTCCAAGGCCAGGTTGGACGGGGCTTGGAGCAACCTGGGCTGGTGGAAGGTGTCCCTGCCCACGGCAGGGGGTGGCACTGGATGATCTTTAAGGTCCCTTCCAACCCAACCCATTCCATCTCAGACCTGCACCAGGGGTTCTCAGGTACCTACTGACCCAGCACAAGGGGGATGCAGCTGGTACCCAGCTGGTGCCCAGCAGGATGTGGCACTGCTGGGGGGTTCCCTGAGGGCCAGCTCATGCCTTGGGTGTTCCCACCAGCTTCTCATGGCTTTGGAGGCAATAGCACAAGGTTCTGAGCAGGGCTGAGCCCCTTCTCCTTGGGAGGAACTCCTGGAGGAGCTCATGGGTTGGAGACACCCTGTAGTCACTGGAGATGATGCCTCTCCAAAGGGAAGGTAGGTGGTGTGGGAGTGACTCCTTTAACTGCCCCAGTCTCCAAGGAAAAGCAGACCCACGGGAAAGGACAGGGAGAGGGTTGGAAAATGTGGTGTGAAATGACACTGAGGGTTTCTGCACATTCCAGCCAGTGCCACAGCCAGGAGAACATCCCAGCATGACCAGGGGCTGTGCCAGCTCAGCCACTGCTCCTGGAAACACTGGTGGGCTCCACACTGAGTAAAGCCTCTCACTGGCATCCCTAGGAATGGGGAGAAAGGGGTGAGCTGTCGTGTTCTGAGGCAGACTGAGCTCAGGATAACACCACACTGGGAGCAAATTGACACTGAGCTTGGAGGAGAAAGAAGAAAGAGAGGCTCTAACAGGCTGGAGATTTAAGAAATGTCAGCAGTCACAAGTGTAATTCCAGAGCTCAGACTCCACGGGGTGACCAGAGCTGCTCCTCACCTTCTGTACCAAGCATGACTGTGCCCTGTCTAATTCTTTTTCAGAATGGAATTTGGAGTTGAATGGTATTAATTGCTTGTTCCCTGGTTTTATGGGGCTCCTGTAGGTCTAATAATTCAGTTTATAGCTGTGTATTGCAACTGTCAGTGAATGAGACTGTTCACAGAGTTCTGGCTTGGCTGTCTGGGGTTTAAAAGCTGACCAGCCACGAGGACAGTGGGAAGGATTCCCCCCTGGGGGGTTCCTTCTCCCCCATCAGCACCCTGAGTCCCCTGGCAGTGTTTTACCTCCCAGCACTCACATCTGAAGCACGGGAACACAGCCCCAGGCTGGATCCTGGTGGGATCCACAGGGAAATGCAGTGCTGGCCACCAAACAGCCTGTGAGAGGGTCCCTGCTGTGCCAGGGCTGGGAGCCACCCCTGTGCCACACACACATCCTCCCCCATGTCTGCAGGGTTTCATTGAAGGGAACCCATCAGATGGCCAGTGGGAGTGAAAAAATCCCATCTATCACCATGTTATGTCCATGCTTACAGGTCCCAGCTCTCAGGACAGCATTCCTATATGACTGGGTCCCCATGGAGCATCCAGTAAGGAAGGAAAAGGAAAGCCTTACACTAATAACTGCTCAAATTCAGCACTGACACCATTCTGGGTTTTCAAGCTACTGAATCTTTCCTTTTTAGCTTCCCAGAAACACGGAGTCACATACAACATTTGCTTGAGAAAACACTGACTTCCCATTCTCAGCAGCAGAGTAAACACGGCAAAGATGAATTGGAGAAGATACCAATCAGCTGCTGAATGGATTTAAGAAGGAATTAATCCAGCCTTGTAATTTCTGTGCTCAGAAATGCCCCAGCAAAGCCTCCTGGAGAAGCACAGAGGTGCTGGCCAGCACAGACACCCTGTGTGCTGGGGGCAGTGTGACCACCTGGGGCCAGGGGAAGCAGCTCTGGGGCATCCTGAGGTCACAGACAGTTCCAGAGATCAGGAGTCAGTGCTGGCAGGGCTCTGGCTGGGCAGGTCTGTGCTTTAGGATGCTGCCATTAACACACAAAGCTCATTTGACCTTTCTTGTCCAGTTTGGGCAGAGCACTGGGAGCCAGGAGCACCTGAATGGTCTGAGGGCTCCTAAGACCTGTCATGTCACCTCTACATAAAGACCTCAACAGATGGGGACAGAGAGGATCTCAAATTGTTCCATGTAGCTTAATTATTTCATAATAACATCTTTAATACATCTGAGAAGCTTGGAAGGACTCCTTTCGTGCCTAATTGCAAGGCTTTCTGAGAAAGCAATCACCACTCAGAGGTATTTTCCAAGGATTTTTCTGCCTTTTTGCCTTTGTAACATCAGTCAAGCAAACCACTGTCGAGCAGTCTCTGTAGTCTGGCTCCCTTTTTAACCTCTCCTGTAAAACCTTTGGGTATTATTATCCTCTCCCTATTTGTTCATGTCTTATGAGCACAGATGCTTATTTGGGGCTTGCATTAGTGCACTCGCCAAACAAAGAGGAGACATGAAAGGAGCAAAGAGAACAGTTGAGTTGAAAGTCTCTTGGAGGGCCTTGGAAGTTCTTTGTTGCCAAACGAGAAGGAGCCTTTCCTGTGCCTTCAGCTGGAGGGGAGGAGCAGGCAGGGCTCCAGCCACAGGTGAGGAGCCTCTGCAAACAGCTCCAGCTCGTGTCAGGGGGGGAAAAAAGGCTCCCTGGGGGGGTGTGTTTGAACACTTTATCCCCGGGCTGCAGCACTACAAAGACTCAGGCTGAGCAGAGGCATTTTCAGCACGTCAGTCAGTCCCTCCTCCTGGTCACAGTGAGGTCAGTGGGACACCCACACACAGCCCCTGCCTGCCCTGCACCCACAGGAGCCCTGCCCGCCCCAGACCACCCCAGCCACGGCAAGAACAGGTTCCCCTGCCCTGGAGGCACAGGGGGAGGCACGGGCAGAGCAGAACGAGGAGAAGGACCAGGAGGAACCTTGGGCGCACTGTGGGAGCGTCCCCGCGCTCAGCCGGGAGGTGGTGTCCTCCATCCCTCATTCCAGAGTGGATCCACAGACCTCCTGGGAGTAAACACACAGCAACTGTGACCTTTTGAAGCGATCTTCCACTGAGAAATAGCTCTCTCTGATCACAGGACCATGAATTGTTTCAGAATAAACACATTGCCCAGTGGGAGTGGGAGTCGGACACAACGGCTCCAGTGCTTTGCTCCAGCTGTTCCCGTGGTACTGAGCCCAGAGACACTCTTGGTGTGGGGCCCAGGCCCTCTTTAGAAAGAACTGAAGGGGACAGGGCTACTGTGTCTTACATTTCTAGTGTTCCAAGGGACATTAATTCCCCTCCCAACCAACCTACTTTATCTGCATTGTCTCTGGAAAGTCAGCTGGTGGCTCCTTGAAGTGTTTGATGATCCCTCCTCAAAGTATTTCCAGGGGCACCACTCCAGCTGAGACAGAAATACCCAAAGAGCTTCTCCTAAGCCCTGAGCTGTTTGTTCACAGCTCTTGGCTCTGCAGAGTGACCTGGGGATGATGTTCACTCGTGGCACCATCAGGTGTGTCACTGGTCACTACAAACAAACCACACTCTCCACCACACATGGACCATCAATCCTTGTTGGGTTACCAGATGAAAGAGGTGAATGGAGTCAGTGCATCCCAGGAAACACCAAAATCATGGAGGGTGACACTGCTTTTGCCTCAGTCCCTCTATGGGGACCTGAAGAAGTGAAAGGCACTTGGTGGTTCTGCCCCCATGGGAAGGTCTTCCTTATAAACTGTCTGAAGCTCCCACCCTGCCCACAACACTCCCTATCTCTGGAATTCCAGAGTGGTGGTGGTGGGGATTTCCTTGGGATGAGGTGGGGAGGAAGCACCAGGAATCGTGGCCACCCCCTGATAACCCTTGTACATTTAAAATCCAGTGTTAGAGTAATAAGTCAGGCATCACTTTTCCAGCTACATCTTGTTCTGTCATTCTGGAAAGATAAGCAGCAATTCAAAAAACCCCCAGGAATTCTAAGGATGACAAACACACTGGCAATGGTCCTTGCACAAACCCCAGGGAAGTTTGCTCTCTTCTCACACAGCATCAGCCTCCCACGCTGCTACAGGACAGAGACTGTCAGCACATTTAACTTTCCCTTTGATCCAGCAAACAGACACCAGATCTGCTGCACAAGGTGTCTGTGTGCTCGTCTGCCACACAAACCCCACAGCTGACACCTGCAGGAGCTCTGAAACCTCCCACAGGAACACGGTGGGAGACCCTTTAGGCTCTTACAGACACGGGCTCAGAAAGGCAAACCTTCTGAGAAGTGTCCTGAAGGGAATAAACACAGGTCCAAGCCCTCTGAGAAGTGTCTTTAAGGGAATAAACACA